>NW_006283354.1:1503186-1521674 GCF_000327345.1 Myotis davidii
CCGCCTGCCCCACCCACCCCAGGCCGCACACGGCAGGCCTGGATCCTGCACTGGGGCGGCGGCAGTTGGGGATCGTGCCGCTTGCGCAGGGCAGCGCAGCAGCATCTACCAGCAGTATGCAAATTTAACGGCCATCTTTGTTGGGTTAATTTGCGTACTCTTCTGATTGGCTGATGAGCATACCAAAAGTATGGTCAATTAGCATCTTTGTCTTTTATTAGTGTAGATATCCAATGACTATCACTCTTTAGAAGACACCTGGAGAAATGCCAAACTAAAGAGAGTGAATGAAGGTATTTTTAAATAAGTCTTCTGAAATCATTTAAGAATTCAGCTAAAACTCTGATAATAATGCATCCCACCTTTCAAAGATGTCACATAAATCAGAGAAAATAAATACTGTCCAGGAATCAGAAGACCTAGGTTCTTGGTCAAACCACATCTTCTTAACCTAAAGACTTTGGTCACCTTATTTAACCTTTCCAAACATTTACTTATCTGTAAAACAGAAAAAATATCTGCCTTTCTTGAGCTAAGAGAGAAGGGGAGAAATTGGAAGGCTAAAAAGTATAAGAAAGACTTAAAAATTCCAAAATATAACAACTCATTGTGTTATTTTCACACCTCATTCTTTAAGATTTTAGAAGCAATCACTATACAAAACACAAAAACAAAAAAACACTTATGTTATTAAATCATTCAATTTAAGAGTGAAAAAACTGAATGTTCCTTTTATAACTACCTGCTCACTGATTCCTGTTCCTCCATAAACACAGACCACTCTAAGTCCCAAGGTCTTCGAAAACTTCTTACATTCTTTAGTAATTTGTAAAGCCAGTTCTCGAGTTGGAGTCATGATGACAGCTGAAAAGATAAATACGTCAAAAGCCTAACCACCAAAATTCTCTTTAAGAGGCTACGCTTTAAAGTGCTATAGTTAACCTCTGCAATAAAGTTTAGATCTCTTAGTCTAATTTTTGTTTTAATTTGTTTTATGCGCCTCCAAAAACCCTATCTTAGAAGCTTTATAATAGTAAAGATTGTGACGAAGAATTACTTTAAGTAGACTTAACATGCTATAGGGAAATAAATCAGTTAAATGCCTACTTAACCACTAAGAAAATACTGGGTTGAAAAGAATGCAAATCATTCTCAACTGCAAATCACAGAGCAAAGATGATCAAGTGACTCACTGTGCTGCAGAGCCATTCCCCGGTTTCCAGAAACAACCTTGGTCTGAGAGGCACAGATAGAAGAAAAATATACTGCGCCCTAAATTTCCGAGAGGAGCTCGTAACAACCTTCCAAAACCCTATTCAAATTTGCAGAAGAGATGTCTGCCAAATGAATCAAGAAATCTGAATATGAAGACCAAATCCTAAATGAATGCTGGCACTATAGCCTTGTAAGGCCAAAAAAGGGAAAACATGTTTCTTTATAATCCTCTATGTTGAGTTTTATAAATCCACTGATACGGGGCTAAGAACAAACCTCAACATAAATAAACAGATAGATGCATGAGGAGTCTACCTGCCGAGTCAGAGTTTAAAAATTGAGCTGTGCCAGGAGAGGCTGTTTTTGTACTTCTGAGATGTCACTCCAGAGCTCTGAAGATTCTCACTCCACCTGCTGGTAAGGGGAAATCAGCCCCAAAGTGCCAAATTTATAAAGAAAATGTACATAAAGATATCTTTATTGTTATAATTAAGAATATAAAGTATCAGGTCTTTCTGATTAACTGACAATGAATTAGTTATCTGAATAAATAGTTCAATGGAAAAAAATTGTACCTATTGGCCCTTCTCCTTCTTCTAATGACCTCTGATCCATGATGTGTCTAAACATGGGCAACAGAAAAGCAATAGTCTTTCCGCTTCCAGTCTTGGCAATGCCAATCAAGTCCCGTCCAGACATTATAGCAGGAATCGCCTGAGCTTGGATTGGTGTGGGCTTTTCATAGCCATGCCTTAAAAAGAAAACCAAATGAAGACAAGGTAAAAGTTGAGATCTCTTGGGCTCTGAAAACTGAAGGAGGAAAAGGTTTTCTAAAATGTGGTATATTCCTACAATAAAATATTATTTGGCAAAAAGGAATAAAGCCCTGAGACAATGTACATCATGGTTGAACTTTGAAAATAGGCTAAGTGGAAATAGCCAGTCACAAAAGACTATACTGGTATGCTCCCATTAATATATAAAGTCCATAATAGACAAATCTACAGAGACAATAGATTAGTGCAGTGACGGCGAACCTATGACATGTGTGTCAGAGGTGACCCGCGAACTCTTTTTTTTTTCTTTGTTAAATGGCATTTACATATATAAAGTAAATATCAAAAATATGTCTTTTGTTTTACTATGGTTGCAAATATCAAAAAATTTCTCTATGTGCCTCAGCACCAGAGTTAAGTTAGGGTTTTTCAAAATGCTGACACACCGAGCTCAAAAGGTTCGCCATCACTGGATTAGTGGTTACCTAGGGTGAGGAACAGGAAGAAGATTGGCTAACAGATACAGATCTCTGTTGGGGATGATGAAAATGTTTAAAATTAGCTTATGGTGATGACTGCATAACCCCAATAATATACTAAAGAGTCATTTTGTTATTATGCAAATTTTCTCAATAAAGTTCTTTAAGAAAAATGTTTTTCTATTAGAGTAAAAATACAACCAAAGGAAATATTTGTGTGAAAAGACTATTTTTGAGTAGAAAACTTTGAAAATGTGGACAACCACTAACCACTTACTTTTTGAGAGAATTTAGGATCTTCATGGAAATTCCACACTGAACCCAAGATTTAATTGGTTTGGGGCAACCTTTTCCCTTGACAATAATGCCCTCCATTTCCAACCGAAAGACATTCACCTCTGCAAAACAAAATCCAGATTAAAAACTCTTAATTGTTGTTCTACTATTAGTGCGTTATATTTCTCAATTAGCTATGGTAAGATTAAGAATCTCCAATTCCTTTGTTAGTGTTAACACAGATTACGCCATAGAAAAGCTATTGGACAAAGCACTGAATAGCTCAGAGAGACAGAGACAGTTAAAGCAATTACTGTTTGCAACCAACAAAGGATCAAACAAAATATCCCAATTTCTACAATTTGGCTTTTATTTTATCTTAAATTGCAAAGTATTAAAAGAACAATGGCTGAAACCAGTTTGGCTCAGTGGATAGAGCGTCGGCCTGTGGACTGGGGGGTCCCAGGTTCGATTCCGGTCGGGGGCATGTGCCTGGATTGCGGGCACATCCCCAGTGGGAGATGTGCAGGAGGCAGCTGATCGATGTTTCTCTCTCATCGATGTTTCTAACTCTCTATCTCTCTCCCTTCCTCTGTAAAAAGTCAATAAAATATATTAAAAAAAAAAAAAGAACAATGATTGACAAGTAATACAATCGTCTTCTCCAAGCAAGAGTTGCCCACATTATTCTTTTTTTTTAATATATTTTATTGATTTTTACAGAGAGGGAGAGGGATAGACAGTTAGAATCATCGATGAGAGAGAAACACCAATCAGCTGCCTCCTGCTCAACCCCTATTGGGGATGTGCCCGCAACCAGGGTACATGCCCTTGACCAGAATCGAACCTGGGACCCTTGAGTCTGCAGGCCGACGCTCTATCCACTGAGCCAAACCAGTCAGGGCCCAGATTATTCTTATTCTACCAATATCACAGATGCACACTGGTTCCTAACTCCCCTCTCTCAAGAGCTAACAATATATTATTTGCTAATTTCACATGAAGTTAGCATTTCAATTCTAAAATTCTCAACTACACGAGCCAAACTAATTTTTGCTCATTTTAAAAAATAGATTTTTCATTGATTTTTAGAGAGAGAGAAAGGAAGGGGCAGAGAGAGAAAAACATCAATGTGAGAGTGAAACACTGATCAGCCGCCTCCTGCACACCCAGTACTGGGGATGATGGAGCCCGAAATTCAGGCATGTGCCCTGACTGGGAATCTAACCAGCAACTTTTCATTCCATAAGGAGATGTCCAACCAATTGAGCCACAACAACCTGGATAATAATTTTTTTAAATACTTCCAAAAACATACTGACTCTTCACAACTCTGAATTTCTGCAGATGACTTACCCACTGTCTAGAACAGCAGTCGCCAACCTTTAGGACCTTACGGACCACCAGTGGTCCGCAGACCACCGGTTGGCGACCGCTGCTCTAGAATGACTTCTCACCTTCTAGTTCCCTCTTTCACTTCCCCAGGTAAATCAGGCAATTCCCCTACTCATATATCAACTCACAGGGCTACCCACATTCCTCCTGGACAAAGAGAAGTGTATCCTCTTCTGTTCCCACAATAAGCAACATATAAATAAAAGAACTTTACCTTCTTGAGACATTTTTGCTAGTTCTGGAACTTCAACATAAAAGTTTTTTCTGAATGGTTCATATTCAATTTTCCCATGATCTACTGGCTCTAGAAGCTTTCTCTGTTTTGTCTGATAGCCTGTGAGGGCCGTCTGAAGATCAACTTCTTCCTCCTCTGAAGAATACTATAATTTAAAAAAAAAAGTTAAAAGCTAAACCCATTTCTATTTTCTATTTATGGCAATCAATATTCCTAGCTTTTAAAATCCTCTTCTCCTAGCATGGGGGTAAGGTGGGAGGGTGAGAGGAGGTTTGTGGTGGAAGAGTTATGGAGGGGGGCAGGCGGGGAGATAAATGATGGGAGAAAATTAAATTAAAAATAAAATCATCCTCTAGTAAAAAATAATCTTTGGCTTTTACTTTTTAATTTCTGAATTTTTCAATTTAGTTTTTCTTTTCTTTTTCCTTATAGAAAGTTGCATTAACAACATAAAGCTAAAATAATAAAATAATTCTAGCCCTGGCCAAGTAGGTCAGTTCGAGCATCATCCCAATATGCCAAGGTTGTGGTTTTGATCCTCAGTCAGGACACACAAGAATCAACCAATGAGTGCATAAATAAGGAGAACAACAAATCAATGTTTCTCTCCCCCCGCTTCCTCTTTCTCTACAATCATTAACCAATAAAAATAAATAAAATAATTTTAATACGGCTTTAATGATGTTTTGCTATAGTTCCCATTGTTAAATCTTAACAATGCATATAAATAGGAAGAAATTTCATTCTGTCACTTCCTTTCTTCTCTCCCTTCTATGTCTGAGAGGAGCTGATGAAATATAAGACAATCAAAATTGGGCATACAGCCCTGGCCAGTTTGGCTAAGTGGATAGAATATCAGCCTGTAGACTGAAGGGTCCCAGGTTCAATTCCTGTCAAGGGCACATACCTTGGTTGCAGGCTCAATTCCTGGCCCTGGTCCTGGCATGTGCAGGAGGCAACCAATCAATGTGTCTCTCTCACATCAATGTCTGTCTGTCTGTCTCTCTCTCTCTCTCTCTCTCTCTCCCCCCCTGATTATCTAAAAAATCAATGGGAAAATATCCTCAAGTGAGGATTAACAACAAATGGGCAAAGAGCAAGAGGACAAAGATGTTAGATTGTTCTACCAACTGGATATTCAGCTATAATATTGTTAAGAATCGCAAGGCTTCTTAATAATAGTTTGCATAACTGAAAAGTACGTCTTCATCATTGAGTCCTAGTAAATACTTCTAGGGTAGCATCACTTTGGGCACTTTATTTTTTTAACTCATTTGAAAGAGAGGGAGAGAGAGAAATATCAATTTGTTACTCCACTTATTTATACATTCATTAGTTGATTTCTGAATGTGCCGTGACTGGCATATCATAACAATGCTCTAACCAACTGAGCTCCCCAACCAGGGCCTAAGGTAGCATCATGAAAAATTCAAAATTAATGAATAATTACCTCCATGGCATCCTGGTCATTCTCCATCAGCTCCCCTTTCTTCTTATCAGAATCCACTACTGCTTTTTTGGTTGTCACAACAGTGACAACTTTTGTCACTGTTGGCCCAGACTTCTAAAATAAAAAAGGAATATAAAATATTTTGAAAAGCTGAAAAATTTTAAAATCTCCTTATTGTTGAAAGTATTACAGATGTCCTCCTTTTTCCCCCATTTACCCCCCTCCCCCAACCAGTCCTCGCCTCCCCAGGCCTTCAGCACACTATTGTTTGTGTCCATGGGCTATACATGTATGAAAATAAAAATTATATGCCAACTGAAACAAAATAACTGCCATAATTTATAAATCAAATTAACTTAGTTATTAGCAGCAACGTAATGAAAAGACAAAAAGTGGTCTGCTTTCTCATTTAAATCTTACAATTAAATATACCACAATGTATTTTATAATACATTAACACGGGGTAGGCAAAAGTAGGATTACAGTTGTTCGTATGGA
The DNA here is from genome assembly GCF_000327345.1 of Myotis davidii. NCBI lineage: Eukaryota > Metazoa > Chordata > Mammalia > Chiroptera > Vespertilionidae > Myotis > Myotis davidii. Next base: position 1,509,511 of record NW_006283354.1, read on the forward strand.
AAAACATGGAAAGCAGGTTATGATTATTACAACAGCTTTATTAACTCTGTGTTTCACATACTCACAACTGTAAACCTGTATCTGTCCACCCCATACATATGTAGTTTCTTGTATAATATATAACTTTATATACAGTTACTATGCAATATAATTTATTTTTAAAATACTATTAAATGGTACTTTTCACTCATTCAACAAGCAAGACATTGTTCCGGGAGCTTAGGAGAAATCAGTAAAACAGGCAAAGGTCAGTGCTCCTGAGGAGCTTTAATTTAGAAGACAAGGGGGACAAATAATAGACATGATAAAAAAATCAAATTATATTAACCTGAGAAAAGGCAATAAATGCTATTTAAAAAAAGAAAATTAGACTGGATAAAGGAGATGGGAGTATGAAAGATGAAAACGCTGGAGAAGTCTGGAGAGGACCTATTAAGAATGCAATAAGCAAGCATAGAAACCGAACAAAGATGATGGTAACACCTTTGAAACAAGAACATTTATAGTTAAAAATTCACTAATATCTCTGGTACTTAGAAAAAGTACCAGATGGGAGAGAAAACAAAAACAGTATAAAGTCATTCAAGTCAATAGTATGTCAATCAACAATGAAACCAAGTTATCCAACTAGGAATATAAATCTTTAAAAATAAAATTCCATACCTTTTCATTTCCCCCACCACCTTTTACACTTCTCATATTAAACTTTTTTACTTCCTCTTTCACTTCTTCCATGTAAGCGTCTAATGGATCTAACTCCTCACCCTCCATTTCATTTCCTTCCTTCTCAGCTTCTGCAGGGTCATCTTCATCATCTAAAATATTAGAATACACACTCTTTGTACATGTGCTTCAAAGGGAAATTTTTCACAATCAGACCACACCCACCATTCTGACCTGTTCTCTCACTACCTAAACACCCTCCCTTCCAGTTGACCAGGCACACTGCAGTTCAAATATACTTCACAGCTTTAAACCGAGCATGTATTAGTTCTGAATAATAAAAGAAAAAAATTGTAACAAATTAAGTCGAAGAGGCAAAAAATTATGCCTAAAAATGAATCTCCAGTAATAAGTCTTACAATTACACTAAAAGCCAAACTAAAAACTTTATCTGCTAAATAAGTTTACTTATTTTCCTTTCAATTACCTTTCTTTAAAGCACAGAAAAAATAACATTCTTAATTCAAGACAAATCTAATCTTTTTTACATAACTAAAACATCATCACTTAATCCATTTATCCTCTTTAAAATATACTTTTATGGATTTCAGAGAGGAAGAGAAAGAGAGAGAGAGAGACTAAAACATCAATGATGAGAGAGAATCACTGATCAGCTGCCTCCTACACAGCCCCCACTGGGGATCAAGTCCACAACCAGGCATGTGCCCTGACGGGGAATTGAATGGTGACCTCCTAGTTCATAGGTCAATGCTCAAACACTGAGCAAAACTGGCCGGGCCCATTTATCTTTTTAAGCCACTCTGTGGAACTTCCAGAGAAAATGAGAATTTTAAAGGAATGTTTAAAAAAAAAAAAGGAACAAAATTCCATTTCCTATAAAATTTCACATTCTTTATTAAAAAGTCAAAATCAGATACGGAGGGGAAATGTTTCTGTTTTAAGTCATTAAAAAGTCAAAGGAGAAATCTGAAACCATGTCCTTAATTTACCCTTATTACTAACATTATTGTAATAAAAATAAAAAGCTATTTACTTGCCCTTAAGTACCCAACTCTCCACTCTAAAGTAAAATCAGTAATCCTTAATAAACACTACTTTACAATTCTAAATTTAACATAAATATTAAAAGAGACATTTAAAACCTCCATATGAATTCAGCAATTCCAGTTCTGGGTATATAGAACTGAGAGCAGGGACTCAAACAGTTACTTGCATACCAGTAACAACAGGAGCTTTATTCACAATAGCCAAAAGGTGTAAACAACCCATATATCTAACAGATAAATAGGTAAACAAAATGTGGCATGTACACATATATTTATATAACATAGAGTACTATTAAGCCATAAAAAGGAATGAAATTCTGATATATGCAACAATATAGATGAACCTTGAAGATACGCTAAGTGAAATAAGCCAGTTACAAAAGGACAAATATTGTATGATTCCACTTTTATGAGGTACCTAGAATAGGCAAATTCATAGCAGCAGAAAGCAGAATAGAAGTTACTGGGGATGGGGATGGGGATGGGGATGGGGACGGGGTTGGGGATGGGGATGGGGATGGGGACAGGATGGGGAATTACTATTTAACCCCTTCCCCGGCAGAAACGTGTATACTCGTTTTCACAAAATGTTCTTTTTCAGTCGTCGACGAGTATACTAAGAAAATATGGTAAAAAAATATGGTTTATACGAAGACGAGTTACAAACTGTTTTCATAACCAGCATCAAAAATACTATATAGAACCAAAATAAAAAAATTAGCCTGAAAAAGAAACGTTTTTAACAAAAAAATTGTTGGAGAAGGGGTTAATGGGAACAGAGTTTCTGTTTGGGATGAAGAAAAAGTTCTGGGAATGGACAGTGGTGTTGATTGCACAAGACTGTGAATGTACTTAATGCCATGAATTGTACACTTAAAAAATGGTTGAAATGATAAACATTATGTTATAATATATAAACATTATATTTTTTCCATAATATGTGGTCTTAAAAATACCAACATTACTCATAATTCTAGAATACTATACATGAATTGTTATATAGGTTATTATTGTAACAAATGAATATACCATCATCATCCTCTAAACTCCATTTTTTCCCTTGTTTCATCTCTTCAATTTCCTTTTTCAGTTCTCCTATGTTTTCCATGGCCTTTTTGCGTTGTTCTTCTCGCCATTTTTCTACTCTTTCTTTCCGCTTTCTCATTTCTTCTTCCAGCTTATTTTGGTCAAAGTTCTTGGGAGGAAAACAGGAGATAGAGGAAGGCAAGGATAAACAATTTTACTCTAGGTGATATTCCAAGTATTTTCCTAAAGTATATAAAAAGGAAAAAAACAGATGTATATACAAACTCCTATATTTAGACCAGATTAAAGTCACACATCTTTTAAGTATCTCCAAGAATATACCCACATAATGAAATAGTAAAAAAAGCATCTTCGCCTGGCTGGTGTGGCTCAGTGATTGAACATCAACCCATGAACCGGGAGGCCGCAGTTGTATTCCTGGTCAGGGCAATGCTCAGGTTGCGGACTCAATACCCAGCAGGGGTGTACAGGAGGGAGAAGGTCATTATTTCTCTCTTGCCGACATTTCTTTCTCCCTATCCCTTTCCCTTCCTCTCTCTCTAAAAAAAAATCAATAAAAATCTGGGTTTATCAATTTTTTAAGCATTTTCAACTAATAAAATAGACACATTTCAAACACCATAAATTAATCTCATTTTAGATATAAGCAATATGCACACATGAATTCAACTTCTTCCTCAAAGTAAAAACTACATGACTTAACAAAGTTCCCTAGTTATTATTCTCAACTTTAAATCATCTAAACTCCTCCAAGATTGCCTCCATGAAAAACAATTTTCTATTATAAATTATTAAGTAAATAAAAGCTATTTATCGCCCTAACCGGTTTGGCTCAGTGGATGGAGCTTCGGCCTGCTGACTGAATGGTCCCAGGTTCGATTCCGGTCAAGGGCATGTACCTTGATTGCGGGCACATCCCCAGTAGGAGGTGTGTAGGAGGCAGCTGATCAATGTTTCTCTCCCATCAATGTTTCTAACTCTCTATCTCTCTCCCTTCCTCTCTATAAAAAATCAATAAAATATATATTTTTTAAAAAGCTATTTATCAACATGATTAAGAAGTTTTGGTCTTTTAGCCTTTAGGTCTACGTTTCCTAGAAACAGCCATTCTAAAGCCATTATTTTTTTTAAAATATATTTTATTGATTTTTTAGAGAGGAAGGGAGAGAGATAGAGAGTTAGAAACATTGATGAGAGAGAAACATCGATCAGCTGCCTCCTGCACATTTCCCACTGGGGATGTACCCGCAACCAAGGTACATGTCCGTGACCGGAATCGAACCCGGGACCCCTCAGTCTGCAGGCCGACGCTCTATCCACTGAGCCAAACCGGTTTCAGCTCTAAAGCCATTATTAAAATTATTAATAATACTCTTAAGAGAAGACAACAAATCACCACATAATCAGGGACTTAAAGATTAAACATTATATATATCAAAATGTTACATATGTTGCCACCATTGATAGGTATGGAAACGCAGCACATGTAGAAAACAGTCAAAGAAAATATTACATAATTATAATGTGATGGTGTTTTGGGATTATAGAGAATTATTTCTGAACTTTCCAAATATCTTATAATTTGATTATATAATGCTTGTATTTCAAAAATAAATTTATTTCTTAAAAAAACAAAAAGTTTTCCCCCTGAATTTATAGTCTTTATAATAATTCCGTCCTCTCTAAAGATGAGCCCCAGAAAGCTTATGTGCTTTTCTCAAGGTCACCCAGTCATTCAATAGAAGAAACTGGATCAGAAACCAGACCTCCCAGACTTAAGTTGCATTCTCTCAGTTACCCGACTCAGCAAGGAGGTCCTTTTAAAAAAATTATTTAAAATACAACCACTAAAAAATAGAACAAACTCAAAAAGAGAACAAAACAAAGAAATGACTCTATAATGAAATGGGCAAAAGATATGAGTAGGCAATTCAAAGAAAGTGCAAATAGTAAAAAACTTAAAGGGTCCTGGGTTCTATTCCAATCAAGGGCATGTACCCCTGCTGCCGGCTTCTCCCAGGCTCGGGCCCTCGTTGGGGGCTCATGCAGGAGGCAATCAATCAATGTGTTTCTCTCACATGGATGTTTCTCTGTCTTTCCCTCTCTCCCACTCTCCCTAAAAAAATCAACGGAAAGGGTGAGGCTTAACAAAAAAATAAAGAAAAGAAAATATTCACTTATATTTAAAGACATGCAACTCAAAATAATACCAATTACCTCCAATTACATTGGTAAAAATTAATTTTTCAAATTCTTATGTTGGCAAGGAAGTAAGGAAACAGACATTTTCATATGTCTTAAGTCAATTTATACAACTTATTTTATGGCAATTTGATACCAATTTACCTTATGCTATATTCACAAAGAACATAGATACAGTAATTAATGCACCTTTGTTTAAAATCACAGACTGGAAACAAATATTCTACATTGTTTCAACAGAATACTATGAAGGCACTAAAAATAATAAGCTTTATCTATGTATGCACCTACAGCAAGATCTCCAATATATAACAAATGAAAACAGCAAGGTATTCTATTTCTAAGATGGTGGGTATACTGCTGCTTATTATGTTGTTGTTTTTTAAATATATTTTATTGATTTTTTACAGAGAGGAAGGGAGAGGGATAGAGAGTTAGAAACATCGGTGAGAGAGAAACATCAATCAGCTGCCTCCTGCACAAACCCCACCGGGGATGTGCCCGCAACCAAGGTACATGCCCTTGACCGGAATCAAACCTGGGACCCTTGAGTCCACAGGCCGACACTCTATCCACTGAGCCAAACCGGTCAGGTCTTATTATGTTTTTTTAAAATACATTTTTATTGACTTTTTACAGAGAGGAAGAGAGAGGGATAGTTAGAAACATCAATGAGAGAGAGAGAAATACCAATCAAGTGCCTCCTGCATGCCCCCTACTGGGGATCACGCCCGCAACCAAGGTACATGCCCTTGACCAGAATTGAATCTGGGACCTTTCAGCCCACACTCTATGCACTGTGCCGAACTGGTAGGGCTGTTTATTATTCTTGAGATCTTATATATTGATAAATTTATAATTTTAAAGTATACAAAAGCAAGATACAAAATGCTGTATATGGTATGATAATAGTTTGTAAGCAAAAACAGATATGTATAGATATGCAACTTATTCAAAAAAATTTTCTCATGGAAACAAGTACTATCTTATCTTATATATGTTATTTCAAAATAAAACAGAACATTAAAAAAGTAAGAATTTGTCATTGTAGAAACAAGTTTACATTATATAGTTATTTATGCTAGTAAACATACGCCAGCATCTTTTTCTTTTTCATCTTCCTTATCATCTTTGTCTTTTTTCTTCTCTTTAGAACTTTCTCCACTATCTGTTTTCTCTTTGGACCTAGACCTTCTAAAAAGAGAGAGAAAAACATATCATCTATATGTGCTTGGAAACATTCATTTTAAAATACTCTTATAGGTTTGTATTTTACTTTTTAGGTAAGAAATAAACTTCCAAGAGCCACATGCATTTTTATATTCCATTAATAAATACCTTGGAAATATAATAAAAAATTAATGCTATGACACTAATTGTAAATAAGAAAAACAGGACATATCATAGAAAAACTACAGAATTTAAATTGGAGGGGTAAAACTTAACAAATGGAGAAACATGCCAAGACATTAACATTCTATAAGATTAAAAACAGTAATAATAATAATTTTAATGTAATCAAATTGGTTGGTCTTTTTTGGCCCTTTATGATCAGTGCTTTTTAAAATACCTAGAAATACTTCCAGATTTGATGAAAATATTCAGAGATAAACAAGGTATTCTCTAGTATAAACTTCTATTTTATTTTTTTGTTAATCCTTACCCAAGGATATTTTTTCCATTGAATTTCAGATAGAGTGGAAGATCAGGAGGGGGAGAGAGAGGAAAAAAAAAAGAAAGAAATCGATGTGAGAAAGACACACTGATGGTTCCTCCTGCAGGAGTCCCAAAGAGAGCCGGGGATCAAACCTGCAACCCAGGTACTGCCCAGGCAGAGAACCGGCAGCTTGAACCCCAGTGAGGGACATGCAGATGGCAACCCACCAATGTTCCGCTCTCGCATTAATGTTTCTCTTCCCCTCTCCCTTCCTCTCTCTAAAAAATCGGCGAAAACACATTTTTAAAAAAATCATTACAGAGTGAAACAACAAACCAGAGTAAGAAAATATATTTGCCACTCATATAATTGACAAAAAACAACTATACAGGATATCTAAAAACAAACACAAAAACCTCCTATAAATCTGTTTAAAGAGAGAAACTACCCAATAGAAAAATGAGCAAAGATGTAAACAAGTACGTCAGAAAAGAGATCGGAATAACCAATAAACATATGAAAGTTCAATCTCATTAGTAATCACAGAAATGCAAATTAGTAATCACAATGATATTGGCATTACATGCCTACTCAATTAACAAAAAATTTAAAGGACTGCCCTGGCCAGTGTGGCTCAGTTAGTTGGGCTTCGCCCCTTGAACCAGGAGGTGGCCAGTTGGATTCAGCATCAGGGCACATGCCCAGGTTTCAGGCTCAATCCCCAGTAGGGGACACTGTAAAGGCAGCTAATCAATGTTGAGCTACCACATGAATATTTTTCTCTCTCTCTCTCCCTCTCCCTTCCTCTCTCTCTAAAATCAATAAATTTCTTTAAAATATTTTTTTAATTTAAAAGACTGACAATACCAAACATTGTCAGAGCATAAAGCAACATAATTCTCATATACTTCTGGTGGGAGTATAATTAATAATACTCTTTGGAAAGCATTCAGGATTACCTAGTAAAAATAAAGCTACGCTTATTCTATGATCATGTAATTTCACTCCTAGATATACGCCCTAAGAAACTCATGCAAATGTATACCAGTATTATATATACAAAAATGTTCATAATAACCAAAAAGTTAAATCAACCCAAACATTGATCTAAGTAGAATGAATAAACTGTGGTATATTTATACCACAGATTGCATTCAGCAATGAAAATGTACTACTGTTATAAGCAACAAAGATAAGTCTCAAATAACATAACACTGAGCAAAAACACAAAAGAATACATGACTCATTCACGTAAAACATGTATGTCTAAACTACTCTTTTTCGCCGAAACCGGTTTGGCTCAGTGGATAGAGCATCAGCCTCCGGACTGAAAGGTCCCAGGTTCGATTCCGGTCAAGGGCATGTACCTGGGTTGCGGGCACATCCCCAGTGGGAGATGTGCAGGAGGCAGCTGATCGATGTTTCTCTCTCATCGATGTTTCTAGCTTTCTATCTCTCTCCCTTCCTCTCTGTGAAAAATCAATAAAATATATTTAAAAAAATAAAATAAACTACTCTTTTTCCAGATAAAAATTCAGGTGGTAAAACTATAAAGAAATTACTAGCACAAATGTCAGAACTGGTTTTCATCCAAGGAAATAGAGACCTCAGTTACAGAAGGGATGTGGAGGGCTTCTGACAATGTTCTATTTCCTGACCTTGGCGATGGTTACATGGATGTTGCTTTATAATTATTTAACAAACTGCTCAGATTTTATTCACTTTTACACACACACACACACATTTTTTTTTGACATTTTACGTTATTTTTTTTATTGTGTGAAAATGCACATAACGTTTACCATCTTAACCACCTTTAAGTACACAGTTCAGTAGTGTCAAATACATCCACACCGCTAGGCAGCCACCGTCACTATCCATCCTGGTAACTCTGTCTTGTCACCAATGTGTTACACATGTTACATGCAGCATAAACAAGGTTTCTTTTTAGGGCAATGATTCCATTTCTCTAACTCTGTAGTCACGAGGCCACGTGGGGCTAAGAGCAGATGTAATCCTGGGGGTTTCAGGAAAACGACTTTCCTGATCATTGGCATTTCTGTGGGTGAATACTTTGAAAACATAGCTATCCTTTCTGACTGGTTGCTTTGGTCTGAATGCCTGCATCCCACCCGAGTTCCTATGTTGAAATCTTCACACACACTTTTGTTTTAGTTTTTGTTTTATGATTAACCAAAGAGTAAGTTTATTAAAGCTAGGGATGTGAGACAAGGGCTTGACAGAAGCAGCAATAGGAGAGAGCCTAGGCAGGCTGCTTTAGCTCTCTAGAAATGCCACCGGGAAGAAACAAGCCTAGGCAGGCTGCTTTAGCTCCCTGCAAAGTCAGAGAAAAGGGGCCTTGGAGGCAGATTCAGGAAGTTAGCCCGGGACGAGCTGTCATTGCCCACTGCTCCCTGGTTACAACTCTCATGGGGCCCTTAAAGTTTAGGAGATGCATGCCTAAGAGGGAAGAAAGGCATGGGTGTACGACCAGGGAGAATGCACCCCATATACACTTTTTTCCAGTTTTATTACACGGACTTCGGTAAAATAAAATTTTCTAAGTAAAATAAATGACATGGTAAATGTCATGGTTGCCAAAACCGGTTTGGCTCAGTGGATAGAGCGTCAGCCTGCAGACTGAAAGGTCCCAGGTTCGATTCCGGTAAAGGGCATGTACCTGGGTTGCGGGCACATCCCCAGTAGGAGATGTGCAGGAGGCAGCTGATCGATGTTTCTCTCTCATCGATGTTTCTGACTCTCTATCTCTCTCCCTTCCTCTCTGTAAAAAATCAATAAAATATTAAAAAAAGTAAAAAATAAAAAAAATAAAAGACTTTCAAAAAAAATAAATAAATAAATGTCATGATTAACATAAAGACTATACAGAAAACAGATACAAGACCATACATCAACTATCCTATGAACCACATTAGAAACAATAGGCAAAGAATAAAACACTAACAAGATAAATATATAAAGAGTTAAACATACTATGTTTAACAGACATACTATCTCAAACTGAAACATATACATTTAAATTACACAAAGTTCACTCATCTGAACAGCAATTCAGCAATGCATACCATTTCACGTTATTTGTCAATATCAAAAATTCTAACAAAATAATTTCAAAGAAAAAACATAGTTTGAGATGTTTATAAAATATATTTCTGACCATTAATAGTTATTAAATAAAACAATGCATTATGTTTTAAAATAGTCTGGTATTTTCCAATTGAATTATAAGCTTTAAAACCTGTTAAAACAAAATTCTACCAAGAGTTCATGGTAGGAGTCAAATTCAGTAATTATTTTTAATGTTTAATTTATTTTAGAGAGAAGCAGGGGAAGAAGGAGGGGGAAAGAGGGAGAGGGAGAGACACTGACTTGTTGTTCCCCTTATTTGTGCATTCACTGACTCTTGGATGTTACCTGACTGAGGATCGAACCCACAACCTTGGTATATCAGGATGACAATCTAACCAACTGAGCTACCTGACCAGGACCTAAAGATTTTTTTTTAAATATAAGTAACAGGGAAAACAGTCAGTTCCCAACTTGCATGACAGATAGAGCCCAATGATAACATTACCTATTCTCAGCTTTCTTGCTTTTATTGCCAGGACTGGAGGATCGGGATCGGCGGCCCCGGCTTCTACTCCTTGAGCGTCTCCTGTCTCGACTTCGAGATCTTCTTCGCTCTCGACTTCTGTCTCTCTCTCTACTTCTGGAACGCCTGAAAAGGAGATACTTTTCATATATTCTATTATCAAGTGGAACTAGTTCAGTTTATGGTTCTATCCCACATTGAAAAAGGCTTCTTAATTTTCACCATTAGTAAAGGCAGAGATTGAGATTCAATTAACTATCAAACCAGTAAAATAGGGAAGAGGTAATGCCAATTCTTAAAAGTGGTCACTGAAAAAAATGAGGATCCTAATTTCAAAATAAAGTTTACTGAAAAACACAGCAAAACTGTAATAATAGCAAGCTGAAATCTATAGCCTATGATATAGAAAATCTAAATTTCGCCGGAACCGGTTTGGCTCAGTGGATAGAGTGTCGGCCTGCGGACTGAAGGGTCCCGGGTTCGGTTCCGGTCAAGGGCATGTACCTGGGTTGCGGCACATCCCCGGTGGGGGGCGTGCGGGAGGCAGCTGATCGATGTTTCTCTCTCATCGATGTTTCTAGCTCTCTATCCCTCTCCATTCCTCTCTGTAAAAAATCAATAAAATATATATATTAAAAAAAAATCTAAATTTCAAAGACAGCCTTAACCTAAGGATGGACAAAATAGGACTGTGGGAAGATTGCAGATATGACAATGAGAAGACCAGCGAACCTATCCTAGTTAATGCTGCTACTAACTAGTGGAGGGCAAACGGCAGATCAACTCTCTGGGTCTTAGTTTCCTCATCTATAAAATGCGGAGACGTCACAATATAATCTCAAAATCCTTCTTGCTCTAAAATCTTGTGATTCTACCTTTCACACCAAAAAGTCAAAGACCAGATCCTAAATGAACACTTTCACTGAAGTTCTTGACTGATCTGTATGAAACTCTTCCTGGGACCACATAATATAAAACTGAGTAAGATAGCACTACCCACATTGTCAAAGGTATTATACACTAACTACCTTTACAATCTCTCCTTCCAATGTTTGAAAAAGATAAAGCCAAAGTTCTTTCTGTGATCAGTTCACAGAAACTGTACCACCTGTATTCTTTCCTATTTTAATGAGAAACTGTATTAGAAAAAAAAATTTTTTTTGGTATGGGGAGATTATTTTTATTTTAAAACTGTTTTTCACCCCCAGAAAGGGTGAAAAAGTGCAAGGAATGGCTGTTTGACTATATGTAATCAAGTATAAACAAAATTTAAAAAACATTTTTTTTAAATATATTTTATTGATTTTTTACAAAGAGGAAGGGAGAGGGATAGAGAGTTAGAAACATCGATGAGAGAGAAACATCCATCAGCTGCCTCCGGCACACCCCCTACTGGGGATGTGCCCGCAACCAAGATACATGCCCTTGACTGGAATCAAACCCGGGACCCTTCAGTCCGCAGGCTGACGCTCTATCCACTGAGCCAAACTGGTCAGGGCTAAAATTAAAATTTTAGATGTTCTTTCATTCAAATCTGAATAAGTTCTTTAAAACAGTCTCAAACAGAAAGCAGGACCCGGAGATGGCTCTATCCTGCTTCCGTCTGTCCGCTTTATGGATTCTCTGAACAGGGTGGTAAGCTCTCTCGGGACATAATTAGAACAGAACACTTTTGATGGCATATAACCTTACCTTTAGCTTCTTTTCTAACCTTTCTCAGAGGGCTTTAAGGAATCACTTTGGGTTACAGAAAATAAAACCTAAGTTTCCAAACTTAAAATACTATTTGAGAGTCTTTATTCTAGCCAACAATTTTCAACTGAAGTGCCGCAAGAATTTTTTAATATTTTTATTGATTTTATTTTTTTAATGCTCACCAGGAATTTTTCCATTGATTTGTAGAGAGAGTGGAAGA
>NW_006283354.1:1521716-1524299 GCF_000327345.1 Myotis davidii
GAGAGAGAAAATCCATATGAGAGAAACACAACTTGCCTCCTGCATGCGCCCTGACCAGAGCCCGGGCCTATAACCAAGGGCATCATATGTGCCCTTGACCGGAATCAAACCTGGGACTCTTCGGTCAGCAGGCCAGTACTCTATCTACTGAGCCAAATTGGCTAGAGTTTAATTGAATTTTTGAGAGAAAGAGAAAAAGCACTGATGTGTTGTTCCACTTACTTATGCATTCATGTATGTGCCCTGACTGAGGATCAAATCCACAACCTTGGAGTGTAGAGACAAAATTCTAAGCAACTGAGCTACCCAGCCAGGGCAAGAATTTTTAACCCCTTCCCCAACAATTTTTTTGTTAAAAACGTTTCTTTTTCAGACTAATTTTTTTATTTTGGTTCTATATAGTATTTTTGATGCTGGTTATGAAAACAGTTTGTAACTCGTCTTCCTATAAACCATATTTTTTTACCATATTTTCTTAGTATACTCGTCGACGACTGAAAAAGAACATTTTGTGAAAACGTGTCTACATGTTTCTGCCGGGGAAGGGGTTAAAACATACAATAACTGCCCTAGCAGTTTGGCTCAGTGGATAGAGCATCCACCTGTGGACTGAAGGGTCCTAAGTTCAATTCCGGTCAAGGCACATGCCTGCGTTGCGGGCTGGATCGTGCAAGAGGCAGCTGATAGATAATTCTCTCTTCATTGATGTTTCTATCTCTATCTTTCCCCTTAAATTGTTAAATTAAAAAATGACAATGGCCCTAGCCGGTTTGGCTCAGTGGATAGAGTGTCACCCTGCGGACTGAGGGTCCCAGGTTTGATTCCGGTCAAGGGCATGTACCTTGGTTGCGGGCACATCCCCAGTGGGGGGTGTGCGGGAGGCAGCTGATCGATGTTTCTCTCCCATCGATGTTTCTAACTCTCTATCCCTCTCTCTTCCTCACTGTAAAAAGTCAATGAAATATATTTTTTTTAAAAAATGACAATGGACAACATAACAATAGCCATCCAGTGTGAATGCTGTCTTGAACTGTAAATATACAGGTCATATAACAGAGCTGCATCTGATTGGTCATGTCACATTATAAGGTTGTATCTAATTGGTTAATTCTTGGTACCAGAAATCCTTATATATACATAAGAACTAGAGGCCGGGCGCACAAAATTCATGCGGGGGGGGGGGGGGGGGGAGGTTGTTCATCATAGCGACCAGTCGTTCTGCCATTCAGTCAATTTGCATATTAGCCTTTTATTATATAGAATTATTATATAGGATAGGCATCTGATTTTTTTAAAATATATTTTTATTGATTTCAGAGGAAGGGAGAAACAGAAACATCAATGAGAGAGAATCATTGATTGGCTGCCTCCTGCATGCCCCCTACTGGGAATAGAACCCACAACCCAGGCATGTGCCCTTAATCTGGGCCAATGCAGACCAACACTCTATCCACTGAGCCAACCCGACTAGGGCTAGGCACCTGATTTTTTTACAAAGTCAGTTTTCTTTTGTTAATCAATCAAAACTATACCTTTTTTTGTTAGATCAACAAAAAATATTTTTGGTGTGCCACATAATTTTAATAATTGGTTTATGTGTGTCATGAGATGAAAAAGGTTGAAAATCACGGTTCTAGGAAAATCAGTTCTGAACCTAATCAAACAAGCTGAAGTCAAAGCAGAGGGCAGCAAACAGGCCACTAAATTCTAGTCCAAAACACACTTTTGAATAAGCCCAATTTAGATAAGACTCAACCTATAATCAGTCCTTGGAGATGAGCATACTTACCTCAGACGCTTCCGGTCCCTTGACCGAGATCTTCGCTTATCCCTGCTGCGAGACCTCTCTCTCCGTCTGTCTCTATCTCTGCTTCTAGACCGTCGGTCATCTCCACGTTTACTTCTTTTGTCTGAGGGTGAGCGACTTCTAGAGCGACTTCCAGAACGTCCCCGTGATGCTGATCGCTTCCGATAGTGGCTAGGTTAAGTTAAAGATTCAGTTTAGCAGACACAGGTAGCTTCTACTATATCTTATTTATTATATTTTTTTCCAAAAAAAAATCTCAGCAGACAAATTAAACACTGAAAAGACTTTTTATACACGTTTTTTGTTGTTTTTATATTAGGGGGGAAATGCTATAGCCCTTCGGCTATGGCACACGCAGGGGGTGGGAAAACTATCTTGAAAGGGAAGAAAAGAGAGCAAACAAAATAGACCAAGCCCCAATTAGATTGCATTCTGTAAAGGAAGGCATGACAGGCAAATATAAATACACAAAATGCTATGTAGTGCTACGGAGGAAAACAGACCAAAGTAAAGGAAAAAGGGAGGGAATGGGAAATAGATCTTGCTATTTCATACGAGGGCGGTACGAGAAAAGAAAATGATAGTCTATACTCAACCTAAACATAAAGATTAGCACACCGAATTCAACGACATATGAAAAAGATCATGCAATCACACAATCATGAACCGGTCCAGGGGGTTCGGCCGATAGCGCAGGGGAACCCGCTGCCCGTCGCCGGCCCAGGAACAGCCACTGGCTCAGCCGAGGTCCCCAGCCCCTCAAGCGGCCGCGGCAG
>NW_006283354.1:1524401-1530934 GCF_000327345.1 Myotis davidii
CTCCCAGCCCCTGCTGCCGGCGCGGGAAAGCGGCGCCCCGCGGACGACGCGCAGGAGAACCGGACAAAGGAAGAGGCCGCGCTACACCCCGTTCGCCGGGCGAGAAGCAGCACTAAGCGGCGGTAGCAGCCACAGCAGTGGGAGCCATCCGAGCGCCGCCAACGAAAACAGGACGTCCTGGCGCCGGCGGCAGCAGGAAGGGAAAGGTGCGTCGCCAGCGGCTTCCTCTCCACAGCGCCTCCTGTGGGCTGGAGGCCGCACAGCGCCGGCCGCGCCGAAAGAAGATGCCGTGTCTGGGTTTTGCCGGCACTGCCTCGGAGGACCCCTTGCGGACTCAGAGAAGGTCTTTCCTGAAAGGACCGCCGAGGTGCCAAAAGCATCCTGGAGCCGTCCTAGGACTTGTACTGACGTCCGCCTTACCCTGTGCTGAGTGATGCTACAAACACCTTCGTTCACTCTCATTCATTTATACATTCGTTCGCTTATAGTATATGTTGTTCTATATCGGGCATGTGCTAAATCCTAGGGAGTTTACAATCTCGTGGGGGACATAGACATTATTAGAAACACAAGCAGATGTCATACAAGAAAGAGATCCCACCATAGGAGAGGGGTTCAGAAAAAAAGAGTTCCCTGAGGAAATGATCTTTGAGGGGAGATTGAAGAGTAAGAAGTAAACTTGATGGAGAAGAGGAGGGAGAGCCAAACACACTTAACACACACACACACACCATTCGCAAGATTATAATGGTTCTCAACATTGCCTGTGCTTGAAAGCTTAAATAAAAATACATATGTGTGTGTTCTGATTTCATTGGTCTAGAGTGCTTCCTGTGCATTGGGAATTTTCAAGTTTCCCAGATGATTCTGAATTGCAGTCAAGGTTGAGAGAAAACTTGCCCAGTGGGAGGCACACAGATACTTGAGTTGTTCTATACTCCATGCCTGCAGGCATCCATCCAATCACAGATTAAAACAAAGAAGCCTCCAAAACCGGTTTGGCTCAGTGGATGGAATGTCGGCCTGCGGACTGAAAGGTCCCAGGTTCGATTCCGGTCAAGGGCATGTACCTTGGTTGCGGGCACATCCCCAGTGGGGAGTGTGCAGGAGGCAGCTTATTGATGTTTCCCTCTCACCGATGTTTCTAACTCTCTGTCTCTCTCCCTCCCTCTCTGTAAAAAATCAATAAAATATAAAAAAATATATATGACAGAATGAACACAAGGATGAGTAAGGTATCAGAGACACTGTAAATTATTTCTGGGCTGAAGGTAAGGTTTGTGGGTTTCAGTCTGAAAGAAATAGGAAAACACTAGTGATAAATAGTGGAGATACTGAGAAATGGTCAAGTTCTAGACATATCTCAGAGGCATCTCTCCAGACACTAAGTGTTATATTAGATGTAAACTGTGAGGTAAAGGGAGAAATAACGGTATGCCCTGGTTTTTAACAGAATTGTGGATTGTGGTTAATTTGTGGAGAGAAATGTGGGAGAGCAGCAAATTTTTTAAAAAATATATTTTATTGATTTTTACAGAGGAAGGGAGAGGGATAGAGTTAGAAACATCAATTAGAGAGAAACATTGATCAGCTGCCTCCTGCACACTCCCTACTGGGGATGTGCCTGCAACCAAGGTACATGCCCTTGACTGGAATCGAACCAGGACCCTTCAGTCTGCAGGCCGATGCTTTATACTTTATCCACTGAGCCAAACTGGTTAGGGCGAGAGCAGCAAATTTGATGGGAAAAGAGAAAATCAGTGGTTTTGTTTCAGTGATGTAATGTTTCAGGTGCTTACTGGATATCCAGAGGAGATAATGTCTTCATAAAAGGGTATATGAACCTGGGATTCAAGGGAGAAATAGACATCGGTGAGGTAAGGGTCATAAGAATTTTATAGAATGTACTAGAGGCCCGGTGCATGAAATTTGTGCATGGGGGGGGGGGGCTGTCACTCAGCCCAGCCTGCACCCTCTCCAATCTGGGACCCCTTGGGGATGTACAACTGCCGGTGGGATCGGACCTAAACCGGCAGTCATACATCCCTCTCACAATCCAGGATTGCTGGCTCCCAGCCCTTCGCCTGCCTGCCTGATTGCCCCCAACTGCCCTTCCTGTAGGCCTGGTTCCCCCAATTGCCCCCCCTCTCCTGAAGGCTCGGTTGCCCCCTAACTGCCCTACCCTGCTGGCCTGGTCACCCACAACTGCCCTCCCCTGTCAGCCATCTTGTGATGACATGGGGGCAACCATCTTGTACAAGGGTGTGATGGTCAATTTGCATATTACTTCTTTATTATATAGGATAATACATGGTATTTAAAGCAATGGAACTGGATGCAGCCATGCAGAAGTTACAACTTAAACAGATTTTTTAAATTACATATCTTGATTTTATGTGAAAAAAACTGAGACTTGTGAGGGAAACAACTGAGATTTGGGAAACAAATTTAATCCTAGGTCGCTAATCATTTTGGAATCTAAGCTGGAACCAGAACCCAGGCATCTGATACCCTGACTAAAGTTCTAACTCCTCTTTAAGACAACACTTTGAAGTGAAAATACTGATTGGCTTTTTATGACCACAATATATTTATTTTAAGTTCACAGCACTTCTATGTCCCAGAAGCAGCAGCTTTTATCTGTTAGCACAAGTGAAAGAAGTATAGGTAGACCTCTTTTCTTAAAAAAATATATTTTATTACCCTGGCTGGTTTTACTCAGTGGATAGAGCATCAGCCTGCATGCAGACTGAAGGGTCCCAGGTTCGATTCCCATCAAGGGCACATGCCTGGGTTGCGGCTTGATCCCCAGGGAGGGCAAGCAGGAGGTAGCCAGTCAATGATTCTCTCTCATCATTGATGTTTCTCTCTCTCCCTCTCCCTTCCTTTCAGAAATCAATAAAAATATATATTTTTTAAAAGGAACTGAACATGAAGTGCCAGTGGAAACTGCCTGGGAAGGTGTTCAATTCTTTGGAATCTGGGTCAGTGGGAGACTCCAGTAGCAAGAGCAGCATAATCACTGAATTCCCTGCTTATCTTCTCCACTCTGTTCTCAGTTACATGCCACTGACCGGACTCGATCCTGGGACCTTTCAGTCCGCAGGCTGACACCCTATCCACTGAGCCAAACTGGTTAGGGCAGTAGACCTCTTTTTATTGAGCTTTGCTTTACTGCACTTCACATTGTTTTTTTTACAAATTGAAGTGTGGCAGCACTTCATATTCTATTGGTGCCATTTTCCAATAGGCCCAGATGATGGTTTGCATATTTTATTTCCTTTTTTGGTCTTCTCCTGCCGTTATATTCCAACTGAAACAACTCATTTTGGATCTCCCACCTGCTGGCTTTCAGACTAGAACTTATACCTAACTGCGGATCTTGAAATGCCTCAGTTCCAAAATTTCCGGAGGTAATTCCTTAATAAATATCTATCATCTATCTAAAACAAATGTTTGTTTTTATATGTCAATAGTATCAACCAATGGTTATTGGCGCCAATTCAACACCAACAGGAATCCCCAATTTGGGGTGAAGAAGGAAGCTTTATTTAGTGCCAACAGCTCAAAGGTAATACAGCACACTGTGACGGCACTGCTGGGAACACCTCAATAGTGCTACCGTGCTGTTGTGCTGCACCGATGTGAGGCTGCCCCTGGGGCCCAGCTAGGCCGCTCCACTCCTCCATGGTCCATTCCATGCTGCCTTGTTCTGCGCCAGTCTGTGCCAGTCTGCTCTGGCAAATATCTTCAGTGTTTCAGCTCCAGCTGGGGAAACACAGTCTTCAGTCTTTGGTGGAAAGTGCACTCCTATGAAGTTTTTGTTGTTGTTAATCCTCACCAAGGATCTTTTTTCCATTGATTTTTAGAGAGTGGGAGGGATAGAGACCAAGAAACATCGATGTGAAAGAAACATTGATTGGTTGCCTCCCACACGCACCCGACCTGGGCTGGGGAACCTGCGACCAGAATTGCACCTGCAACCCTTCAGTCAGTGGGCAGACGCTCTAACCACTAAGAAAAACTGGTCAGGGCTAAAGTATTTTTAAATTAAAGTATGGACAGTGTTTTTTAGACATAATGCTACTACACACGTAATAGACTACAGTGTAATCATAAATTCTCTGTGCACTGGGAAACCAAAAATTCTTCTGACGCACTTGATAAATATTCACTCTATTGTGGTAGTCTGGAACCAAACATGCAATATCTCCAAGGTAAGCTTGCAATTATAGTCCACTATGTCTCCAAAACAACCCTTTTAGCAAAATGCCCTGGCTTCCAAAGCTGATGTTGATTCTAATTAACCTAATTCTGAATCTCTCATAAGCCTCTTGCTGTTTTTAGTACCGACTGATGCGCACCTCCATTTACACAACTAGTCTGATCGAAGCTACTGATTGAAGATGTCACCTCTGAACAACCATCTTAATCAATCCAGTTTTAAGCCATATACATATCAAGTCCCCGAAATTTCCAAAGAAAATTTTTTTTAAATATTCCAGATACTGCCGAAGCCGGTTTGGCTCAGTGGCTAGAGCGTCGGCCTGCGGACTGAAGGGTCCCAGGTTCGATTCCGGTCAAGGGCATGTACCTGGGTTGCGGGCACATCCCCAGTGGGAGATGTGCAGAAGGCAGCTGATCGATGTTTCTCTCTCATCGATGTTTCTAGCTCTCTATCTCTCTCCCTTCCTCTCTGTAAAAAATCAATAAAATAAAAAAACAATATTCCAGATACTAATACATTTTTATTTTCTTTCAATACTACTCAACACGCTTAAAGTGGCATCAACAGACACAGGTATCTTACAGCTCTTCTCTTTTAAAGAAATTTGATAATGATCTCTAATTACTAAAATTTATCATGTGCCAAGTTGCTAAATGGGGCCTTTTTAACTCAGGATCTTCAGATTATGGACTGACGCACTGCCTACTGCGCTGAGGCGGCAGCTGCTTTAAATGGGCCCTTTTAAAAAGAAACAGAAGTAAACATACGCAATTGAAGGCCCCTAGTGTCTTCTCAGAGATTGAGGGCGATGTGACAAATCAGGGATGCTTTAAACCTCTGGATACTAGCCCTGGCTGGTTTAGCTCAGTGGATAGAGCTTTGGCCTCTGGACAAGTGCATATGCAAGGGTTTTGGGCGTGGTCCCCAGTAGGGGGCATGCAGGAGGCAACCAATCAATGGTTCTCTCTCATCATTGATGTTTCTATCTCTCCCTCTCCCTTCCTCTCTGAAATCAAGAAAAAAATCTTTTTTTAAAAAAACCTTTGGATACTAGATTCATTGTGTGAAGGAAAAAAATGTGTGCTTGTAATCTTATCCTAAGTCCGAAGACTAGACTTAAATTATACTTATTCTACATTATTCTGATTAAAAATAAAGTGACACAAATCAAGACTGTGAGTAATAATGAAAAAGGACATATGTTTTTAATATCACAAGGATTAACTAAATAGACCATACAAAAATCTGTAAGGAAAAGTAATAACGAGCAATATAACACACGTTTTATACTCATTTAAGACAAACCTTACAAATATGAGTGTTACCAAGTTATAGAACATTTATGCTATTGAGTTTCATACCTCAGTTAATTCTTCAAATCCCACTTTTATACCTAACCATTCTAGTCTAGTTTGCTTAAAAATACTCCTGAAAATTGAAAACTCAAAAGTGAAAATTTCCAATTCTAAGATTTTTAGAGAGAGAGAAAAACATTGATGTGAGTGTGACAGTAAAAGATCCTTCAGCTATCTCCTCACTGGCCAGGACAATAAATAAAAATAAAGATTTCATAAATACCTTCTAATTTCACATGTATGGATCTTAATCCTTTCTCCAATTACAATGCTTGCACTGGAGTAAGGATTAAGATACTGACTCTCAACACCTTCAACAACAAAGATAAAATTATTTTAAAAAAGAGATACTGACTCAACAAAAGATACAATTGGCTACCTTATTCGGCTCTTATAAATTAAAATGTGCACACTTAACATTAGACAATTCAGTTTCTTTCATTTTATTTTTAAGATGGCATCATTTCTCAGGAAAGAACAACCAAATACATGACGCAGTCCCCAATTACAAAGGGCTGGCTGAGACCTTGTTTCTCTGCCAAAATACAAATCTTAGAAGTTAGGGAAAGGTGTAGACTAGAAATTCTAATTAAACAAGAAAAATCAGTTAATGACATTGGTACTCTATTCTTGACATCAGTATTAATGCAAACTCAATGCTTTTAAGTCAGAGGATCTGCCATTTCATTACAAATCAAGTAGTTTTACAACCGCTACAAAGTAAAAGAATTACATAAAGATGTAACCCGATTTGCCTCCTTTAAAGACACTGCAATATGAGAGAAAGTGGTTTTCTGTAAGCTTCTCCTGAGTTCTGCAGGCTTCATGGTACTTCAGAGGCCCAATACTCAAACAGTTCATGACAAAAGATAAAGGTGAAAAAGTAGACACAGAGATCTGTGAAAACTTCGCCCATTTTGCTGTACGTATCCATTGATCGATTTATCACT
>NW_006283354.1:1530963-1533954 GCF_000327345.1 Myotis davidii
TCCAGATAATAAGTGCTGCTGTTAGTACTGTTGTCTTTATCTTCTTTTCGCCCTGTACACAGAAAGACAAATAAATCCTACAGCTTTCAGAAGACAACTTAAACTCTACAAAAATATTATCAGTGCTATTTTTGCCTAACTGATTTCAAAACTGGTAATGAAGCTTCAAAATATCAATAATATATCAACAAGCATTACAAACATTTACTGAGCATATAATATGTAAAGCAGTATAATGCCAAGCAGTAGGGAGAAAGATACCATTCTTGCTATCAACAGTTAAAAAAAGATAGGACAGGCCTAGTTGGTTTGCTCAGTGGTTAGTGTTGGCCTGCGCACCGAAAAGTCTCGGGTTTCTTTCCTGGTCAAAGGCACCTGGGCTGCGGGTGAGGGAGACACCAGTCTATGTGTGTCTCTAACTTTGGTGTTTCTCTTTCTCTCTCTCTCTTCCCCACCTCCCTCCCTACCTTCCACTCTCTCTGAAAAGCAATGGAAAAAATCCTCAGGTGAAGATTATCAAAGAATAAATAAATAGCCCTAGCAGGTTTGGCTCAGTGGATAGAACGTCGGCTTGCAAACTGGAAGGTCCCAGGTTCGATTCCAGTCAAGGGCACATGCTCAAGTTGTGGGCTCGATCCCCAGTGGGGGACTTGCAGGAGACAGCCAATCCATGAGTCTCTCTCATCATGGATGTTTCTATCTCTCTCCCTCTTCATTCCTTTCTGAAATCAATAGAAATATATTTTAAAAATAATAATAAATAAAGATAGGACATAAATAAGTGCTAAATGAATGCCATGGATAATGTGTAGCATAGTGGCTCAAAGAAGATAAAAATTATTCCAGGGTTTTATATATAAATAAAGCCCAGGGAAAGATTTCAGGAGAAAATGGAATTAAAAACAGGCCTTCAAGAATAAGCAAGATTTATATAGAAGTGAGGAGAAACCTTATTGAAAGGTAAGTCTCATGGGGAAACGGGAACATATGTAATACTTTCAACAATAAAGAATTATTAAAAATAAATAAATATACATAAAAAAAAAAGGTAAATCTCATGACAACAAAAGTTTGAGTGACAGGTGTACTGGAGGACAGTGAGTAATTCTGTACCAGAATCATAGGAATAATTTGTAGAGCCCTAATTACCACACTTGATTATACATGCAATAAGATATTACTGAACATTTTACTTCCTAATATAATTTTCTAGCTTCATTTTTTAAGAGATTCAAGGCTGAATTTTCATTTAATTTACTGATTTGGTGTCACCAAATCCAGTCACGATTCAAAAATTTTAATAATATAAAAACCTATAGTTACCCAAAAGAAGTCTATCTCCACAAAAAGATTAATACAAGGAAATCCTTAGCTGCTTTAGTCATAATAACCAAAAATTAGAAACAACCAAAGAAGTCTATCAACAGATTAGATAAATAAATTAATATATTCATACAATGGAATATTATTCAGCCAAAAAAGGGGAGGAATAAATTATTAATATAGTTAACAACATGGATGATTATCAAAAATACTATGCAGAAGAAGCCTTGTACAAAGATGCACGTGTAGGAATAATTCCATTTATATGAAGCACTAAAACAGAAAAAAGTAATCGATGGTGGGAAAAAGAAAATCTGAGTCCAGGGGCTGTGACTACAGCTGCCTGGAAAGGGGCATGATGAAATTTCCTGAGAGTGATGCTCTAAACCTTGAAAGAATTTGGGTTTCATAGGCTGTCAAAACTCATTAAATGGTATACAAAGACTTGAGCAATTCACTGTATGAAAATTTTACCATAAAGTAAAAAAAAAAAAAAGACCCCTGTGCACTGAAAGGTTGCTGGTTCAATCCCCGGTTGGGGCACATATGGAAGGCAACCAATCAATGTTTCTCTTTCTCTCTCTTTCTCTTTCTCTCTCTCTCTCTCTCTCTCTCTCCCTCCCTCCCTCCCTCCCTCGTTCCCTCCCTCCCTTCCTCTCTAAGCATGTCCTCTGATGATGAGGGTTGAAAAAGAAGACAAGAACAATAAACAAACACTGAATTGAAATGATATGTAAGCTGAAATGTGCAGGGGTAAAGTATGTTGATGTTGCAACAGCATGGATGGATTTGGAGATTATGATAAGTGAAATAAGCCCGTCAGAGAAAGACAAATGCCATATGATCTCACTTATATGTGAAATCTAATGAACAAAATAAACTGACAAAAATAGAACCAGAGTCATGAAAGAACGTGAAGAGATTAGCCAAACACATGTGCATAACCCATGGACGCAGACAACAGTGTGGTGATGGCCAGAGGGAAGGGGAGGTGAGGGCTGGATGGAGGTGAGCAAAGCGGGGGAGGAATAAGGAACATCTGTAATAATGTCAATAATAAAAATTAAAAATTAATTAATTAAAATGGATATAAAATTGGAAAGATATAAATATAATGAAATGTTAATTATAGAATCTAGGTTGTAAGTATAAATGGGCGCTACGTGCACAATTCTTTCAACCTTCCTGTGTGTTTAAAAACTGATATAACAAAATGTTTGTTTATTTATTTATTTAATGATGTAGAAAATCTTAATTTTTTGGGGGGAGAAAGAGAAAAGAGAGAGACAGAGAAACATTTATTGGTTGCCTCTAGCACGCGCCCCAACAGGGGATCGAATTCACAATCTAAATAAGTGCCCTGACCGGGTATCAAATCTGCCACCTTCTGAAGTACAGAATGACACTCAAATCAACTGAGCTACAGCAGCCAGGGTTGTTTATTTATTAATTTTAGATAGAGAGAAAGGACGGGAGAGGGGGAGAGAGAGAGAAACATCTATTTGTTGTTCCACTCATTCATGCACTTGTTGGTTTGTTTGTTGTGTTTTTTTGGTTCTTTTTTTAAAAAAATATATTTTTGCCGAAGCCGGTTTGGCTCAGTGGAGAGGGATAGAGAGTTAGAAACATCCATGAGAGAGAAACATCGATCAGCTGCCTCCTGCACGC
>NW_006283354.1:1533987-1538963 GCF_000327345.1 Myotis davidii
TCGAACCCGTGACCTTTCAGTTCACAGGCCGACGCTCTATCCACTGAGCAAAACCAGCTAGGGCCATTGGTTGACTCTTGTATGTGCCCTGACTCAGAATCGAAGCTGCAACCTTGGCGTATTGGGACGATGCTCTAACTGAGCTACTGGCCAGGGCTCTTCCAGAGCTTCTCTACACATATATAAGCAAAGTCAAATATCTATGTTTTCTTCCCTTTTATAAAAAAGTATACTGTAGATCCTATTCTGTATTGGCTGCCTCCTGCACACAACCTGCTGGGGATCAAGCTCGCAACCTGGGCATGTGCCCTGACCGGGAATTAAACCAGCAATCTCTTGGTGCATGGTACAATGCTCAACCACTGAGCAACACCAGCCAGGCTTGATTTTTTTTCTCTTAATATTTCTTGGCAAGCTTAACATTATCAGTACATGAAGAACTGAATGAGCAGGCCATAACTTTTATAACTAGTCACTTATTAGTAAACATTGAGATTGTTTCCAGACTTCTGCTATTGCAAAACTACAATCAATGTTTCAAGGGTAAGTTTCTAAACAAATCCTTTTAATAAAATTACACTTTTAGAATATTTGAGATCTCACTCCCTCCCTGGCATATGTTGTCAGTTTGACACAAACTCTTATAAAAATTCAAAAAAAAATATTACACTTTTGGGGAAAAAGGTCAATACTAGGAAAATATACATCTGTATCATCAAAAATAATTTTAATTAAAAATAACATTTCTTTTACTCCTTTACTTTGTGTATTCAACCTATTTGGCCTATTAAATATATAAATGTTTCAAATCCATAAAAAAATATGAGGTCTATCAGTGCATTACAAGCCATTAATCAAATAGCTAAGTAGGCATTTCTCAGCAAAAAACTCACAGAAAACTCAATCACACAGTAGGATTATCTTCTATGCCAGCCAAGTCAAATCCCATAAAACTGTGTATATACATTTGTAGTCAAGCAAACCAGGTAAACAATGATATTCCCCATAATTCTGTTCTGCAATTTTGGCCAAATATTTCTTGCAAATATCAGGCCTTCGGCATTAAAGTCCAAGTGCATCGTTATTAAGTGTCCACTAAGGCACACAGTACCATAACTGAATCCATTTTAAAATTAATGTCCTTTATCATAAACAAAATGTATTACTAAATCTTTACTAAGTAATGAAATTGAACACTTGTATATGTACTATTCAAAGTCTGTCTTGAGGTTTTTTTTCTCCCAATCCATGGTAGACCAACATTTTTGTAAAATATGATAAAAATGTTATGGCAATGTCCAATTGCTATAGAGTGTCTAATTACTCACTTTCTGAACTTCACTCATTACAAACAGAACAAAGAGTTTGAGTGGTAGCCAATCACACTTAGAGTAGCACTGATTCAGACCATAAGTATAACAAATTTTTTTAAAGTTTTTCAGATTATCGAATCATTAATCAATCTAAACACAACAACATAATTTAGAAAAAAATGTAATTTACCTTGGGAAAATATTTGTATAGTCCCATGTATGCAAGTTGTAAAGTAAGAAATGGAGCAAATATGGACTGTGAAGATAGAAGGTACAATTATATATTTCTAACATAATCATTCAAATCACAAATCAAACTAATAGCAGCTATAAATTTTAAGTAACAAAACTAATAAAATATTTAATTTTAGTAGTTGAAAGCAGTCTTGTTTCTGCAGAATAGTGAAGAAAATAAAAGGAATTGATTTATTATAAACATGTTTCTCAAGTCACTCTCTAGTTTTATTTTTTAATATATTTTTATTGATTTTTTTAGAGAGAAAAGAAGATGGATAGAGAAATAGAAACATCACTGATCATTGATCAGTTGCCTCCTGCATGCCCCCCTCTCCCCCCCCATACAGGAGATTGAGCCCGGAACCTGGGCATGTGCCCTGATCTGGAATCGAACCGGTGGCTTCTTGGTTCTTGGCTCGATGCTCAACCACTGAGTCACACCAGCCAGGCTCAGGTCACTCTCTTTAATATCCCCAAAAATGTCTTCCCTCATAAAAACTTACCTTTTAAAAAACTGAAGGCACCTGGCCAATGTTGCTCAGTGGTTGAGTCTTGACCTATGAACCAGGAGTTCAGGGTTTGATTTCCAGTCAGGGCACATGCCGGGTTTATAGGCTTGATCCTCAGTGGGGCGTGTAGGAGGCAGTCAATTGATGATTCTCTCTCATCATTGATGTTTCTATCTCTCTCTTCCTCTCCCTTCCTCTGAGAAATCAATAAAAATATTTTAAAAAATAAAAAACTTCAAAGTATTCACCCTGGCTGGTATTGCTCAGTAGATAGAGCATCACCCCATGCACCAAAGGGTCTTGGGTTCAATTCCCGGTCAAGGGTACTTTAACCTATTTAGAACAAAACTGCCTGGGGTTAATCCCAGCTGTGACTTAAGAGCTGGTGATACTGGGCAAATGATTTAACCACTATGAGTCTCCATTCCCTCATCTATAAAACAAAGATTCATAAGGATGAGGTTAAATGAATCAATGTGTAAATCACTTAGAATGGTACCTACATATAGGGGGAATTTAATAATTATTATTAGGCTCTGTATTTAACCAGAATACCTCATTCTATAACTAAGGTGAATAGCAGTTTATAATACCTCTCCAAATAGCCCTGTGAATCAGGCAAATATTAAGTTAATATTGGCAATGAATTCTGTGGATTAAAAACACTCATTACTATAACTAATTTTCCATTATATTTCTTACCAAATATTTGCAAACAAAAGCTCTGACTCCAAAGGCAAGAAGAGCACATCCCACCAATCTAAATATTCGAAAAGAGTCAAATTCTTCTGTTGTATTTCCATCCTCTTGACTGGGTTTTTCACTAATTAGTTGTTTCCTTAGTTTCATTGCTTCTTCAAATCTGGAGAGGTACTGTTCTAGGCCATGGCGAGAGCCCCTCTGGACAGTGTCCGCTGTCAGGTCCCCTCTGTTCCGCTGCCGGAGCTCAAGGCTTACATCATTACTGCTCTCGGGTGGTTTAATGAAAGAGTCCAGTTTGTCTCCCAGCTCAGTCCCCTTTACCTCTGCCACACCACTCTGCTGGTCAGCTGTTCCTGTACTGACGGAATCACCCAGCACTACTCGCTTTGAAGCTGAAGGAATGGTGAGGGAGTTCAGTTTATCACTGTCCTGTTGCTTTGATTTTGTTTGACTTTCTTCTTCTGAGAAAAGAAATTTAGAAACCTTATGTAGGCAAACACCGTTCGTAGTAATATTAAAAAATGCACTGAGCTAGAGCTCTGAATCTAAATTAATACTGATTTTGCATAAAACATAAACTAGTTTCCTTCTACATCCTCAAAATGTATCACTCAAAAAGAGTATTCCTGTAGAAAATATAATCCAAACTTTGGGGGTAAAAGGCTAGTAAAAAAATTGGAAAAGACAGGCAGGGAGAGAACACGCTGTAAAGACCAAGTTTTCATGGATAAAACATCCCTAAAGTATAGTTGCACTGCCTGTTCTAGCTTCTTTGGTTAAAAATAGAAAATTATTAAAGCTTTTAAAAATCTGTATTTTAATATTATATGTCTGAATCCAGAGCCCTGTCAGCATAGGGTGTGGCATATCCTACAGCTACTGCTTACGTAATCCTACTGTAGTCAGGGAGCCATTCGTAGGGACTTAAGCCATTTGAAGATGCTGTTCTGGTTTAAAACAACACGAAACCTTAATGACCTAAAACATTTTCAAAGCGAAAGAACAAAATACGGAACATACGCCTCAAGGAAGACATAAGTGCTTTGGGAAAGAATAGACATGCTATTAATCATGAAAGGAAGGGATAGTTTTGTAACTACTGCTGCGGGAGAAGTTGAAATCGTTCTCTTACCTCCTCTGGGTCGTTGTCGGCGGCAGACCTGAAGCTCAGAACTACACCTACACCCAAAGCCCTACCGAACCGAAGGCACGAAGATCCAAAGGGCTCGCAACCAAAGCCGGTTGCTAAAGGCAACACTCCACGGAAAGTTAGAGAACACTAGCACGTACTAGGTGTTCCATAAATAGTCACATAAAATAAACAGTCACATAAAAATGTTTTAAAGAAACTCACTGCCCGTGTCCCTGGGGGAGAAATGAGGCCCTCACTCTCCCTCGGGCGAAAGGCGGTGCCTGGCATCTCATGGAGCTCGCACTCTGGGGGAGAAGACCTCTGGCGGCGGGCACTCCCACTTGCTGGGTCTATAAAGAACGGTCGCCCCAATTTTTTACTAGTAGGCCTGTGGGTGACAATGCTGAGGGCACTGAACACCAACTGTACGAGTCCCTGACCCACACAGGGAGTATTAGAGGGACAGCTCCGTAAAGACAGCTCACGTGGGCCGACAGTTACAGCAAAAGGCAAAAGAAGGCAGACGCCAGGGAAGGCGCCGGAAGGGCGCGCACCGGGCACAATGGCAGAGCAGGAGCCTGGGATGCAATGTGCGCCCGCAGGAGGCCAGGGGTGGGGAGGCGGAGGGGTGGCCTCGGTACACGGGGCGGAGAGCACCCAGGCAGACGGACTCGGGAGCAAAGCTTCGCGGCCCGCGGCAGAGGCGAGACAACCCCCGGAAAACTGAGAAGAGCAACTGGAAGGGGGTCAAGAAGTGAGAACTCGGGACATAACCCGAAGATCAGGGGCAGAGCAGGGCGTGGTCAGAAGGTCAGCGGGGTGGGCAGGGAGGCACTGGTCCTCCAGGCTGATCCTGGCGTCCCACAGTGATCACATAGAATTTGGAAAGGGCGGGCGGGACCCCGAGGGGGAGACGGAGCTTCTCACCCGCGCCGCTCCCGGGCCTGTGAAAGCCCATGATCCGGTTGATGCGCTGTTCCGAGTTCATGAGCAGCTTTCTCCGCCGCAGCTCGGCCCGACGCTGGGAAGCCGACAGGCCAGAGCCAACCGGGGCCCCGGGCCGCTCCCCGCCGTCCGCAGCTA
>NW_006283354.1:1539137-1543677 GCF_000327345.1 Myotis davidii
GGCTGAGGCTTGCGCCGCCATCTTGAATGAGGGTCGGCTGCCTTCGTGGTGTCTCGCTGCTGCCCGCGCGCAGGTGAAGAAAATCGGCACCCAGCCTGGCCCGCGGGAAAGGAATGGGAGTGAGAACGACGTTCTTCGACCGCAAATTCGGTGCCAGGAAGCAAAATGGAGACACTTGTTTCCGCTGACCTCCCGTCGCTCGCTTATAGGCCGCGGGAACACGTAACTCTGAGAGCGACGCTGTAGGGAGCGTGACGTTTGGGATTTCTCTAGCGCCGATTCCTCTCCTCAAACACCTCCTGTCCACAGTGCGCCTGGTTTGTCCCGGTCTCCCTCCCGTCTTTGTTCAAGGCTTTCCCCGGAGAACCTGCCCAGTCCAAACCTTGCCACCGCCTCTCAACACTTTCTATTCTTAAAAAAAAAAATAACTTTAATTACAATGGAAAAACAATATTATATATGCTTCAGGTGTACATAGTTATTAGGCATTTATATAATTTGTGAAATGATCATCCCCTAAATCTAGTACTGTTCTCTTTATCTGCCTTTTTCTCCTTAACACTTAGGACCAACTTGCAAACTAAATTTATGTACTTATTTTATTGTCTTTTTCTCCGTGAAGACAAGTCCTGTGTTTTGTTCAAGGCTCTAACTCAGTGGTTCTCAACCGTGGCTGCACATTAGAATCACCTGGGAATCTTTTTAAAATCCTGATTTCTGGGCCTCATCCTCGGGAAATTCTGTTTCTTTGTTACTAATGTTGTGGCCCCACCGCGTAACAAAGAAACAGAATTTCTGGAGGATGAGGCCCAGAAATCAGGATTTTAAAAAGATTCCCAGGTGATTCTAACGTGCAGCCAAGGTTGAGAACCACTGCAAACTCCTAGAACAGTGTGAGCGCTCAGCAGGGCGGATTTATTCAGTGTTGAGGGGCCACAATAGTTTTAGGGGCCCAAGAAAGTGTGGGGTTTTTTCTTAATATTTTTATTGATTTCAGAGAGGAAGGGAGAGGGAGAAACAGAAACATCAATGATGAGAGAGCATCACTAACTGGCTGCCTCCTGCACGACCCCCACTCAGTATCGAGCCTGTGACCCCAATCCAACCCTGGACCTTTCAGTCTGCAGGCCTACGCTCCATCCACTGAGGCAAACCGGCCAGGGCAAGAATATTTGAATTTCTTTAAAAGTCAGAAAAAATATGTAATAGTAGTTAATATGTAATAATGGATCCAGTCTGGATTATAGTCCTTATTCCAACAGTCATAATATATAATTTTGAATACACTTTTATGGAGGAAGGAGGCCACGAAAACAAAGTGCGTAAGGCCTACAAATAGAGCCCTGGAGCTCAGCAATGACCAAGTGGATGAGTAAATGAATAAAGAGGCCTCAGAGGTTGAAGCAGCCTAGTGGGCCCCCCTGCAATGAAGCCAGCTGCACAATCACCTCAAAATCCATCCCTCTTAGTGAAACTGCACAATCAATGGGTCTGGACTCGCCTGTCACTACTTGAGCCAATTAAGCAGAGACAGGGTTGAATCATATATGAGCGTTTATTCCAATAATGCTGGCAGTATGGGAGAGCATCAGGTCATCTACAAAATCTGCTCTGCCCCCCACCATAAGCCAGCTGCTTATATTGGATGGGAAGACAAAAATTACATAGGGAAGCAGGCAAAGAGATAAGAATGGGGAAGCAAAATGGGCAGTTTACAGGCAATGCAGGCTGGGGGTAAATAAAAGGCTGGGGGTATGCAAAAGGCTAGGGATTTGCAAAGGCATGGCATTTCTGGTTTCTGCTACAAGGTTGTTAATCTTTCCATGATAATAGGCAGCTCCTGGATGTAGAGGATGGGCCGAATTTCCAGGTGAGCTCCCAGGTCACGTGCAACTCACAGCCAAGTTGGAATGTACTTCCTTTAATCAGAACAAAACAATCACAGTTAACAGAGCATGATTAATATTGCTTACTAGAGGCCCGGTGCACAAAATTTGTGCACTCGGTGGGTGGGAGAGTCCCTCAGCCCGGCCTGTGCCCTCTTGCAGTCCGGGAGCCGTCAGTCGGACCCCCTTAGTGCTACTGTGGGGGCCGGAGAGGTTCCCGCCACCACCATTGCACTCACCAGCTGTGAGCCCAGCTCAGGGCTTCTGGCTGAGCGGAGCTCCCCATGTGGGAGCGCACTGACCACCAGGGGGCAGCTCCTGCGTTGAGATCTGCCCCCTAGTGGTCAGTATACATCCTAGCAACCGGCCGTTCAGCTGTTCGGTCAATTTGCATATTAGTCTTTTATTATATAGGACTAGAGCCATGGTCGGCAAACTGTGGCTCACGAGCCACATGTGGCTCTTTGGCCCCGTGAGTGTGGCTCTTCCTAAGCCTTAGGAGTACCCTAATTAGGTTAATAATAATGTACCTACCTATATAGTTTAAGTTTAAAAAATTTGGCTCTCAAAAGAAATTTCAATTGTTGTACTGTTGATATTTGGCTCTGATGACTAATGAGTTTGCCGACCACTGGACTAGAGGCCCAGTGCATGAAATTTGTGCACTCAGGGGGGTCCCTGAGCCCAGCCTGCACCCTCTCACAGTCTGGGACCCCTCAGGGTCAGACATCCCTCTTACAGTCCAGGACCCATCGCTCCTTACTGCTCACTTGCAGCAGAGGCAGCAGAGGCTCCCGCCATTGCCGCTGCGCTCGCCAGATGTGAACCTGGCTTCTGTCTGAGTGGAGTGCACTGAGCACCAAGGGGCAGTTCCTGCATTGAGCATCTACCCCCTGGTGGTCAGTGCGCATCATAGTGACCAGTCATTCCACCGTTTGGTCAATTTGCATATTAGGGTTTTATTATATAGGATAAGTATAGCTAGTCCTCAAAATTGCATTTCTGCCCCTATCATTAGGAGGTAATAAAATACTATATTTAACTGTAGTCATCTAACACTGTCCCAGATAAAAAAGGAGTTTGAGAAAAAAGTGTAAAAAAACAAAACTTTTGGAGTCAACCATGTCGGAGCTCAAGTATAAACATAACTTTCTGCCTTGATTGCATGAAAGCTATTAACATGTCCTACTTAATAATTCTAAAGTATTATTGTCGGGAGCCATTAGAAATATTGGCTTAGACAAAGCCATCTTAAAAACTATAAGTTTCTGGTTCCTTCAGAAACTCCTAATTACCAGAAACCACCTGTGTCTTGCAATTTGGCTAGGAGTTAAAAGATAACCTACCCTCACCCTAAGTACACAACTGCTAAATCTCCGCTGACAATCACACGTCTCCACTGATAAGCACACAGCCATCCGACGGCTGCTAATTCACGCAGCACCAGTTCCATTCCCAGTCAGGGTACGTACCAAGTTGAGGGTTCTTTCCCCATTTGGGGCACATGCAGGAGGCAACCAATCATTTGGGATGTGTGTGGGATTGGTTTTTCTCTCTTCCTCTCCCTTCCACTCTCTAAAATCAATAGAAATGAATTTTAAAAATAATTTTAAAGCATTGACAGAGGTCCCATGAATATCTGTACAGACCTACACTGAGGCATAGACTGTGTCTTTCAAAAAATTCTAGCCCTAGCCGGCTTGGCTCAGTGGATAGAGTGTTGGTCTGTGGACTGGGGGGTCCCGGGTTCGATTCCAGCCAAGGACACATGCCTGGGTTGCGGGCTCGATACCCAGTGGGTGTCGTGCGGGAGGCAGCCTGTCAATGATTCTCTCTTATCATTCATGTTTCTATCTATCTCTCCTTCCCCCTTCCTTTCTGAAATAAATAAAGAAATATTTTTTTAAATTCTAAAATTGAAATAATTAAGTAGTAACAAGTGTGCAAAACTTGAAGTACAATCCTGATGAGTCAAGACCAAATAACAGTTCCAGGATAACCAAAATATTTTCATTTGAAAAAAAATTTTTTTTTTTCCATTTTAGAGAGCCCATAGAAGCCAAATGAAAAGTTTGGTTATTTAAATAGCTGTGTTGGTGTATAATAGCTTATTTAGTCAAGTAAAAATTAAAAGTGTTAAGGTTTCATATTACAGGATTACTTATTTCTGGGAATCCATTTCCCTGTGAGGTTTCCATAGATTATTAAATTACTAGTATTACTAGTTCTTCTCAGTGGTATGTATGATTTTTTTCATAAAAGATATGCATACTTACAATTCTTGTACTAATTTGTATCTCCCTCATTATAGACTTTACAAGGGCAAGCCCATCCTTTTTTAAAATTTACCACTTTGCCCCAAATCTAGAACTGAGAGCACTAAACTTCCCTCAATAGTTGCAGAAATTTTTCTTTTAGATTAAGTGTCAAACTTGACATTTTCAATGAGGTTTCATTTGATCCTAGTATTGTTTAGGTAGGCATTATAAAATAAACTGTAACAGATTGAGTCACAAATGGTAAAACCAGAATTCATTTTCTGAGATTAAATTTAGGCAGTAAGTTTATGTTTGGACTCCTCTCTACTCCACACAGCAATAACAATAAAAGTTAAAAATATAAAGAAGAGCCGAAACCGGTTTGGCTCGGTGGAT
>NW_006283354.1:1543698-1546164 GCF_000327345.1 Myotis davidii
AGATCAAAGTACTGGAAACAAAGCATTGCAGAGCTGAGGTAAGGTGCCTGTTGGGTGCAAGTCCAGAAGCAGGCGCTGGGAGCACGTTCTATGGGCAGGAGGCACTGACAGTGCTCCACGTAAAACACAGGGACGAAGAGGTCAAACTCACTGCTTAAAGTCTGCCCTCCTCTGAAAATGCTCAAAAACCATCTGCTATTAACTCACATGGCCTTGGATTTACCTTTGTAAGTAGGGAGGTCTAAGAAAGGGCAAACAGCCCTGGACGGTTAGACTTCACACTGTTGGTGACTGGGATGGTGATATTCCCAAATTACTGTGGAACAGGAGCTCTAACACACCAACATGAGCCCTGGTTTGGGGAAAGGGGCCGTGAAATGTCAGTAAAATGAAAAAAAGAGGAAGAGGAAAAGCATGGCCAGAGTGAGATGAGCTAAAGCAAAAATAAAAGCCATTCAAATGAGCCTACAAACCCAAATTCTAACAAAAGTGAGGATAATTTTAAATAGTTTTATCTGTCAATTATACTCAATTTAAAAAATGGCCGAAACCGGTTTGGCTCAGTGGATAGAGCGTCGGCCTGCGGACTGAAAGGTCCCAGGTTCGATTCCGGCCAAGGGCATGTACCTGGGTTGCGGGCACATCCCCAGTGGGAGATGTGCAGGAGGCAGCTGATCGATGTTTCTCTCTCATCGATGTTTCTGACTCTCTATCTCTCTCCCTTCCTCTCTGTAAAAAATCAATAAAATATATTTTTTTTAAAAAAAGGAGGGGAGTAATGTGGTCTTTAAAAAAATAAATAAATAAAAAATGTAGCTGAGGAAACTCAGACTAGTGAAACTATAGATTCAGAATAATCCCCCACCCCTTGCCCGCCACCGCCGCTACTGCCACTGCTGCACTGACGGCGGACCCGCCCCTCAGAGAGGGAGAGGAAAAGGGAGAAAGAGAAACATCAATGTGAGAGCCGACCATCGATAGACTGCCTCCTGTACGCCCTCCAACCAAGAATCAAGCCAGAAACTCTGTGTCCTGACCACGAATTGAACCAGCAACCTTTTGATACATGGGATGATGCTCAAGCAACACCAGCCAGGGCTACAATTTTTTTTTCTTTTTTTTTTACAGAGAGGAAGGGAGAGAGATAGAGAGTTAGAAACATCGATGAGAGAGAAACATCGATCAGCTGCCTCCTGCACATCTCCTACTGGGGATGTGCCCGCAACCCAGGTACATGCCCTTGACCGGAATCGAACCTGGGACCCTTCAGTCTGCAGGCCGACGCTCTATCCACTGAGCCAAACCGGTTTCGGCAGGGCTACAATTTTTGAGGCTGTCGAATCTTTTAACTCCGGTACTATCCTGTTTACTTGAAGATGTCCATCTTGTAAACCTTTGTGTTGAAAGAGTTACTGGTTTATTTCTGAGAATCCTCTACTTTCATCTTCCTCATGGATGAACTCCAGGATGTTCAACTCACAGAGATCAAACCACTTCTAAATGATAAGAATGGTACACGAAACTTCCAGGACTTTGACTGTCAGGAACATGATATAGAAACTCCTCATGGTATGGTCCACGTCACTATAAGAGGCCTACCGAAGGGAAACAGACCAGTTATTCTGACATATCATGACATTGGCCTCAATCATAAATCCTGCTTCAATGCGTTCTTTAACTTTGAAGATATGCAAGAGATCACTCAGCACTTTGCTGTCTGTCATGTGGATGCCCCAGGCCAACAGGAAGGTGCACCCTCTTTCCCAACAGGGTACCAGTACCCCACAGTGGATGAGCTCGCTGAAATGCTTCCTCCTGTTCTTACTTAAGTGTGAAAAGCATCATTGGGATTGGAGTTGGAGCTGGAGCTTACATCCTCAGCAAATTTGCACTCAATTATCCAGAGCTTGTGGAAGGCCCTGTGCTCATTAACGTTGACCCTTGTGCTAAAGGCTGGATTGACTGGGCAGCTTCCAAAATCTCAGGCTTGACAACCAATGTTGTGGACATTATTTTGGCTCATCACTTTGGGCAGGAAGAGCTGCAGGCCAACCTGGACCTGATTCAAACCTACAGACTCCATATTGCCCAAGATATCAACCAAGAAAACCTACAGCTCTTCCTGTGTTCTTATAACGGGCGCAGAGACCTGGAGATTGAAAGACCCATGCTGGGCCAAAATGATAACAAATCAAAGACTTTAAAGTGTTCCACTTTATGCCGAAACCGCATAAAGTTTGGCTCAGTGGATAGAGCGTCGGCCTGCGGACTGAAAGTGCCCAGGTTCGATTCCGGTCAAGGGCATGTACCTGGGTTGCGGGCACATCCCCAGTAGGAGATGTGCAGGAGGCAGCTGGTCGATGGTTCTCTCTCATCGATGTTTCTAACTCTCTATCCCTCTACCTTCCTCTCTGTAAAAAATCAATAAAATATATTTAAAAAAAAAAAATAGAAAAAACAGTATTC
>NW_006283354.1:1546615-1547557 GCF_000327345.1 Myotis davidii
GCCCCTGACTCTTTCTCTCTGGTATTCGGGATTTATCATTCTCTGCCTGCCCACGTGTATGTACCAGGAACCACTTCCATGCCATTACTGTAACATCCCAACATCTTTAACTGATCAAATCTCCGTATCTTCTCTTGCCAGCTTTTCTCCATGCTTTCTCAACTACATAACTGATAAGATACTTGTATCCTGACATATGTGTGTGAGCACGTGTGTCTGTGTTTGTGCGAAGATCTGTGGTTTTAGACATGCTTTCTTGTAGAGCTTCTGCAAAACAAAACAAACAAACAAAAAAGGGACCCCGTTTTTGCATTTTCTTTTCGGAATATATTGTTCTCATAATTTTTTTTAAATTAAATCTTTATTGTTCAGATTATTACAGTTTATTTTTGCATTTTCAATGGTCTTTTTAGGGGAAATATACAGAACAGCTTTCTAGATAGGGTAGGTTACTACATTCTCTTTTGGTTCCAAATTGGTCAACAAGATTTGCAAGGTGACTTCTGAAGAGAGCAGCTCTGAGGAATGTGGAAGATCATAATCACTGTTTGGACTCTTGACTGATTATGACCAGTAGAAGGGAGCCTATTACATAGAGAAGCAGGCAGGGTGCCCAGCGACCTTCTCCTGTCCACGTGAATTTTCATACACTATTCTATAAATAAAGGGGGGAATATGTACTGTTAGCAGCCCATGAATAATGAGGTTCTGGTGCAACATGGAGTAGTTCCCAGGGAGTGGGCGTGGCTTAATTATTGGACTCTATTAGAACAGGAAGGTTGAAAACAAAATGCCAGGCATTCACTCTGCTGGAGCAAAACTGTCTGATACTACTACCAGACATCTGCAAGAAATGCCTCCAGTCTGTGATGGAGAGATGGCGAAACACTCTCCATCCTCCAAAAAGGAGGCCTGAAAATTATGTAGGTGGTGAGGAAATGG
>NW_006283354.1:1547658-1574970 GCF_000327345.1 Myotis davidii
GGAGATGAAAACACAGGGCGACACAATTCCAAATCTTAGGAAGGGGCTTTCTCGTCGCAGTATTCGCTTTCTGCCAAGATAGGGAATGCGCCACTCTGCTGGAGGACGTCTTTTTACAGATTATTAAATAAAGCTGTATATGTCTCTTGTTAAAAAAAAAAAAGAATAAAAGTATTAAAAGCTAACATTACCCTCAAACAACAATTGGCAGTAAGCAGTTTATTAGTAACAACAGGATCCAGAAGTCAAATGGAGTAGTATTTAGAATAGGAAAAAAAACCTTTCAATTAGCTACCTTGAGGAGTGAGCATCAAGAATTTGGTTTATAATCTCCCAGACAGTGACTTAGATTTAAAACATCTTCAGCAATAGTTTTCCACTAACTTTGATGCACAACATAGCACTACTCAGTGATTGGCAAATTATTCAAATTACTTTAAATAACTAGTCACTATATGTAAGCTCTTTCAATTAACTTTATTGAATAGCCAAATTGATTAAATTAGCACAGTTCAAACGATTGCATGGGTTACAAATGACTTTTTTTTTACAGGAATAAAACAGTGAAAATTACAAACTGTAAAAAGGAAGACAAATCTTGTCTCTAACATTTTAGAGAAACAAGATTTAACACAGCACGTTGAAGATAACACATATTTGAATTTGAGAACAAGAATTTAATGTTACAATATTATACACTACTTTACAAAATTAAAATTTCTATATAAGGATTATATTTGTAATAGTTAACAAAATCTTGAAATCACATTTGGTGGTCCCCTAGATAATAGCTGTTTTGCATCTTTGATTAGAATAAATCTTTTATTCTAATTATTATAAAACAGTCTATTAGACAATACATTAAATTAAAACAATGAAATATATGCAAACTAAAATAAATGGTACAGCTTGAGTGAATATTAATGTCAGACTTACAGAAATGTTATTTTAAAAATCCTAGAAATTAGAAAAATAGAGTACTTTTTTATGGTATAATTGCCATGCTCAGATTTAAATACCAAGATTGCCCTTTGTCACTTTAGTAGTTGTAGATCTGTAGAAAATTCAAGGATCTTTCATAATTTACAACTACGATAAAAAAAATATGGCATAGTGTAAATATTAGTTGCTTTACATAAAAAAGTAATACAAGATGAGATAAGTGCCCTACTGCAAAACAAAAAAACACACACCCCCACCATGTTCAATATTGCAAAAAATAATTCTTAATTATCAATATCTCCAAAAGGTTCAATAATTGCCTCATTTTCCAGAGAACAAATAATGTGAATCCTAACTAAAGTTACGTTTTTTATGACTTGACTATTATAAAATTATTCTAGATTGCACATGTTACACAATATCTAAAATAAGTTTTTAAAGTAAATTTTTAAAAGCAAATTTGTGAAATATACTAACAAAGCATGTAGTAGTAACAACAGCCATACCCACTTAGGGATAAAGTGAGGCACAAGAAAGATTATTGTCCCTAGGAGCAAACTTTTCCCTCTGTAAGATTCTTTACAATTAAGAAAGGACTTACAAATATCAACATTTAAAATTCACATTAAGAAGAGAATTTTAGTTAAGAAACATCAGTGCATAATAATGACTCAGTTTCTTTAAAAGAGGGAAAATATAAATTTATTTTAATTTGCTACACTTTGAAAATTGCTTCCTAATAAATGAAGCAGCTTTCAAGAATATTTCCAGTTCAATGTACCACTTGCATACTGAAAATAAACTATAACACTGCTTAAGGGAGATGATATCTTTATAAAACACAAACAATTATTCTTGTCCGGCTGATAAACAGTAGTGTATACTCTAGTGGGACTTGCTTCTTCACTATCCCAAAACAACTCAGTTAAAGTCAGCTCATATTGCTGTAAACCTGATAGTTATTATTGTATTGGTGATCATATGAGACCAAGATTGTAAACACATTTTTCTAACCCATTAAAACAAAGAAACAAAAATCTTTTCATCAAGTATTACACATGAACGTCTTTAAGAAGTTCATACAAGACAAGATGAATTGGGAAAACTGGGCCAAACTCTTTTAAGATATTCTATCACAGCACTTTAAATATACAAATGTATAATTTACCTATTTGTAAACAAAATTCACTTAATGGTTCTGACTATAGTATTTATCTGGCTGAATCAAAAAAGCAGTCTCTTGAGCATGTTCAGAAATCAAGTTTCTCTTAAACTTCAATATACTGGATATATGTAATCTTAATATCCATCAAATCAAACAGCAGCATTCATGCTTTAATAAGGTTTACTATCCAAGAATAAACATCTTGTGAGCGGCTTTCAATTTAATTATTGAACTCCTTAGAAAAATGATCCTGATGCATTTGAGACAGCATTTAAAAATACTTTGATTTCATTCATATTCATTTCACCAATTTTAACACCTTTATTACATTTCACAGAGCAGACAGACAAAACCCACTCAAAGGATCATCTCCCTATTATCACTGCCAGTCCCCACGTATTTAATGAAGACAGCTCAGATTCTTTTCACTGCAGAAGATAGTGTGTCCAAGTCTTTTGCAGTCAATCAGAAAATAACTTAGTTTTCATTTAAATCAAGGTGATTTTGTTCAAGTATAGAGAATACTGACAGATTTTAAAGCGTGACAGTTATTTCTTCTTCTTAAGCTAGACCAGTTAGTTTACTCTAGTTTTAGTTTAGTTAAAAAACAGGTATGGGGGAATGGATTCTAATATACTATTTACTTACGAAAATTTTTTTTTAATTTAAGAAAGATCATTATCAACGGATTTATAATTTCCCTGCAACACTTAGTCTTGTGAGGTTTTAAATGTAGCAGCCAAAAATTCAGGAAAAAAAAAGAGAAATATATATTTGGAACACAGAAGTCTTTATTTTACAAAATTTACTTTGCCTCTGCAATATTGTCTCGTCTTATTTCAATCCATAACAACTCAAACATAATTTGGCAGCAAAGAAAAAAGGTGTCAAATCATATGCAGATATATTTTGATTTGAAAAATACAGTATTTCAGAGTTGCATGTTTGATTCTCTGCTGTGGTCCTTTATTTGCTATAGTTTGCTGAAATCACAGTGAGAACATATAATCATCACATCAGTCCACAAACCTAATAGAAAGGAAGGTATTACACATTCTCAGGTGTTCTGCATTATTGTGACTTTCCTTAGAAATAACTGAGTCAAATATCTTCATAGGTTCATTTATTCACTTGCTGTTGTATATGCAAGAGGAATTCATAATATGAAAATGCAGATTCTGTTCTATCTTCTACCATGTTTTGAAGGAAATTTGCTTTCATTGGACTCTCATCCCTTAGGAATAAAAGAAATATATTTATATACATTAGATAAAATGTAATAGTAAAATAAACACTGGATTTGTCACAAAGCTTTTGACATACATTTTATTAATAACTAACAAAGCATCATTTAGTAATGTTTGAAATTCCTTTTTTTTTATACTAGAGGCCTGGTGCATGGATTCATGCACTAGTGGAGTCCGTCAGCCTGGCTTGGGCCCTCTCACAATCTGGGACCCATCAGGGGATGTTGGATAGCCAGTTTTGCCCCAATCCCTGCAGGCCCAATCCAGACAGGAGGGAGCCTGATCCCCGCGGAGTGGGCCTAAGCCAGCAGGTGGACATCCCTCAACGGGTCCTTAGTGCTACTGTGGAGGCAGGAGAGGCTTCCCCCACCACCACTGCATTTGCCAGCCATGAGCCCGGCTTCTGGCTGGTCGTTCCGCCATTCAGTCAATTTGCATATTAGGGTTTTATTAAAGAGGATAGATAGAGTCTTCTAAATGGTTTGCTTAAGGAATAGGATATATATATGTCAAAACAAGTACTTGCAAGGCCAAATAAACTGGTTCATAGTAACAAATGAAAGATTCAACTTACCTTATTATATAAAGTATTGGGAAAAATGGTCTTTGTTCTCTAAGCCAAGATATGAAAGCTATTGTTCTGGCAGATTCTGGGGTATCAAGGTCCGGAAGGTCTGTCTGTTAAACAAAGGCCAACAATATCCCACTTACTCTAATCATATCTAATGTATCATCTACAGTGATTCTCAAATTTTATCATGTATAGTAGTGCCCCCCTCACCCATGGAAGATACATTCCAAGAGCCCTAGTTGATGCCTGAAATCATGGATAGTACTGAACCCTATGTTTTTCCTATACACACACACATATATACATACATACATACATACATACCTACCTTTTCACTTAAAGTAAGCACTTTATGGCTATCTTTGGCATATCCAAATTTCCAGCATCACTGCCCTTGCATTTTGGGGTCATTACTAAATAAAATAATGAGCTACTTGAACACAAGCACTCTGATACCTGGACAGTTAATCTGATAGTTGATACAGTTGCCAAATGACTAATGGGCAGGTGGTGTATAGTGTGGTTACATTGGAAAAAGGATGATTCACATCCCTGGCAACAGAGAGGGATGGTGTGGGATTTCATCACGCAACTCAGAACAACACACAATTTAAAACTTATAAATTGTGTATTTCTGGAACTTTCTATTTAATATTTTCAGACCGTGTTTGACAGTGGCTAACTGAAATTGCGGAGAGCAAAACCATAGGTAAATGGGGGACGGCTGTATATGAATCACCTGGTGGTCTTGCTGAACTGCAGATATTGATTTAGGAGGTCTGGGGAGGGGCCTGAGATTCTGCACACCACAATTTCCTTGTAAGGGTTGGGCAAACTTCTTGAAGAGCCAGACAGTACATACTTTAGGTTTGCAGGTCATTTAGTCTCTAATGCAACTATTCAACTCTGCCATTGTTCCACTAAAGTTGCCATAGACAATACATAGTGAATGGACATGGCTATGTTCCAATAAAACTTTATTGGTGGCAGACCCCCTTAGGCATACTTTGCTTAGCCCTTATGTAGAAGAACACCCTAACTCTTCTCTTCATTTTATTATGACATTTAGAATGAATTGATTCATTAGGCATTTGTCACAGATGCAACAATTTCTTATCTCCTCATTAAAATATCTAATCATTCAGACCAGTAGTTTTACTCAAAGTCTGAAAACTAGTGCTAATCCTAGCTATAACCCTCACATGTTTTTAAATACAAGAATCTCCTACTAACTTCTGTGAATGGAGTTAAACCATATATATGAAAAAATGCTGACATAAAGCACATCTTCCAAAGTTGCTGACAAAATGATAGGGACCAATATGACATTAAATAAGACTATGTTATAATTCTTTCTTTTCTTTTAA
Source organism: Myotis davidii (assembly GCF_000327345.1). Lineage (NCBI taxonomy): Eukaryota > Metazoa > Chordata > Mammalia > Chiroptera > Vespertilionidae > Myotis > Myotis davidii. Next base: position 1,552,951 of record NW_006283354.1, read on the forward strand.
AAAATATATTTTATTGATTTTTTACAGAGAGGAAGGGAGAGGGATAGAGAGTCAGAAATATCGATGAGAGAGAAACATCCATCAGCTGCCTCCTGCACACCCCCTATTGGAGATGTGCCCGCAACCAAAGTACATGCCCTTGACTGGAATCGAACCTGGGACCCTTTAGTCTGCAGGCTGCTCTATCCACTGAGCAACCCGGCCAGGGCTAATTATCTCTTTTCAATATAAAACTATCCAAATGCAATACAGTTTAACAAATGCTTTCTCATGAATCATCTCAATTACACTTCCCTGAGCAACAAATGAGGCTGTTAGTTACTTGTCCAAGGTCACAGAGCTAGTGACAGTCCATTATTACTCTCTTCAATAACCAATAGTAATCCAACAGACACTGATCACAAGTCATTTGCTTACATGGCAATTAGCTTAGTTCTTACTCCAAAGCAGCAATTAAAAGAATCCTGCCAAAGAACAATGAAATTATGTGCCCATAACACTTTTTTGTTGTTTCTGTGCCATCAACTAAGTTCATTACTTTCTGAAAAAATAGTATACTCTCAGACAGACAAGAATAGATAAGCCACCAGGGTGATCAATTTGTAAGTTATGTAAGTGTCTAATCACTATGCTGTACACCTGAAATTAATGTAATATTGTATGTCAGCTGTAATTGAGAAATAGAAAAATTCTTTAAAAAAGATAAGTCAGCCCTAGCCGGTTTGCCTCAGTGGATAGAGCATCAGCCTGCAGACTGAGGGGTCCTGGGTCTGATTCCAGTCAAGGGCACATGCCAGGTTGTGGGCTCAATCTCCAGTGGGGGGCGTGCAGGAAGCAACGGATCAATGATTCTCTCTCTTATAATTGATGTTTCTATCTCTCCCTTTCCCTTCCTCTCTGAAATCAATAAAAACATTTTTTAAAATACCTTTAAAACATAAATTGAGTATTTTCAATTGGAAGAGAATCTGTGGGGACATTTTCTTTTTTGGAAAAAAAATTTAGTATGCCATGATTTTAAAATGGGCTATTCATGTTTTGCCACATTTGAAATGCCCTTTAAAGACTATTCCAATCACTATAAGACAGTCTTACCATAGTCTGTGGAATTGATGCATAGCTTTGAACTCCTAGAACTTGGCTGAGAAAATTCTGTCCACAATTCTTTCCAATCCAAAGCATCAGTACCTGGGGATAGAAAGAAAATCATTTTGAGATGTAGCCTAAGAGTAAGCGGTTAAGGAGTGGGGGGAGGCAGAAGAGGGTAAAGGAGGAATAAATGGTGATGGAAGAGACTTGACTTGGGGTGGTAAACACACGATACAATATACAGGGTGGTGTAAAAGTAGGTTTACAGTTGTGAATACGCAAAACACAGTTTATTCTTTTTTTTTCTCCACAGTTTATTCTTGTATTTTATTAATTATTGTATTATTTTCTATATGAACAACTGTAAGCCTATTTTTGCTCCACTCTGTACAGATGATATATTGTAGAATTGTATATCTGAAAACATAATTTTTTTAACCAATGTCACACCAATAAATACAATAAAAAAAAGGAGTGAGCCCGAGCCTGTTTGGCTCGGTGGATAGAGCGTCAGCCTGCGGACTAAAGGGTCTCAGGTTCGATTCCGGTCAAGGGCACATGCCTGGGTTGCGGGCTCGATCCCCAGTGGGGGGCGTGCAAGAAGCAGCCGATCAATGATTCTCTCTCATCATTGATGTTTCTATCTCTCCCTCTTCCTTCCATTCTGAAATCAATAAAAATATATTTAAAAAAAACCAGGAGTGAGTTGTTGACTTACCTTTACCTTTGAGTATATTTTAAAAGGTCAAAATGATTAATAAGTTTAATGATACTGTATAGCCCTCAACTGAACTAATAATAATTACTATTTACCAAGATAAGACATTTTATGTTTTGTGTAAAAGGATGCTATGGAGGGAGAAGGTGGCTAATAAAAAAATATATAAATTAAATAGCATATAATCAGTTCAAGAAGAAAGATATTAAGGGGAATGAAGGTATGGTAATATGCAGACAGAAGGATCTGAATCAGTCAGCTACTCACAGAGCCTGCATCCATGAGAAAAGCTCCATCCCTGCTCAGCTTCTCCACTGAAAGCTGAAGAATAGGCGGCTGAGGTATAGTTCGATCATTGATGTTGAGTGCTCCCTGAGGAATTAAACACAAAAATAAAGCTCTTAGATACAGGTAATGTGAAGTCACAATTGACCAAAAAATTTTAAATATAATTATTCATATTTAAAAAAATAACAAAATATTTATCACTTGTTACAACAGCCCTGGCTGATTTTTCTCAGTGGTTAGAGTGTTGGCCAAAGGGTTGTGGGTTCGATTCCCAGTTGGGAGGTGTGTGCCTCAGTTGCAGGCTGGATGCCCAGTCCTGATCGAGGCAACCAATTGATGTGTCTCTCTCACATTGATATTTCCCTTTCTTTCCTCCACTCCTCCCTCCCTTCCATTTTCTTTTTAAAGAAAATCAAAGGAAAAAGTATTCTGGGGTGAGGATAAACAAAAAAACCAGCATACACTCAACTACTGAGCCTCTGTGGCTGGCTCAATAGTTTTCATTTGCTAAAATTAACTCAAATTTCATAGGCAATTTCTCCTTTCTATATGCAAGATATCTTAACTTCTTTAAACTTTGAAAGGTTTTAACCAAAATATTACTTCCAACATAAATATCCTAACTTGATCACAATTTTCAAAAGAAAGATTACGATTTAACACTTAGATACTTGGAACTTTAACTCAGGTAAATTTCCTATCAAGGACAAAAATGTTACAACTTAAGATAAATATATTTTCTTTAATTTAAGAACACTGTTACGCTAAACATTGACCTGGGTATTTAGATGTTATTTTGATTCTTAGAATACTCCTTTCAGATCAATTTGTTTAAATAAATAACTCATAGGTTTCTCCAGTCAATCTGACAATCTCTTCATTTATTTAGATGCTCTGGAGATTTGTCTTAGGCAACTTAAATAAAGGCACTATTTTCAGGAAGTCTCCAAAACCAAAATTTATTTTCACAGACCTACCAAAGGAATAAAATAAAAAGCTTAAAAAACAAAAAAACCTTTCCTCATTTCTGCAATGTACTGACTATAATTAGGTTTATAAACCTGCAAATAAAAGCCACTTAAAAAATGAAGTAATCTTACCTCATCTGAAAGATTGTCAACTCTATACAAATTGGGATGAGTTGTGAGCATAAGGTAAACCAAGGGCTGGTTTTTCACTTGACACATAGCAAAAATGCGTTCATCTAGACGTGCATTTGTCCCAGTCTGGAATGATTTCTGTTAACAAAAAACCACCGCCACCAAAAAAAAGTATTTAAAAATACATATAAAACTTTGTAAATATCAGTTGTTAAAAGACTATCTTCAGAGAAAATTAGAAAGTTTGCTATTAATTATTTTCTGAAAAATATCTTTTAACAAGTCACGCATATTGTGATTATGGCTAAATTATGGCTATATCACCACCTGTAAGTCTTGAGAAATTAATTACCTAACCTTGGCAAAGTAATTTGATCTCTCTGGTGTCTGTTTCCTAATCAGTGAAATAGATCTAAACACTCGATCTACCACATAGTGATAATGAGATAGAAGGATAAAGTTATACTGCAGATGACAAACTAAATGTACATTTGAAGAAGCCAAGATCTAAGTGTTCTATAAATGCAGGGTGATGATTAATGGTATTTAACCATCTTTGTTTCTCCCACAGTTAAGAGAAATCAAACAATGTACAAAGCTTACGTATCAACCAGGAAGAATAATAACACAAATGAGGGCAACTACTTAGCAGAATAGAGTTAATTGTGAGTTTTTAACTGGCATATTAGCTTCATGGAGAATAATGAAGTTTTGAGGTAACGTTTTAAGCTTTCCTAGTGCTGGAAAAAAGTAGAAAGAGGCAAAGAGGTAACAGTAATGAAATTATGCCTCAAAACAAGTGCATTGACTATAAATAAACAAAGACTTTTAAATGTTAAGATATTTTAAATTGGTATGTGAATAGTCACTAGGAAAAAAGAAAGAGTACTATGGGGAACGAAGAAGGAAAGTTCCATTTATTCACTCAAAAAAATACTTACTGAATGCCTACTGTGTACTAGGAACTGTTGTAGGTGCTGGGACAAAGTGGTGAACAAAAAATATAAAAATTGTGTCCTCATGGACAAAAATCATAGTAAGAGAGAAGTAAATAATAAACAAAATGTGGTCTGTCAGTGTTAAGAGCTATGGTCCTTGCCGTCAGAAAATTTAGCTGGCATAAAGTTATATATACACTGTTTAGGGGTTCACAGGATAAAAATTTTGCCTTTGACATTTTTACTGCGGTAGTTTCTGGTTTTGATTCTCTTACCTGTTTGAGGAGAGCCAACACAAAGAGTGGAAAAAGCCGCAACGAAAAAGGAACCATGAGTCCGGGCTGGTGGTTACTTAGGACTGAAGAACGGTAAGCTGAGAGAGAGTCTATGACGGCATTCACTAGGGCATCCCGCGCATCACTCAGACTGGCAGTCACAGACCTGTCAACAGCTTATAGAGATGGGGGTAGGGACAAGAGAAAAATAAAGTAGAAGTTTAACTACCTCACAGAATAAAAAAAGTAAGTTTCGATTGATTGATAGAGTTAAGAGAGAGAAATATGTATAGTATGCATCCTGTATACTCAAAACACTTTTTTCAATGCTGAAAGCACTATACATATAAACAGAGTAGCATGACAGATAATGAAAATAATTCTCTAAGAGCTCTTTAATGAATAGAAGAGAGCCTCTCAAACTACAACTAAACTCAATGCATGTGGAATCAAAAATATACCCAATTAAGTAATGTTATTAACATCTATGACCAAATTTGTACACAAGGAAAAAATGAAGCCTATTGCTATCTGCTGAACAGTAACTCTAAGACTTTATCAATTTAAGACATTCTAATAGAAAGATTGTGAAAAAATGTGCATACTGGAATCAACCAAATTTAGTAGCAGTGAAGAAAATTGTTGTGAAGACTTTTATTTTTGATTTTTAATATTTTTATTGATTTCAGAGAGGAAGGAAGAGCGAGAGAGAGATAGAAACATCAATGATGAGAGTGAATCATTGATTGGCTGCCTTCTGCACACCCCCTACTTGTGATCGAGCCTACAACCTGGGCATGTGCCCTTGACTGGAATCGAATCCGGGACCCTTTAGTCCACAGGCCCACACTCTATCCACTGAGCCACACTGGCTAGGGCTGTTGTGAAGACTTTTAAAAATAATCCACAGTACGGCCTGACATATAGTTAGTAGTTGATGATAATAATAATAAAGATAATAATCATACTGTTACCCAAAAGCATTAGTTCATCCTGGTTTGGGGGCTCGATAGGTGGGAGCGTCATTCTTGCGCCATGAAAAGAAGGTTGGGGGGTCGATTCCCAATCAGGCTGCATATGGGAGGCAACCGATAGACATTTCTCTCCTACATCAATGTTTCTCTCTCTCTCTCTTTCTCTCTCTCTAAGAAAATCAATGTGTACTCATATATGCATAACCCAGGGACACAATCATGTGGTGAAGGCCTGGGGCAGGGGGCAAGGGCAGGCTAGAAGGGGTCAATGGGGAAAAAAAGGGTACATATGTAATACTTTCAACAATAAAGATTAACAAAACATAAAACATGAAAAAGAAAAGAAAATCAATGAAGCATGTCCTCGGGTGAGGATTAAAAAACAACCAAACACATAAATAAACAAATAAAGCCAATTAGATCTTCAATTAAAAAAAATATTGACAGTTTATATAAAAGAAAAAAAAGTACTGCTTCAACAAAAAATAAAGGCAGCAACCTTCGAATTTTTTCATCATAATCTTTAACTTTTAACAACCTATAGGAAGACTAATGTGTGGTTCGAACCTACACCAGACTCTGTTAAAGAAAAATATTCCTAGTCAGACATTAAAGAAAATGGGTAAATATCCCAACTATAGGCAACTTTGAGTTTGAAGCAAATGAACCCCCACTAGCAGTCTTCCCTTAAGGAGAACAAGAACAGGAACTAAAATGCTGTTTAGCTCTATGTGTTTGAGAAAGAGACCAAAAAAATCCCCCCAAAAAACCAAGACAACTAAAAAAAAACATCAAGGAGGCAACTGATGTGAAGATATTAATAAATTTTCTGTTAGCCCATGGAATCTGGCCATGGCTGCAGACTTATATCTGATAGTTAACTGGTTTGCAGTCCCAAATTCCATGACTCCAAGTCTAATGATCTTACTGTAATCCAAGTTACAGGCTCATAATAAAGCTACTAACTACTAATATTAAGCATTAAGTAAAAAAATGGTTACTTAAGTCTATAGTAGGCTGATTATGAGACAGAAAGCAATTTAGTGTTGCCTAAGGCCAATGAGGTAAGGAGGAAAAAGTGGACAATAACTGTTAATGGGCATGACATTCATTTGGGGGTAATAGAAATATTTTAAAATTAGATTGAGGTGATAGTCACACAACTCTGTAAATATATTAAAAACAAAGGAATTGTACACTTAAAATGGGTTAAGTGATAGGGTATATAAATCTATCTATCATCTATCCATCTATCTATCTAATCTATCTAATCTATCTATCTATCTATCTATCTATCTATCTATCTATCTATCTATCTATCTATCTATCTAAAAGTCTAAGTGACCGAACGACTGAACCACCAGATGACCAATCAACCAGTCGCTATGACGCGCACTGACCACCAGGGGACAAACACTCAACACACAGGATAGGGCTCCCTCCTGTCTGGATTGGGTCTGCAGGGTTCGGGCTGATCGGCTACCCGACATCCCCTGAGAGGTCCTGGATTGCGAGAGGGCACAGGCCAGGCCTAGGGACTCCACTGGTGCATGAATCTGTGCACTGGGCCTCTAGTATCTCAATAAAGCTTTTTAAATTTAAAAGATAAGGCTATCTGAGCAGGTCCTTTATTCAAATACTCATTTAGCAGGTATACATAGAATCCAAAATACTGAAACCCTTAAAGCTAATTATTTAAATGAAGGCAAAACTGAATGCTCAATGGTTAGAGACCTGGCCTGAATGGCTCAATGGTTAGAGTGTCGGCCTGTGCACAGGAAGGTGCCAGGTTTGATTCCCAGTAAAGGACACATGCTTGGTTTGCAGGTTTGATTCCCAGCATGTGGGAGGCAACCAATAGATATATCTCTCTCACATTGGTGTTTCTCTCTCTCTCTCTCTTCCTCTCTCCTCTCTCTCCCCCTCCTCACCTCCATACCACTCTCTCTAAAAATCACAGAAAAAATATCTTCAGGTGAGGATTAACAACAACAAAAGGATAAAACTAGCCCTAGCCAGTTTGGCTCAGTGGATAGAACATCAGCCTGCGAAAGGAAGGATCCCAAGTTCGATTCCGGTCAAGGGAACATGCCCGGGTTGTGGACTTGGTCCCCAGTAGGGGACATGCAGAAAGCAGCCGACCAATGATTCTCTCTCATCATTGAATGTGGGTTTTTCTAATGTTATTATACCTGCAAAATATTTACAATAGGTGATAATAATTCTTACCCATATTGGCCAACAGCCCTGAAATTGCTTGAACATCAGCTCCGAGAAAGACTTCATTCAGATTTGAAACTACTGGCAAACACAAAGTATGAACACGAATTCTTCTTTCACCTTTGGAGAAAACACAAAAGTGATAGTAAGACACAACTACACTAAAAAAGGTTCTATTGCTCTGGCCAGGAATTGGGGCACATGCATGGGTTGCAGGCTAGATCCCCGGTGTGGGATGTGGGGGAGGAGGCTGATTGATGTTTCACTCTCATATCAATGTTTCTCTTTCGCTCCTACTTCCTCTCTCTCGAAAAATCAATTAAAAATATTTTTTAAAGTTTATACTAAAATCACTTCTTTTCAATTTAAAACCAAATAGGGTTAAATAATAAGTAGAGGACAGTATCAAAAATTTTAATGTTAATATGAAAACTCTAAAGTTTTATTTTATTTATTTATTTTTTTCTTCTGGTCTTTTAAAAAATATATTTTTTTATTAATTTCAGAGAGGAAGGGAGGGGGGAGAGCTAGAAACATCAATGATGAGAGAGATTCATTGTTTGGCTGCCTCTTACACGCTCCCTACCAGGGACTGAGCGGGAAACCTGGGAATATGCCCTGACTGAGTTTTATTGACTGTTTTGTCATCAGAACATATTTCAGTGCCTGACATTAAGTAGACTCTAAATAAATTCCTATTAAATAAAATGGTTAAGAAAAATAAATACCAAACATTTTCACTTTACCAGAAACAGCAACAAAACTCTTAAGATAAGGGATATTTTTTTGGCTTAATAGAAATGAGTAATTACCTCCAAAGAGGGAGTTTATCAAAAGCAGAGAATACATGACCAAATAAAAAAACTTACCTTTGTTACATTGTTCTTACAGTTAACAATACTGGGTTGTACACGTAAAAATTTGTTAAGAGGGTAGATCTCAGGTTATGTGCTTTTGGCCACAATACTCACCTTTGCTGGACGTATACAAAAGTGCTGACTGAAAGGAAACCAACTGAGTGTCAGTAAGACTCTCTTCCACTGACATCTGTACTGCATATCCAGCATCTGGATTTACATTGGGCAAAGACAGTAAGTCTGTTGACCGAACAAAGAAGTTCCCATGGAAAGTATGGATGGAAAGACCTAGAAAAAAATTTATAAATATTATTTATATACACCTACATATGGATATTACCCTAGTCACTTATCAGATTAGCAGAGAGTAAATTAAAGTTTAGATTTATAAAAGAAATATATATTTGGTCTTCAAAGATTTCTGGTACAGAGCTCCTAAAACCCTCAAAATTTCCCAAGTAATGAGAGTAAAAAAGGTATCTATTGCTATGTTAATGAGGTGATTTTTAGAAAGTGCCTAGGTAATCTAAGGAGGGGGGTTGGTTGCCAGAAGAACCAATGATGTGATTAAGAGGGTTGGAACTTTCAGTCCAACCCCCTCCCTCAAGACACATCCAGGGAGGGTAGAAAGGCTAGAGGTCGAATTAATCACCAATAGCCAATAATTTAATTAATCATGACTATGTAATGAAGCTTCCATAAAAACCCAAAAGAATGGGGGGTTCGGAGAGTTTCTAGGTTGGTGAACATTTGGAGATTTAGGGAGGGTGGAGTACTTATTGGAGCTTCAAAAGCTTCATATCCTTTCCCTTTCCCTATACCTTGCCTGTGCAGATCTTCCATCTTGCTGTTTCTGAGTTATATCCTTTTATAATAAATCAGTAATCTAACGAGTAAAATATGTCTGAGTTCTTTAAACCGTTCTAGCAAATTAATGGAACCCATTGAGGGGGTTGTTGAAACTTCCAATCTATAGCCAGTCAGGCAGAAGCACAGGCAACACCCTGAACTTGAAATTAGTTTCTAAAGTGTATGTGTGTATTACGACGAGGGGATTGGGGGCCTGGGGGGTTTAACCTGTGAAATCTGATTCTATCTCCAGGTAGATAGTGTCAGGATTGAGTTAATTACTTGGAAGTGTGGAGAAAAGCAACCTATATCCTGGAACTTGGAACAGAATGATCGTATCCTATATAATAAAAGGCTAATATGCAAATAGACTGAATGGCGGAACGACCAGTCGCTATGATGCACACTGACCACCGCGGGGGCAGACGCACAATGCAAAAGCTGCCCCCAGTGGTCAGTGTGCTCCCACGGGGGAGCGCTGCTCAGCCAGAAGCCGGGCTCATGGCTGGTGAGTGCAGCAGCAGTGGCAGGAGCCTCTCCCACCTCTGCTGCAGGCGGGTAGTAAGGAGTGAGGGGTCCCGACTGTGAGAGCCCCAGACTGCAAGAGGGATCTCAGACTGCGAGAGGGTGCAAGCCAAGCTGAGGGATCCCCCACCCCCAGTGCACTAATGTCATGCACCGGGCCTCTAGTATTAGATAATACACAGTATTTAGTGAGGGTGAGATATCTTCTTAAATGAAGGTGAAGACTCAAATTTTCAAAAAACTTTGTTGAAGGATATATTTGCAATATCCACCAAAAATTCTAAATGATATGTCCTTTGACCCTAGTAATCCCATATCTAAGAATTTATCCTATAGATACACTCATTCAAATACCAAATGATATGTGCCAAAAAAATTAAGCAGTACTGTTTTTGTCTGTAATAACTAAAAAATAAGAAATATCCTCAATGCCAATCTGTAGTAAAATAACCAAACTATGGTTTGTACATTCAGTATTTGTACTAAATACTATTACAAGTTTACAAGAATGAGATAAATCAGCCCTAGCAGATTAGCTCAGTTAGAGCATCTTCCCGATATGCCAAAGTATCGGGTTCAATTCCCATTCAGGGTTGCAGGTTTATGTGTGGGAGGCAACCAATCAATGTGACACATCCATGTTTCTCTCCTTTCTCCCCCAACACTCTCTTTAAAAATCAATGGAACCCTAGCTGGTTTGGCTCAGTGGATAGAGCATTTTGGCCTGCGGATTGAAGGGTCCTGGCTTTGATTCTGGTCAAGGGCATGTACCTCAGTTGCAGGCTCAATCCCTGGCCCTGCTCTGGGCCAGGCAGGAGCCAACCAATGTGACACTCTCATGTCAATGTTTCTCTTTCTCTGTCTCTCCTCCTCCCTTCCACTCTCTCTGAAAAATCAATGAAAAAATATCCTCGGTAGAGGATTAACAAAAAAATTAAAAATTAAAAAAAATCAATGGAAAATATATTCTCAGGTGAAGATTAACAAAACAAAACAAAAAAAAGTGCCCTAGCCGGTTTGGCTTAGTGGATAGAGCATTGGCCTGTGGACTGAAGGGTCCCAGGTTCGATTCCAGCCAAGGGCATGTACCTTGGTTGCGGGCACATTCCCTGTAGGGAATGTGCAGGAGGCAGCTGATCGATGTTTCTCTCTCATCGATGTTTCTAACTCTATCCCTCTCCCTTCCTCTCTGTGAAAAATCAATAAAATATTTTTTTAAAAAAAGAAAAGAAGGCAAACTGCTGGTTTGTTGGCAAGCTTTGTTACTCTTACGCAAAATCAGTTACACATAAAATAGCTTCTGTCCTGACAAATAGAAAAAGTTTTAAAAGCAACTTTGGGATACACATTTCCAGTAACTTATAGGCAAAATCTGCAGAAACCATTTTGTAGGTCCATCGATCTTGAATGAATGGGATAGAACATAAACACTAGGCCCAGCTGGTTTGGCTCAGTGGATAGAGCATCAGCCTGTGGACTGAAGGGTCCCGGGTTTGATTCCATTCAAGGGCACATGCCTGGGTTTTGGGCTCAATCCCTAGTAGGGGTTGTGCAGGAGGTAGCCAGTTGATGATTCTCTCTCATCATTGATGTTTCTATCTCTTTCCTTTCCTCTCTGAAATCAATAAAAATATATATTTTAAAAAATCCATAAATAAATGGATAAATAAATCCATAAATCCATATATTTTATGTTCTTTGGAATTATAATCTTTTTCCATTGAGATATAATTCATATACAGTAAAAATCACCCTTTTCAAGTGTACTATCCAGTGATTTTTAGTATATTCAAAATATTCCCTTTAAAAAAACATATGTTCCTTCTTACTCTTAATTGCATATTCCATCAGATTAAGTAAAATATCTTAGAAGAGCAAATTTTGAGATAAGACTATATATACACACATATATATAGTATCATAAGAAACATTTACTCCTACGTATATACAAAAAAATAGTGCTCCCACCTTTGGTGCACCGAATCCTCATGACTGCTTCAAAACCAATCTTCCGAGTGAGGTATCTGTGTAGCTCCTTCTGTAATTTCTGTACTTGGACTGGGTTGTGCTGATGGTGGTAAGAGGGATAATAATAGACACTACCTGCTGAATACCGAGAAATACAACCTGAAAGAAAACACACACACCTTTTAAATTCTGCTGTTGACTACTATAACCACACCAAAGTAACTACAGGCATTTGAATTAATTTTCCTTTAACCTCTCCAGGTACCGTCAAAAAAGAATATTTTGCCCTAAGTGGTTTGGCTCAGTGGATAGAGCATTGGTCTGTGGACTAAAGGTCCCCAGGTTCGCTTCTGGTCAAGGGCACATATGCCCTGGTTGTGGGCTCAATCCCTAGTAGAGGGTGTGCAGGAGGCAGCCGATCATTGATTCTCTCTCATCATTGATGTTTCTATCTCTTTCTCCCTTCCTCTCTGAAATCAATAAAAAAATATTTTTAAAAAAGGAATATTTCATTCTTTTAAATAGTAGCATATACATTTCTCTATTATAAATTTGTAAAGTAGAAGACTATCCTATATAGTAAAAGCCTAATATGTTAAGTGTCCAGTTGTCTGGTTGGCCATTCAACTAATCAAAGTGTAATATGCTAATACCGTTCAACCACACGCTATGATGTGCACTGACCACCAGGGGGCAGACGCTCTGACCAGTAGGTTAGCTTGCTGCTGGGGTCTGGCTGATTGGGACTGAGCAAGATGGGCCAGACACACCCTGGAGCCCTCCGTGGTCCTTCACCAGCTGGCCAACCTCCCACATCCCTCCCCAGCCCCAACTGTGCACTGGTGGGGTCCCTTGGCCTGGCCTGCGCCCTCTCACAATCTGGGCTGAGGCCCTCCCCCCAAGTGCACAAATTTTGTGCACCGGGCCTCTAGTAGGGTTTATAATAGACTAACCCAGTAGTCAGCAAACTTATTAGTCAACAGAGCCAAATATCAAAGATTGAAATTTCTTTTGAGAGCCAAATATTTTAAACTTAAACTATATAGGTAGGTACATTGTTATTAACTTAATTAGGGTACTCCTAAGCTGGCCTTTGCTAAAAATGTCCTCAATCTGAAGGGTCAACCTTAGCGAACGTATCCCCAATTCTTCTAACGCCACTTCTTCAAAATAGACTCGCCCATGTTTGTTTCCCAGACTGCCTTATTTTGTGTTTAGCAAAGAGTCAGTTTGTGGCTCAGACTCTGGGTGGCAGTGTTCTGGGGTTGGCCTCTGAGGCTATACAGCTTTGAAAATCCCTCTATAGGCCAGACCCTGTACTATGCTGCTCTAAAAAGGAAGGAACTCTTACCATTTACAACGGCATGGATGGAACTGGAGAGCATTATGCTAAGTGAAATAAGCCAGTCAATGAAGGAAAAATACCACATGATCTCACTTATTCATGGATAATTTCCCTAGGGCAGTGGTCGGCAAACTGTGCCTCACGAGCCACATGCGGCTCTTTGGCCCCTTGAGTGTGGCTCTTCCACAAAATACCACGTGCGGGTGCACACATACAGTGCGATTGAAACTTTGTGGCCCGTGCGCAGAAGTTGGTATTTTGTGAAAGAGCCCCACACTCAAGGCCAAAGAGCCGCATGTGGCTCCCGAGCCACAGTTTGCCGACCACTGGACTAACCTGACTAACTCTCCCAAGGACATTAAATTCCTTTCACTTTGTCTCCTATTTAGAATATCATTATATAAATATCATTTTTACACTCATATGAGAAAAATAATCATTAGAGAAAACTTACCCAAAGAAGCCAAATCAGAATACTGTCCACTGAGAAGGAATAAGTCAACAGCTACCTGCTGACCAGAACAGTCCAAAGCTAATTTCTTATAGAAATCAGTGGATGGTGTCAAGTGAATTTCCTATTAATAATAAATTAAAAGGAGAAAAAATTTTAAATCAGTAAATTGTTATAAAATTTAGGCACTTTCCCTCCTGGGAGCATGCCATGCCTTTCCCTTTCCCTCCTTGCCCCAGGCACCATTAGCTTCTTCACTCCCAAGCTCCAAGGGCCCTTCCTTTACCTGCATAACTTGTTTCCTAAATCCATTTCTTCTAGGAATTAACTCTTCTATTCCTGTGATTTACCAAATAAATGTTCTCTTACAAAAAAAAATTGTCATAAAATTTAAATTTCTAGCCTGGCTACTGTGGCTCAGCAGTTGAGCATCTACCAGTGAACCAGGAGATCACAGTTCGATTCTGATCAAGGAACATACCGGGTTTCAGGTTTGATACCCAGTGGGGGCATGTAGGAGACAGCCTATCGATGATTCTCTCTCATCATTGATGTTTCTCTCTCTCTCCCTTTCCCGTCCTCTCTCTAAAATCAATAATAATAATAATTTATTGGAATTTAAATTTCTTTATTTTATAATTAAATTTCTATCTGTACATACCAAGATATTAACAAAATCCATTGGCTTGAGAATATTTGTAATTTTTCAATAAGAAACATCTTCTACTTAAGAATTTTTTCTTTTGTTTGACTTTAAAAGAAAACTATTATACTAATTTCAATAATCTATTAAATAGTATACTGGAAATGGTTCTAAAAATTCATATGTAATACCTATTTAGCCCTTTTAACTACCATAAGAGATGGGTACTATTATTATTTTCATTTTATAAATATAAAGGCAAAAAGGGGCAAAGAAATTAAATAACTATTCAAGCTCATGCATCTAAAAAGCAGTGGAACTTAGACTGACTCTAGGACCAACACCATTATCATTATAGCATATGGCTTCTCATAATCTTTTTGAGAAACATATATCTCAAACTACGTTTATAAATATAAGATGCTCAAAAGTAATGCATAGCAGTCAACATACCAAACTATGAGTATTTTTTACTGATCACTCAGGTTCTACTTTGTCCCTAGCAAGCTTATTCTCTTAGTCTGCCTTTCTCATTAAAGGCAGGCTGCATTGCTAATGGCATGCTAAAGATCTAAAAATAAGGTAAGAGTGAATCAGGTAGAAAATCCTATATAATAAAAGCCTAATATGCTAATGATATGCTAAGGTTGCTCTACCGCTCGCTATGACGTGCACTGATCACCAGGAGGCAGACACTCTGACCAATAGGTTAGCTTGCTGCTGGGGTCCGGCTGGTTGGGACTGAGTGAGATGGGCCGGACACACCCTGGAGCCCTCCCGTTGTCCCTCCCTGGCTGGCCAACCTCCCATGTCTCTCCCCGGTCCTGATCATGCACCGGTGGGGTACCTTGGCCTGGCCTGTGCTCTCTCACAATCTGGGACCCCTTAGGGGGTGTCGGAGAGCCGTTTTTGGCCTGATCCCACAGGCCAGGCCGAGGGACCCACTGGTGCACGAATTTGTGCACCGGGCCTCTAGTAATGTAATAAAACAGAAAAGTCTATATAAGAAAGAAACACTTTACCTATTTTTTCATATTCCCTACTCTCCACAACTGAAATATAAATTAAAAAAACAAAAACAAGCTCTATGATCAGAGACAGAACACCAATATAAATCTTATCATAGATTTGATGACCTTCTAACCTTAGCAGATGACCTTTGGTTGGGTTCCTCTCGTGGTTTCAGGGCTCCAACTCCAAGATTTGGGAGTTGTGTTTGAAAGACAGACATTCGACCACCAGTTGGGGACATCAGCTTAAAGGCAGCCTGAAGTGCAGGACCCAAGGCACTCTGGGTCTCCAGAGTCTTGGCGAACATTTGTGGCAAACTTTTCAGTAAATCTTGGACAAGCTTGTGAAATAAAGCAAGAAAACTCAAGAGTGTTACAATTGAAAAATATTCTTTTACAAAAAGCCAGTAACTAATACAATAGACAAAACACTGAGTCATGATGATGGTCAGAGAATCTACAGACAGTACAGTAAACAATGAAGTAGGTCAAATAACAAGAAAGTCATTTTAAATAAACATTATAAATTGGCAAGCAAGACAAATAAAAATTGCGGCCTTACAGTTCTTGCACATGCAAGTAGTCCAGCAAGACTATAAGTCCAAAATGTATCCAAAAGAGCCATCACAGTTTAGAGATTTGATTTCTTTTAATGCCATGAAATATGGCCTTCTCAATCACCTCTACACACTGTATTCTTTTTAGTTCCAAAATGAGTTTAACTTTTCCCTACTGCAAAATCTACGATATCCAGTAAATTTGCCAACTAGTAATAATCACAAAAAAAGAAAAACAAAATGAAAAACAACTACCTATTTAGGTTAGGATGTACAAATAGGGAGAGTTAATAGGAAAAAAATATATCTCACTATGGCGAAGTCACCATTGCCAACAGCTGAGACCATAGACTTGCTAGTTAAAATGTTACCCCTACGGCATATATGCATATACAGGGTAGACAACATCCCCCCTTCAGACACATTCTGTTCACCTCTCACTGTATTATGTCATGGCAATTTCCAGGCAGGTAATAAGAGTTTCTTCTGCACTGACCCCAATGACACTCTGTGAATCAGAAAAGCACAGGGCACTGAAAGCAGCCTAACTAAAGTGCTTCTGTGTAGTGACCAGAAGCTTATCTCAGTAACCCTCCCGATTTCCCAAGTGGCTGGCAAGGCAGATTTCCTTCAGGTTTTCCTCCTTAATGGAATAGGCTCATCTTCTACCCAACTACAAATAACTTGCTACATTAGACTTAAAAGCAATCAGTTCAAAGGCAAAGTCAAGAGTAGTTCTTTTGATAAATTTTAACTAATATCAAAATATAAAATGCTACACATATTAGAAATGTCACAGAAAGAAGCAAAATTTTACTTAATATTTATTTAAAAAATATATTCCTTCAATATTGCAATTAAACATGCTGGATAGGAAAATGTGTCTTACCTCTTTACTTTCATTTAAATTTACTAATAAGTTCTCCGGCATAGGTATAAAAATATCTGAAATAAATAAATATTTTTTTAAAAAATTGTTAAAGGTGTCCCAAAACCACCTCCTCCTCCACTATAGCACATGTCTGTGTGTGTATGATTTAGGTATTTATTGGAATTTAACTGTTCTTTTTTTTTAATCCTCACCCGAGGATATTTTTCCACTGATTTTTAGAGAGAGTGGAAGAGAGGGCAAGACAGAGAGAAATACTGATGTGAGAGAAACACACCGACTGGGTGCCTCCTACACGCACCCTGACCAGGGCCAGGCCAGGGAGGAGTCTGCAACCAAGGTACATGCCTTGACCAGAGTTGAACCCAGGACCCTTCAGTCCACTGGTCAACGCTCTATCTACTGAGCCAAACTGGCTAGGGCTGGAACTTAATTGTTTCCGTGTAAAAGATAAATAGAAACTATTGATTCACAAGCACTCAGTAAGGGTTTGCACAAGTGCTGTTTCTTAGGTTAAAGGTAACAATTCAGAACCCTACTTTATAAAGTTCTTGCTTAGCCCTGAAAGCCAGCCAAAAAAAC
This sequence comes from Myotis davidii, assembly GCF_000327345.1. Lineage (NCBI taxonomy): Eukaryota > Metazoa > Chordata > Mammalia > Chiroptera > Vespertilionidae > Myotis > Myotis davidii. The sequence continues at coordinate 1,570,229 of NW_006283354.1, forward strand.
ACTTATTAAAAAAAAACAAAAAACCGGGGCCAGTGTGGCTCAGTTGGTGGAGTGTCGTCCTCTGCATCAAAAGGTCGAGGATTCGATTCCTGGTCAAGGCACATGCTCAGGTTTTGGGTTCAATTCCCAGTCAGGGTTCGTATAAGAGACAACAGATTGATGTTTTTCTCTCTCTCTCTCTAAATTCAATAATAATAATTAAAAACAGGTTGACATACAAGAAAGAATACTATGTCTTTAATATAAGCATAACACAGCCCACTGACAGACCGTCACTCAAAAAGCAGCTATTTTCTCATAAAGAAGGTGTCCACCAGTACCACTACTTATGGGACTACAAAACCAAGTAAATCAGAAAATATGCTAACTGACCACATCAGATGAGCTTCTCAGGATTCAAATTTATTCCTGCTAACAAATTAAATTATCTTCCTGAAAAGGAAGCAAACTGGAACAAAAGGAAGGAAATGTGGGTAGTGGTGGATGATTATGAGGGGTCTTATATCTATATTAGTGTAACGTGTGTTTTTTTGTTTGTTTTTGTGTGTTTTTTTAGTGTAATGTTTTTTATTACAAAAAAATAAGCTTTATTATAATGCTTGTAAAAAATAATACCAACAATTAACTTGAAACATTAAGTACTCACTTTAGCTGTCATATAAAAAATATACTGTTTCAATTTCTTTCCTGTCTTTTTTAAAATTAAAATTTTAGCCCTAGCTGGTTTGGCTCAGTGGATAGAGCATCAGCCTGTGGACTAAAGGGTCCCAGGTTCAATTCGGGCCAAGGGCACATGCCTGGGCTCGATCTCCACCCCCACCCCAGTAGGGGGTGTGCAGAAGGCAGCCAATCAATGATTCTCTCTCATCATTGATGTTTCTCTCTCTCTCTCTCTCTCTCCCCGCCCCCTTCTCTTTCAAATCAATAAAAAATATGTTTTAAAAAATTGTCCTTAAAAAAACACAAACTTTAGCCCTGGTGGTGTGCTTAGTGGTTAGAGCATCAGCCCATGCACCCAAGGGTCATGGGTTCGATTGCTGATCAAGGGCACATCTGGATTGAAGTTTCAATTCCTGGACCTGGTTGGGGTGCATGCGAGAGGAAACCAATAGTGTCTCTCTCACAGCAATGTTTCTCTTTCTCTTTCTTCCTCTCTCTCTCTCCCCTCCGTCAGTTCCCTGAATTCTCTCTAAAAAAAAATTTAAACTTTAATCAGTTTTGACCTGGCCAGTGTTGCTCAGTGATTAGAGCGTTGGCCTGCACATTGAAGGATCTTGGGTTTGATTCCTGGTCAAGAGCACGTACCTGGGTTGCAGGTTCTCTCCCTGCCCTGGTCACAATGTGTGCAGGAGGCAACCAGTCAATGTATCTCTCTCACATCAATGTTTCTCTTTCTCTCTCTCCCGCCTCCATTTTTCCCTCCCACTCTCTCTGAAAAGTAATGGAAAAAAATATCCTCAGGTGAGGGTTAGCAAAAAAAATTTTCAAATAAGTTATATTGAGATATAATTCACCCTTGTAGAAGATATAATCAGTGATTTTTAATATATTCAGAGTTGCACAACTGTCACCGCTATCTAATTCCAGACACTTTCCTCATCTCCAGAAAACCTTCATTGATTACCAGTCACTCCTCAGTTCTCTGCCAATTACCACAGCTCTAAGTAGTTTCCAGTCTGTGTCTCTAGATTTGCCTATTCTAGACATTTCATATTAATGGAGTTACACTACAAGGTCCTTTTTGACTGATTTTTTTAAACTTAGCATATTGTTTTCAAGGTTCATCCATGTTCTAGCATCAGTATCTTATTCTTTTTATTGTATGGATATACCACATTTTGTTTATTCATTCAGCAAAAGATGAGCATTTGGGTTGTTACTACTTTTTGGCTATGTTGCTATGGACATTCATGTACACATTTTTGTGTAGACTGGGTTTAATTTTCTTGAATATTGAGTGGAACTGCTGAGACATATGGAACTCTATGTTTACTTCTGAAGAAATGACAGACTGTTTTGCACAGTGGCTGAGCCATTTGCCATTCCCACAAGTAGTGTAAGAGAGTTCCAATTTCTCCACATCCTTGCAAATATTTGTTATTGTCCTTTCTCCCCCCCCCCATTTCAAAGTTATTTTTTATATTTCACTTACAGTTGACATAATTATATTAGTTTCAGGTATACAGCCCATTGATTAGACATTACATAACTTACTAAGTGATCATCCAGTAAATCTCACAACCATGACAAGTTATTAGAATATTATTGTCTATATTCCCTAAACTGTACTTTGTATCTCCATGACTATTCCATAAAAACCAATTTGGACTTCTTAATACCTTCACCTTTTTCACCCTCCTTCCCCCTAAACCCTCTCCCATTTTGAATTGTCAAAATGTCCTCTGTATCTATCAGTGTATTTCTGTTCTGCTTGTTACTTTGTTAAGATTAATTGTTGCCAGATATATATTTGTTGCCATTTTCTTTTGATATTTATCTTTTTTTCTTCTTTTTAAACAAGACCCTTTAATATTTCTTCTAATACTGGTTTGGTGGTGATGAACTCCTTAACTTTTTCTTGTCTGTGAAGCTCTATATGTCCTTCGATTCTAAATTACAGTTTTGCTGGGGAGAATAATCTTGGTTGTAGGTCCTTGCTTTTCATCACTTTAAATACTTTGTGCCAATCCCTTCTGGTCTGCAGTTTCTGTTGAAATTAGCTGACAATCTTATGGGAGCTTCTTTGTAGGTAGCTAATTGTCTTTCTCTTGCTGCTTTTAAGATTCCCTGTCTTTAATCTTCTGCATTTTAATTATGATGTGTCTTGGTGTGGGCCTCTTTGGGTTCATCTTGTTTGGGACTCTGTACTTCCCCTGGACTTGCATGTCTATTTCCTTCTCCGGGTTAGGGAAGTTTTCTGTCATAAATTTTTCAAATAGGTTTTCTATTTCTTGCTCTCTTCTTCTGGCACCCCCATGATGTGAAAACATTAATGTACTTGAAGTTGTTTCAGAAACTCCTTACACTATCCTCATTTTTTAAAATTTCTTTTTCTTTCTGTTCTTTCTATATTCAAAATCACTGATTTGATTCTCAGCTTCGTCTACTCTACTGTTGATTCCCTGTAAATTATTCTTCATTTCAGTTAGTGTATGCTTAATTTTAGGAAAATCTGAAGCATGATCCAAGATAGGCCATTCCTATTGAAAAGGCTAAAAGATGAGTGGGGTAGGGCCTCAGGGAATCACCAGGGCAGGGCAAACAGTGTGAGCCAGATTGATGGAGTCTTAGATATGAAGCCTGCCTGCTGGCTCTGTCGGGGGAGAGCTCATCAAAAGACCAATGGCCTCTGCTAGCACTTCTGTCTGGGAGGCTCTGTCGGGAGAGCTCATCAAAAGACCAATGGCCTCTGCTAGCACTTCTGTCTGGGAGAAAGTTGCCCCTGCCCCCAAGTTCTTGCCCTGAGGCTGGACAATTCAGTTCCTCCCCATATGTTCTCTGGTGCCTTTAAGCTGCAGCTCCAGTCCTGGAGCTCAGAGGGAGTGAGTCTGAGCAAGTCAGTGGGCAGGCCCTTTAAAAGGAACTGCCCAAGACTCCAATAGCCCTCCTTCTCCCTCATCCTCAATCCCCGCTGTTTTTTACAACCAGGAGTTACCGAAGTCTTCTCTTCCTGGCACTGCAACCCTGGGCTGGCGACCCCTTGCTCCTCAGGGGGGATCTCTGCAGCCGAGATATCCCTCCCATTTTTTCCCACCGTGAGTTTAGGACCAGCCCCTTCTACTGGGCCTCAATATGCCTTCTTCTTTAATTCCCTATTTGTAAGACTTCCATGTAGCCAGGGTTCAGGTAGTTCTGAATGATGGTTGTTGTTTAGTTGTAATTTTGATGTGGTTATAAGAGGAGTGGAGTACTGAGTTTACCTATGCTGCCATCTTGCCCAGAAGTCCCTTTTTTCTTCTTCTTCTATGTGACATCCAGCAAGGGATATTCCATCTATCAGGTCATGTATAAAATTGAGAGAGGCTGGAACACAACAGTAAATTCACAACTTGGCCCACCATGAGAATTACCTGTTTAGATTTTACTTTATGCTAAAAAAGTATCTGGGTGAAAGGGGGTGATCTGTTGTGAATATTTAGAACCAAAACAGAAGCAAGCTCTCCTCAATTACTGCCCTTTAAAGAGGTACATTCAATCTACATTGTTCATGGATTCCTTACTTGTGAATTTGCCTACTCACTAAAATTTACGTGTAATCCCAAAACCAATACTCATAGTGCATTTACAGACATTTTCAGAGATGAAAACTGATTCTGAAAATTTGTTAACTGATGTGAGATGGCATCTGGCGGTTTTCATTTGTATTTCCCTCATAACTCAAGTAGTTAATGGCCAACTGTATATAAAGAATACTGACTGTTGTGTGAATAGAAATGTTTATTCAATTCCTTCGCCCAATTTTTAATTATGTTATTTGTCTTTTTATTGTTAAGTTGTAGTTCTGAACATAATTTAGATGTAATTCTCTGATCAGATATATGATTTATAAATATTTTCTTTCATTCTAATATTTTCTTTCATTCTATGATTCTCAGTTCACTTTTTTTTTTTTGTTAATCCTCACCCGAGGATATTTTTCCATTGATCTTTTAGAGAGAGTGGTAGTGAGAGGAAAAGTGGGAGAGACAGTCACTGGTGGCATCACGTAGGAGGCTGTGACAGTGTCGGGAGATAGACCATGA
>NW_006283354.1:1593340-1618558 GCF_000327345.1 Myotis davidii
TCTAGATATGGGCCTCTTTGGGTTCGACTTGTTTGGGACTCTGTGCTTCCTGTCTTGTATGTCTTGTATGTCTATTTTCTTCACCAAGTTGGGGAAGTTTTGTTATTATTTTTTCAAGTATGTGTTCAATTTCTTTCTCTCTATCTTCTCTAATCAGCACCTCCATGATGCAAATGTTGATATGACTTGAAGTTTTCAGAAACTCCTTACACTATCCTCATTTTTTAAAATTTCTTTTTCTTTCTGTTCTTTCTATATTCAAAATCACTGATTTGATTCTCAGCTTCGTCTACTCTACTGTTGATTCCCTGTAAATTATTCTTCATTTCAGTTAGTGTATGCTTAATCTTAGGAAAATCTGAAGCATGATCCAAGATAGGCCATTCCTATTGAAAAGGCTAAAAGATGAGTGGGGTAGGGCCTCAGGGAATCACCAGGGCAGGGCAAACAGTGTGAGCCAGATTGATGGAGTCTTAGATATGAAGCCTGCCTGCTGGCTCTGTCGGGGGAGAGCTCATCAAAAGACCAATGGCCTCTGCTAGCACTTCTGTCTGGGAGAAAGTTGCCCCTGCCCCCAAGTTCTTGCCCTGAGGCTGGACAATTCAGTTCCTCCCCATATGTTCTCTGGTGCCTTTAAGCTGCAGCTCCAGTCCTGGAGCTCAGAGGGAGTGAGTCTGAGCAAGTCAGTGGGCAGGCCCTTTAAAAGGAACTGCCCAAGACTCCAATAGCCCTCCTTCTCCCTCATCCTCAATCCCCGCTGTTTTTTACAACCAGGAGTTACCGAAGTCTTCTCTTCCTGGCACTGCAACCCTGGGCTGGCGACCCCTTGCTCCTCAGGGGGGATCTCTGCAGCCGAGATATCCCTCCCATTTTTTCCCACCGTGAGTTTAGGACCAGCCCCTTCTACTGGGCCTCAATATGCCTTCTTCTTTAATTCCCTATTTGTAAGACTTCCATGTAGCCAGGGTTCAGGTAGTTCTGAATGATGGTTGTTGTTTAGTTGTAATTTTGATGTGGTTATAAGAGGAGTGGAGTACTGAGTTTACCTATGCTGCCATCTTGCCCAGAAGTCCCTTTTTTCTTCTTCTTCTATGTGACATCCAGCAAGGGATATTCCATCTATCAGGTCATGTATAAAATTGAGAGAGGCTGGAACACAACAGTAAATTCACAACTTGGCCCACCATGAGAATTACCTGTTTAGATTTTACTTTATGCTAAAAAAGTATCTGGGTGAAAGGGGGTGATCTTAGTGAGAGGAAAAGACAGAGAGAAACACTGATGTGAGAGAAACACATCGATTGGTTGCCTCCTGCAATCAAACCCAGGACCTTTTGGCCCGCAGGCTGACACTCTATCCACTGAGCCAAACCAGCTAGGGCTCAGTTCACTTTCTTGATGGTGTCCTTTGTTTTATTTGTTTATTTATTTATTTATTTTTTTAAATATATAAAATTCGGTGTCTCGTTTGCACTAGCCATGTTTCAAGTGCTCAGTAGCTATTTGGCTGGTGGCTACTATGTTAAACACACAAAGCAGACCCTTTCCCATTGCAGAGAGTTCCGTGGGCTGTGCTGCACGGCCTTTCAGTCTGGAAGTCGGTCTTCAAGGAAGGAACCTTTCCTTGCCCAATATCACTCCAGATTGAGTCCTGTTATATATTTATTGATTTTTTACAGAGAGGAAGGGAGAGAGAGAGAGAGTTAGAAACATCGATGAGAGAGAAACATCGATCAGCTGCCTCCTGCACATCCCCCACCGGGGATGTGCCCGCAACCCAGGCACATGCCCTTGACCGGAATCGAACCTGGGACCCTTCAGTCCGCAGGCCAACGCTCTATCCACTGAGCCAAACCGGTTTCGGCTTGATGGTGTCCTTTGAATTTAACACAAAAGTTTTTAATTTTGAAGAAGTCTAATTTATCTATGTTTTTCTTGTTTGTGTTTTTGGTGCTATATCTTAAGAAATCACTGCCTAATCCAAGGTCACAAATACTTATTTCTATATTTTCATCTAACAGTTTTATATTTTTAGTCTCACACTTAACTTTTTAAATTGTGGTAAAACATACATAATATAACAAATGTATCATCTTGCCATTTTAAGTGTACAATTCAGTGGTATTAAAGACATTCACAGTGTTTGTAACCAACACTGTTATATTTTCAAAAGTTTTCAACACCCCAAACAGAAATCCTATACCCATCTATATATATAAAAGCCTAAGCGACCATTACGACTGAACGAACAGTTGCTATGACGTGCTTTGACCACCAAGGGGTAGACACTCAATGCAGGAGCTGTCCCCTGGTGGTCAGTGTGTTCCCACAGGGGGAGCACCACTCAGCTAGGCTCACAGCTGGCAAGTGAAGCTGTGGCGGTGGGAGCCTCTCTTGCCTTTGCGGCAGTGCTACTGAGCAGTGGTGGCAGCAGCAGGCACAGCGGGGTTGGGATGAGCAGCAGCACAACTGTGCCTAGCCCTGGCTGGGGCTCCTACCTAGCTGCCTGCTGCTTCAGCACTGCTATATCCCTGGGCAGGGGGAAGGAGGGGGAATATTGGACTGCAGGGATCGGGCTGAAACCCAGCAGTCCGACATCCCCCAAGGGGTCACGGATTATGAGAGGGCACAGGCCAGGCTGAGGGACCCCATCCATGCATGAATCCGTGCACTGGGCCTCTATTTAAATAATAATTCCCTATCCTTCTTTCCTACCCAGCCCTTGGTAATCTGTATTCTACTTTCAATTTCTATGAATTTTCTGTTCTTGGTACCTCATATAAGTGGAATTATACAATATTTGTTCTTATGTCTGGCTTATTTCACTTTGTATAGTGTTTTCAAGGTTATCCATGTATGTAGCATAAGTCAGAATTTCATGCTTGCCCTGGCTAGTGTGGCTCAGTTGGTTAGAGCATTGTCCCATACACCAAAAGGCTGTGGGTTCAATCCCTAGTCAGGGCAAGTGCAGGAGGCAACCAATTGATGTTTCTTTCCCTCTCTCTCTCCCTTCCTCTCTCTATGATCAATTTTTTTCAGTGATCATAAACAAAGAATTTCATTCTTGAGGATGAATAAATAACATCCCATTATATATATATATTGTTTACCCTTTCATCTGTTGATGGGTGGTTTCCACCTTTTCGCTTTGGTAAATAATGTTGCTGTGCCCAGCTGGCATGGCTCAGTGATTGAACGTCAATCTATGAACCAGAATGTTAAGGAGGTTCGATTCCTGGTCAGGGCACATGCCCCAGTTGTGGGCTCGATCCCCAGTGGAGTCAGTGCAAGAGGCAGCCAATTGATGATTCTTTCTCATCATTGGTGTTTCTATCTCTCTCTCCCTCCCCCTTCCTCTCTCTGAAATCTATAAACACACACACACACACACACACACACACTCTGAAATCAAAAAATATATTTTAAAAAATAATGGTACTATGAACAATGGTATACAAGTATTTGTTAGGTGTACCTGCTTTCAATTCCTTTAGGTATATACAGGAAAATAGATTAGATCACAATGTGTTAAAACTTTTATAGGAACTGCTAAACTATTTTTAATAGCACTGTACCATTTTTATTTTAAATTTTTACTTATTATATATATTTATTTTATTTTACCCATTCTCCACCCCCTCCCATTTGGCAACCATCAGCTTGTTCTCTACATCTATGCATCCATTTCTATCTGACTTCTTTCACTTAGCATAATACCCTCTCGGTTCATCCATGTTGTTGCAGATAGCAAGATTTCATTCTTTTTTACTGATGAGTAATATTCCATTGTGTGTATACCACACACACACACACACACACACACACACACACACACACACGACATCTTCTTTATCCATTCATCTATTGATAGACACCTAGGTTGTTTCCCATATCCTGCTTTTGTAAGTACTGATGCAATGAACATAGGGGAACATATGTCTTTTTGAATTAGTGTTTTTGTTTTCTTCAGGTAAGTATCCAGAAGTAGAATTGCTGGGTCAAATGGCAGCTCTGTTTTTAATGTTTTGAGGACTCTCCATACTGTTTTCCATAGTGGCTGCACCAGCAGTGCCACCAACAATGCACAAAAGTTCCAATGTTTCCACATCCCTTCCAACATTTGTTGCTTTCCGTTTTGGGGTAATAGCCATACCAGTGAACATGAAATGTGGTATCTCATTGTGGTTTTTGATTTGCATTTCTCTAATGACTAATAACATTAGGTATTTTGTCATTATTTCATTATTGGTCATTTGTATATATTCTTTAGAGAAATATCTATTCAAGCTCTTGCCCTATTTTTGATGTCATTTTGTTGTTGAGTAGTTCTTTAGATGTACTGAATATTAATCCTTCCTTAGATATACTAGTATGATTTGCATATATTTTCTCCCATTCTGTGAGTTGCCTTTTTTATTGTGAGTTGTCTTTTTACTCTCTTGGTAGTGTTCTTTGATATACAATAGTTTTAATATTGAAAAAGTCCATTTTATTATTTTTTCTTTCTTGGTGTCTTTGCTTTCAGTGTCAGATCCAGGAAATCACTGTCAACTCCAATGTCATGAAGATTTTCACCTATGTTTTCTTCTAAGAGTTTTGTATTTTGTAGTTTTAGTTCTTAAGTTTGGCTCTTTCATCCATTGAGTTAAATTTTTTTATCTGGTTTAAGGTAAGGGTCCAACTTCATTAATCTGCATGTTCAGTATTCCCAGAACTATTTTTGAAAAGACTGTATGTTCTGCCCTAGCTGGTGTGGCTCAGTTCATTGAGTATCATCCCATGCTCCAAAAGGTTGCTGGTTCAATTCCCAGTCAGGGTACATGACCAGCTTGGGGCCCGATCCCCAGGCGTTCAGGATGCAGCCAATTGATGTTTCTCTCTCTCCCTTTCCCTTCCTCTCTCTAAAAACATATTAAAAAAAAAAAGAAGACTGTCTTTCCCCATTGAATGTTTTTAGCATCCTTGTAAAAAATCAAAGCCCATACATATGTGATGGTTTATTTCTGGGTTCTCTATTCTATTATATAATTTCTATATTATATAATTTCTGGGTTCTCTATTGGTCTATATGTCTCTCCTCAAATATTTTTTTAGTAAATGTGTTGCCTTGTTTATAATTCACTTTACCTCCATAACTGCTTCCTCCTTCTATTAAATGAGGCATTGAACTTAAGGACTCTTACAATTCCAACAATCTTATGATATTACACTCAAGGTTTTCCTCAATATAGAATTATACTATACACTCTTAATTTATCAAATAGTCATGAAATATTTCTAAAGCTACAAATGACTAAGATAGTTCAGTAATTTCAAGTGTATAATATGTACCTTCAATATCTGAAACTATTAGCATCTGAGGTTGAGAGAGACCTTCTTGAAGACTGTAGAAGTGGATTGTACTATCAAATGTTATGAAGCCAATTTTTGTCCTAGTGTTGCCAGGAAGCCTAAAAGTAAATTTAGAAGAGTATTTTATCAAGTTTTCTCATATTCATATACATATATATTAAATATCCAATAAAAGTTACATGAAAATATCTACTTTCATATTATAGAATTTGTCCTAACATAAACGTTTAACCCCTCCAATGTTTAATCACCATGAAAGCATACCCTACTCACAGTGAAAACACTACACATAAACCAAACAATCAAGAAAACCCAGTAATAATACAGCAATTCAAAACTCATTACACCTACATAAAATTATATAATCACTTGGAAAATGGCATATAAAAATACTGGGAAGCATAAACAAAACTTTGTAGAAGATTTTAATTTATAAAATACATTACAAAATTACTATATACCTACTCTAAAATTTAATATAAATTTAGATACTGCATAGCTGTTAAAAATTTTACCCATGTTTGGGTGAATCAGTAGACTCTTCCTCAACAGACAATCCCCATACGCAACCTGTAACACTAAAAGTACAAATGCTGGCAAGAACAAGTATGCCCCTTATCATCAAGGTAAGGGAGTTAGTTTCTGATGAGATTTTTGTTTTCCATATTCTTCGACAGAACACAAGTACACTATAATGCATTACACTAAAAGGTCACACAAACTTTTATAGGTTACCCTAAGTAACTAAGCACCATTTAAAGTACAGATGTTTAAAAGAGAGAGAGAGAGAGAGAGAGAGAGAGAGAGAGAGAGAGAGAGAGAGAAAGAAAGAAAGTACAGCTATTTTTAAATAAATAAAAAAAAAGTAAAGCACAGATATTTTAAGAGACTTATGAGACATAACAGCCAAATGCAATGTGTAAAAATAGTTTAGGTTCTTATTCCAACAAACCTATAGCAAAGAAGCATTTTTGAAACAATCAGAATAAAAACTGAACTGGGTATTAGTTGATATTATGAAATTATTGTTAATTTTGTTTGGCGTGACACTCCTATTTAATTAGAGCTAAAAATAATCCCAAGTATTTACAGGTAAGATGATATGCTGATTGAGATTTACACTAAAGTACTCAAGGGGGGGTATGTTTGTATGATTACATAAAGCAAAAACAGTTGAATGCTGCCCTGGCCGGTGTGGCTCAGTTAGTGGTAACGTCATCTGTACACTAAAAGGTGGTGGGTTCAATTCCCAATCAAGGCACATACCCAGATTTTGGGTTCAATCCATGGTCAGAGCAAGTGAAGGAAGCAACTAATTGATGTTTCTTTCTCCCCCTCCCCTCTCCTTTTCTCCCTTCCGCTATAAGATTAAGGGGGGGGGGGGGGAAGAGAATAGCTGAATGCTAAAAATGTTAAAGTTGAGGGAGAAGGGATGGATATTTGGAAGTTCATTACATTCTTTCTATTTACTCTATGTTTAAAATTTTTCCAAAATAAAAAGTTAAAATAGAATTTTGGAGAAAGCAAGGCCTAAAGTTCACAACTGACTTAAGTAGGCTTTTAGAATATAATTACATAGCTTTTTTTTTGTATTTTGAAACTATCCATTTTGTAAACAGTTTCCAACTGAAGCTGAATCAAGATACTTACAAATCCAGATTGTCTAACAAACTCTGGCAAACTGAATTCAAGTATCCAGTTTCAATTGCATTGTGAGACACATCAAACACAAAGAGGTACACTGGAGGTTGAGGTGGTCGTAACTGAAAAAAAAAATCATTAAATACATTTAATAGGATTAAATTTAAATTTATCATTTGTCCTGACCACATACAGCAAAACAATAAAATAAGCATTATTATAAATTAAATGGAGACTATAATAAACAACAGAGTAAAAAAATAATGTAGAAAGAATAGAAGTTTAAAAAACAGGCAAAACTATACCATATTGTTTTCAGATGGATACTTAGGGGCAAAAATGAGGATGTGATTGCTATTAGTCAGAAGACTGTTTTCTCCAGCATGGGAAGGGGAGGAAATGTGATCCGAAGGGCTTCTGGGAATATTAGCAACGTTCAATTTCTCGACCTGGGTGGTACTAACACAGCATTTATAATTATTTGGCATACTATATATTTTTGTTTTATAGATTTTTCCATATGTGCTTTATATTTCACAACTTAGGGGGAATTACAGTTCTGAAAGTGACAAATCAAGTTGCCTGAGCTCGTTATTTATTTAACAAACACATTTCAGCCAAGTTTCACAAAAATGTACAATTATGTTTTTAAACTTCCCAATTCAAAGATCTGTTTTCAATTCAATAAAAAGCAGCAAGTAACCACAATCAGAACTGGCGCATATAGTGTACTAACTTTTGTGTGTGGTTGTGGGGTTTTTTGGTAAATATTACTTGCTGAACCACAGAATCTGTTGACCCAAGAGGTAAGTTGGGAAGAAGCAAAACCTCTTGCTATAGGCAAGTTCCAAATTTAAAGAAAGCCATTTTCGTAAAACCTGGGAGGTAAAAGAAAAGAAATCCAGGAAGGCCAATTCAAAAGAACAAATGCTTCTGCACTTTTTGCTTTTAACTCAACAAAGGGACAGCTACTACCAACCAACCATTCATTCTTTAATCCGCACTGGAGGATATTTTTTCCACTGATTTTTTACAGAGAGTGGAAGGTTGGGAAGGAGGAAGAGGGGGGCGGGGGAGGGAGAAAGAGAAAGAGAGAGAGAGAGAAGGAAGCATCTATGTGAGAGACACATTGATTGCCTACCACACAAGCCCTGATCAGGGCCGGGGATCGAGCCTGCAACCCAAGTACTTGCCCTTGACCAGAATCGAACCTGCAAACCTGCCCACTCACCGAAGGGTTGCAGGTTTGATTCCTGGCCAAGGACACGTTTCTGGGTTGCACATTCCATACCCAGCTCCGATCGCATTCAGGAGGCAACCAATCTATGTCTATCGATGTCTCTTTCTGTCTCTCTCTCTCCATTTCCCTCCTCCCTCCCTTCCACTCCCTTTCAAAATCAATGGAAAAAATATCCCACTCCTTGAGTGAGGATTAATAAACAACAACAACAAAAGTACTTGGAAGAGGATGCTCATCACACCATCATTTGTAATTTAAAAAATTGGAAGTGACTTAAAAGTAAATATGATCTCAACATGGTATTGCAATTTCTAGATGAACACACCAGAATCATAAGTGGAACTTTACATACTAGTACACTTTTCAGACTTATCCTTATATACTAATTAACTATTTTTATAATGAACATGTATAACTTTTCTAAATTTAAAACTATAAAATTTTGTTAAAGGATGCTATGTTGTTTTATTTAAAGCCCACTATTATGAGATAAATACGTTATACTAAAAAATGAAAACTTACCATGTATTCTGAAGGAGCCATAAACTCAATTGTAGCATTTTGAACTTCAGGTCTTCTGTGAGGTTCTCCATAGGCTCTGGTCAAAGGGTTGTACATGAATTCTTCAGGAACTATATAAGTTGATAACATAAAATGATAAAACTAAGATTAAGTTTAATAAACCTTGTGTTTGGCTGTTTTCTTATTTAGTAATTTATAAATACTTCAATATAGACTATATGTTAAGGGATAATTATGTACACTTTGTTTTTGAGGTCCATTCAAGTTCCTCATATACTAAATGGTCCTGCATATGTCTTACTTTTATATACTAAATCACTGTTATTTTTTTTATTTTTTAAAATATATTTTATTGATTTTTTACAGAGAGGAAGGGATAGAGAGTTAAACATCGATGAGAGAGAAACATCGATCAGCTGCCTCCTGCACACCTCCCACTGGGAAGTGTGCCCGCAACAAAGGTACATGCCCTTGACCGGAATCGAACCCGGGACCCCTCAGTCCACAGGCCGACGCTCTATCCACTGAGCCAAACCAGGTAGGGCAAATCACTGTTATTTTTTTTTCTTTCCCTGTCTTCTAATATCCTCTTCATCTTAATTCTTGCTAAAGCTTTTCTAAAATAGCTTGAAAAAATTATAAAAACTTATTAAATGCCAATAATTTTTTTAACAAGGATATTAACATTTGACACATAATATGTAAAGACTCTGGATACTCCTTGAAAGGTATGGTAAAAACACTTAAAAGTTTAAAGTCTAAAGGTATGGTGAATTTCATTAATTAATAAGACCTCTATGGAACATCAGTTGCCTACCACTTATGGTATAATGGAGCTCAAAGAGTATTTTCTAAATGAATTATCATTGCAGCTGTCTTCTGTTTAGAAATTCAAATTCTTATGTAGCTAAAAGATAAGCCATAGTTCATGAAATAGTCTGTGCTGCATATGAAAGTGACTTCAACCTTTATTATCATCTCATTTCATATACTGAAGCACATATACGTAAGATTTTAAGGTGGACTAAACACTATACATATATTTTCTGAATTATTATAGAATAAAAAGAATGCTCTTACTCTATCCTCACTTTCCTCTACTCCTGAATGCATAAAATAAGTAGAACAAATCAATGTCTCTCTCTAATCAATAAATAAAAACATTTTAAAAATAATTTTGAGAGATATCTTAAATTCCTTTATTTCCAAATGCTCAATGAAATTTCCTTCCAAGCACACTTAATTTTCAATGTAGATATCAGCATACACTTTTTCTTCTAGAATCCTATTAAAGTATAGTTGGTTAGATGATATTCCTCAAAAGTAAATTGTGAAACAGTTGAAAGAGATCTCCTCCTTCTCAATTACTGAGAAAACTACATTCAACTAACGTTCTAGCACTGCCCACCTCCCTTCATACAGCAGTGAATAAAGCTAATGGCAGCTAATCTGTGGACTTACTTTCTTTTACCCCAGAGCAGTGATTTTCAACCTTTTTCATCTCATGGCACACATGAACTAATTACTAAAATTATGTGGCACACCAGAAAATGTATTATATATTTTGTTGATCTGACAAAAAAAATGGTATAATTATGATTCATTCACACCTGACAGCTATTGTTGTGTTGGCTGTTGTCATTTTTTATTTGACAGTCTAAGAGAAAAGAGGTCAGTGCCCCTGACTAGTCAGGTATCTATCGCATTTTAAAAATTCTTTCCCTCTTTCTGTCTAGGTTTACCGGTTGAAAATCGCTGCCCTAGATTAAAGGCATTGGACAATTTCTAAATAAAAATATTTCATAAATTACAGGCTTAAATAACACCATAAAATATGCCATTTATTATTATACCCAACATAATAAATGTAAAATAGTGGTATCAAAGTAATATTATCATTTTTTTTTTTTTTGCTTAAGAAGAATATAATTATTTATATGTAGAATTAAGTGCATAGAAAAAAGTTAACAGAAGCTATTTCTGAGTGGAATGTTTACAGGTAAGTAAGACAGGACTGTTGATTCTTTTAACTTCACATTTGTATTATCTGATGTCCCTACAATGGAAGTAAAAATTTTAAAATGTTTCAAAAAAAACATACCATCATTGACTTGGTAACATAAGTTACACTTCCATCTCCTTTGATCAAGAAAGCTGACAAAAGGGTTGATGTATGTCCTGCATGAACGGCATCTCACAATTGTACTGGAGGTAACCACAGGCAATTGCTGAAAAAACAACTAATTTTTTTAAGGCAGTGATCATCGTAACTAAGGCGAAGCACTAATCATACCTTCCAAATAATTGCTGGGATATTATTGTAACTTTGGAGGAAAAACCCCAGGGTAAAAAGTGTCCAAAATGCGACACAAAAAATTATGTAGCAGAGATGTATTGATTTGAAACCCTGTTGCTTTCTCCAAGATTGGTCTCTTAAATTTTACCTTTTAAAAAGTACTTATTTTCTCATTAACATTTATACGCAAAACCAACATAGTAAACTTATAATGTATTTCTGAGATGGGTGGCAAAGGAATCATCAACATTCTAAAACAGGGATGGGGAACCTTTTTCTGCCAAGGGCCATTTCGACATATATAACATCATTTTTGGACCATACAAACTGTTATATTTGATCAAACATTCAATTAACTCACCGCTAATGCCTTGGCAGAGCCAGATGAAATCATTTCACAGGCCTTATACGTTCCCACCCCTATTCTAAAACAAATTATTTCAAAGTTTCTTCATGTTATAGTAAGAGGCTTACTAAGTTCTCATGAAAGAACTGTCATATTTAAATATTCAATTAAACTTTGCAATTACGCTCCTATTTAAAGTTTATCCTACATTAAAAAAAAGTTGTAAAGTCTTAATATAAAAATATCAGTAAAGGCAATAAAATCCCATCATCAATTGAAGATTTGTTTTGGGAAAATCAATTCACTTATGCACTGATCCTCTCAACAGTAGGTGGCCATATGTCAAGGTCCCAGAGCCTTAGGGCAAAAGTGAAAAGGCTTTTTTAAGGGAGTGGGGGTAGGGTCGATCAGAAGGATTTGGGCCCCTTTTCTTCTTTTTTTAAAACAGCTTCCTAAAGAACAAATTTTATTCCAAGAATGGCAGAACGGGGAGACTAGGTAAAGTATTTTAATAGGTAAATAATTTATAACTTACCATTAGGTCTTTGAAAGGATGAAGCAGCAGTCCTAACGGAAGTTTGGCTTTATTCAGTAAGGCCTGAGTCTGAGGAATGCTAGTCAATGTACATCGAAATAACCTTTATTAAAGTAAAAATGATGTATCAGTTGTTGCTATGATTATTTTTGAACAACAACAAAAAGATTTAAAAAGTACACATTTTGCCCTGGCTGGTTTAGTTCAGTGGCTAGGGTTGGGCTCAGACCGAAGGGTTAAAGGTTTGGTTCCCAGTTGAGGGAACGAGGGAACACACCTGGTGCCTTGGCTGATCCCCAGGCCCTATCAGTGTGCATTGGGGAGGTAACCAATCAATGTGTCTCTTTCTCTCTCCCCTTCCTCCCTCCCTTCCACTCCCTCTAAAAGTCAAAAGAAAAAATACTCTCAGGTGAGGATTAACCCCTTCCCCAACAATTTTTTTGTTAAAAACGTTTCTTTTTCAGACTAATTTTTTTATTTTGGTTCTATATAGTATTTTTGATGCTGGTTATGAAAACAGTTTGTAACTCGTCTTCCTATAAACCATATTTTTTTACCATATTTTCTTAGTATACTCGTCGACGACTGAAAAAGAACATTTTGTGAAAACGAGTATACACGTTTCTGCCGGGGAAGGGGTTAATAACCAAAAAAAGGGTACAATTTTAATACTGGATCAGATTATGAATACATAAGATATTTCAACAGGCGCTCTCAAATTTTATCCCATTTAAATCCTACTCAGAAAGAGAGGGTAGATGGTTACAATCTCTAGTATATAATTAAAGAAAACTCTCTTCTCTGCTTGTGTGTAAATCTAGACTATCAAATGACCCATTTCTTTGTGTGTTAATCCTCACCCAAGGAAGAGAAGGAAAGACAGAGCGAAACATCAATGTGAGATAAACACATCAATCAGTTGACTCCTGTACTTGCCCTGACCAGGGCCCAGGGCGGAGGGGAGCCTGCAACCAAGGTATGTGCCCTTGACTGGAATCAAACCCAGGACCCTTTGGTCTGCACGCCGATGCTCTATCCACTGAGCCAAACCGGTGATGATCCAAATTTGCTAAAGGTTCTAAAATACTATTTATAACAAAATTCAATTTCTCAGAACATCTTTGCTATATATATTTAAGCCTATATGGTCAATTTTAAGAAAAGAGTGTTATAATTATGTTTTTTATAAAAAAAACAATTTGAAATGAGAGCACATAAAGGATTATATAGAATTAAATCTCTGTACTTTGGACTGAAGAAATAATATAGCTACCATAATGATAATGAATATCACACCACCTTTTTTTAAAAAATATATTTTATTGATTTTTTTACAGAGAGGAAGGGAGAGGGATAGAGAGTTAGAAACATCGATGAGAGAGAAACATCCATCAGCTGCCTCCTGCACACTCCTCACTGGGGATGTGCCTGCAACCAAGGTACATGCCCTTGACCGGGATTGAACCTGGGACCCTTAAGTCCACAGGCCGACGCTCTATCCACTGAGCCAAACCAGTTAGGGCCACACCACCTTTATAGCTGATAAAGGCAGCAATCATCTCAGAAGTTGCAACCCTATTTCTGAGCTTAGAACATTTCAAATATCAATTAAATAAGCAACTAAGAGTTGTTTTCTACCAGCAGAACTACTTTCATAAATTAATATATCTGCACAACTTGTTCATAATATATGACTCCAAAGAAATCTGAAAGTTTTTAGAACGAGTAAAATGTAAGAAACACTGAAGCCTTACTCTGGGTTACAGTTGAGTCTCTGGATATCTTCATGCAAATTTGGAACCGGAGGCTGCAAAGGTGTTGATGGAAGCATGTTTCTCTCATGAAGAAGGTTAATAACTCTTAGCCCATCTGGATGTAGACTCAATCCACTCATGCTTGCAGTTAAATGATTAGCACCTAAGGAATTCTAAAGATGTATAATTTCAAAGTAAATAGTCTTTATAATGTCTTCAGTTGAAACAGAAGTGTATAAGGACGTAGTTACTTAATTCCTCTCTAAATAAAACTGTAATCTAGACTTTCTGATCAATTTTTTGGTTCTGGAGATATGTAACAGGACAAAGTCTTATGAAATATCCATTATTATTCTAATGGTTTAAAAATGTTCATTATACACGTCCTGAAACTTTTTCATGTACTTACAGTTTAAACAGAAAGGTGGATAATGAGTAAAAAAACAGAAACAAAAAGTTTACCTGAGTAAAGGCCTGTGGCCCACTTGGGTAGCTCAAGGAAGAGGGTGGCATTCCGGTTGTACTAGGTGGTTGTGTGTTCTGATAACCAGGTGGTAAAGAGGGATATGAATATCCAACACTTCGGCTCATTGTAGGATTCTTATCAGTAAGCTGTGGTGTTGCTAGAAACAAGGTAACTTTTAAGTTCTATTTTACACTCCAGAATACTTTAAATCAACACATAGATCCATTAAATCATAAGAATTATAATTCTAAAATCCTTTTGATAAGTTAATACTTTCATCTATCACTTTTGTAAAATAAGACAAATACTAGCAACAAAGTAATAGCAATGATTAAAATCTACTTAATATAGACTACAACTATAAACACAAAAATAAGATTTATATAGTTCATTACTTTTATATGTATGAAACTTTGTATTCAAATGAAAATTCTAATTTAAAATAACTTTAATGAAAACATACTAAATGTTCAATTGGTTAAATCAATTTAAATAAATCTAACTGATAAAAATACTTTACAGTCATAGCATCATAATAATAAAGCCCACAATCTCAACTCCGAGGGAAAAAACTAACAAAAGAAATCTATATGCATGGAGATAAAAAATGCTAACAGTAATCATTGTTGTGAGACATGATTATAAAGATTTCTTCTTTGTTTCCTAAAATGAACAACAAAAAAAACTTTCGTAGCATCTCACCCAAGAAGCCACCGCCTTCAATTTCATCATAACGATTGTGAACCACCATAGACCCATTATTGGTACTTGATGTTATACCTAAGAAAAGTTTATTAATATTTACATTAGAACAATTGTTACAATTTCAATAAGACTGGAACTAATTTAAGATAACTTTTCAAATGACAAATATAGTTTAAACCACAGCCCAAGAAAAATGTCAAATGTTGAAATAAAATTTAAACAATGCCAGTTTTTAAATGTACAAAATATACCAAAGTAGCAAATAATTTTATAAACTTCTAAAAAGGATGGTCCTTTGTGGAGTGTACAAAATTATATACTATCTGAAAGATTTCAGCATTTGCAATAATAGCATTAAAAGCTTCTTAAGAGCAATACACACTGAAAAAAATCAATACTAATTAAAAATAAAATAAAATTATGAGAAAATAACTTTTTTCAAAATATGGAAAAGGTAGAATTTAGAATTAATCTGAAGGTGATATAAATTAATTAGAACAACTGCATCAGTCTAGAGAACCACCACTAAAATTTTTTAAAAATCTTGTTTCCCCCAATTTGAAGAGTTAAATACCAGAGGCATCTGCTTATAAAGAGTAAAAATTTACTTCTAGGTATGTATGCTATTTAAGAGCTCAAATTCAGGTACAGAAGAAACTAAAATCAGTGACTAGCATCAACCTCTAGCACCTAAGTACATAGGTGCTAACGTTAATAGTTATTTTGACACCAAATAGGTAAGTTTAAAGGTTTCAATACAATTGACAAATTCTATGCAATTCTCAAGACCATCAGATTTTAGCCATGAGTTGATACAGAAAAACTTTTAAAAACTGTTTGCAGTCCTAGCTGGTTGCTCAATGGTTAGAGCTCAGCCCTTGGACTAAAGGGTGATAGGTTCGATTCGGAAAAAGGGCACGTACCTCCTCTGTTCCAGGCTTGATCTCTATCTCCATCATGGGAATGTGCTGGAGGCAACCAATCGATGTGTCTATCTCACATCAATGTTTCTCTCTCTCTATCTCTCCCCCTCCCTTCCACTCTCTCTAAAAATCAACGGAAACATATCCTCTGGTGAGGATTAACAAAAAAAAAAATTGTCTGCAGAAAGCAACTGATTGATATTTCTCTCTCATATGGATATTTCTCTCTCTCTTTTCCTCTCTCTCTAAAAATCAAAACATATCCTTGGGTAAGGATTAAAACAAACACTTTGCAGAAACAAACAAAAACAGTGCGTATATTTTTAATTGGTTAAAATTTTAAATAATGTGGCAACCTATGGGACATTGCTTTATCATTTTGTTATTCATTGTTAATACCATTCTTTTCAAACTACTTACAAATCTCTCCCCCACACACTTATAATTCTAAAAAAAAAAGGAACTGCTACAAGAAAAATTATATTTATTGTATTTAGTAGTAGGATATAGGTAATGGTTTTTCCCCTCCTTTTCTGTTTTCCTATTTCCATATCTTGCTGCAATGGTTATATTACTGCTAAAATCAAATTTCTTATTTTAAAAAATATTATTTAAATTAATAAACATTTTAAAATTATGTCTAAAGACAATGCTTTAAGACATTTTATTTATATAAAACTTCAAAATGCTTGTATATTTAACTTTGTGCTTAGATTCATAAATATTTGCTAATATTTACAGTAACAGTGACAATCAAAATACCACTTCCATGGAAAAAAGCCAGTATATTAAAAGAATAGTTCTAACAAAAAAGCAGAAACTCTTCTCTCACCTCCCTCTCCCGAAAGGCACCTAACTTTATACGCACAGCAATAAAAAAAGTTAACAGCAGTGGTTCCTGAATGCTAGTTAAAAGCTCAGCATACATAGGACTGTGGAATTTTGAGGAAGTTCTTTAAACTCTAAATTTCTGCCCTAACCGGTTTGGCTCAGTGGAGAGAGCATCAGCCTGCGGACTCAAGGGTCCCAGGTTCGATTCCGGTCAAGGGCATGTACCTTGGTTGCAGGTACATCCCCAGGAGGGAGTGTGCAGGAGGCAACTTATCAATGTTTCTCTCTCATTGATGTTTCTAACTCTCTATCCCTCTCCCTTCCTCTCTGTAAAAAAATCAATAAAATATATTAAACTCTAAACTTCTGAAGGCCAACCCTAACCAAAACAACTAGATTTTCTGGAAAAAATATGATATGAATACACAGATTTCAGATAACATTCATTCTTCAACCCTAAGTCAAACCTTTAGGACTTGACTTGGTTTTGCCATGCTTACCTTCTTGATTGATAGGTGAATTAAATGAGGGCTGAGGCACATCCCTATGTGATGATTTCTGAGGACTTAGGGCCCTCACTGGAGGTGGTCCTCCAGTTGGAGGAGGCCCAAGAGGAACTCCTGGTTGGAAAGTGTTAGGCAGAGGTGGATTCACTAAGGGGGGTGCAGAACCTATGAAAACATTGGTTTTTCACGTTACTTAAGAATTTAAGACAAAGGCCAAATAGCTTTTCACTAAATCTGAGTAACTTTGAAATTTTAATTACAACCACCAACAAATTACCGGAAATATGTTAACTTCCCAGGTTTATAACTTAATTTATATGCATACTTTACATCTTGCCAAGTCTCTCCTATAGTAAATTATTAAAGCAGTATAAATTCAACATCAAATCACTTATAAGATAGAGACAATGCCCTCTTTATTGATTAATTTTTCATTGACTGGTCGCAGTTTCAATAGGCCACATCAAATATTCCAGTAAGAATTAACACGAATAAAATTTTATTAATAACCTATTAATATAGTCCATTCAATTAACATTGATTAGGTTTAGAGTTAGCATTGTAAACACTTTGTAATTTGTCAGTATTGTGATACTCTAAATTCTCTAAGTTTTATTTCATTCTGCTTCATTTTTTTGGCGGTGTATAACCTATTAAAAATGAGATTGTAAATTTCTACCTTTCAATAACCTAATGATAATCAAAAGTTTACTTTTGTCCAGCTGGCACGGCTCAGTGGTTGAGCATCAACCTATGAACCAGGAGGTCATGGTTTGATTCCCATCAGGGCACATGCCTGGGTTGCGAGCTGGATTACCAGTGGGGGTGTTCAGGAGGCAACTAATCTATGATTCTCTCCCATCATTAATGTTTCTATCTCTCCCTCTCCTTCCCTCTCTGAAATCAATAAAAATATATTTTATAAAAGCCCTCTGAAATCAATAAAAATACATTTTTTAAAAAGTAGTTTACTTTCGGTAATGGTTTAAATACTATATTAAAAACATTCCTTAAGCCTAACAAACAGGAAATGATCCAAAGTTTATGCATATGCCTTATAGGTCACTATCTGAAAGGTATAAAAGTACTCATCAAACTAAACTAAGAATTACATGATATTTGTTCTGGTATCTACCAGTATTTTCACTGCCTCAACTACACCAATTTTCCATTAGGACAATTAAGTTCTGGCTAGTGTAAAAAACATTATCAGTTACTCTTGAGGAAATTCTTCTATGTGATATCAAAAGTTCCAAAACCCACAACCATCTATTCACTCAAGTCAACAGTATTACTTCCACCTTCTCATTTGCCAAAGAGGAGGAACAAAGTCTGCAAAGTAGATAAAATAATACTGATAAGTATGTGATTTAATTTTTCAGCCCAAGGCTTTTTTTATCCTCTGAATTTATAAATGTAATAGATAATAAATCTTACTTTGTAATATATTCTACAGTTAACCCTGTAATTTTGTACAACTAAAGGAATAAAGATAGGCAAATAACAAAAATTTTCAATATGCTTCGTCAACAGTATTCAATTTTCCAGGGCCAAATTGAAAAATTATTGTATTACTAACCTTTATGGCTCCCAATAAGACTAATCAGTGCCTTGTTGACAAAAGTGAAGACAAAGATCACTACCATGAAACACCCTTATCAAAGAAGCACCCACACATATCTTTCATATCTTTGGCAATACAGACAAGTCAAAGGAACAAAAGGGCAAGGTACAGTACCAACTCAGCATGAACAAGAATGTATGACACATCTGTTCACAAAAATGTAACAACCTAATGTTTAACAGCATTCAAGTGACCTTACAGAGATTTTTCACAGCTTTCAACAGAATGCTTTTGAATCCAAAAATATGCTATATTTTATAGGATAATCATTATTTTTTCAAGCTGCATAATTCTTATTTATAACAGTAATAAGTAGTGTTTTAGAACCTGTCTCCTAAGATCCCTAAAACTAATGCAAGGATGCTAACAGATGGCCTATTGGGGGGGAGGGGGTGGAATTTTAATATGTGGACTAGAAACTTAGTATAACTTATATAGAGTTTTGAAATTGAACAACCAGGCACCTATTATTAATGATGGGTTGAAAAAAACAGAGGTCAAATATGAAGAATTTTTTTTCTCATAAGAAAAAAGAAGGGTAGTCATACATTTATTTTAGGTTCATTTCATTAGTTTATTTATCTTTCTCCTACTTTTACATGGAAACCTTCATAAGTAATGACACTTGCTTATGCCTCTTTCACCACATTTGTGCTGCAGTCAAGGTGCTCTAACTTGAACGTTTCTGTTAGTGCCAAAAATATTTCAGATTATTGATCATGTTTTTAAACAAGAGGCTACACCTATTCTTTTTTTTATTTTTTAAATATATTTTTATTGATTTCAGAGAGGAAGGAAGAGGTAGAGAGAGACAGAAACATCCATGATGAGAGAGAATCATGGATTGGCTGCCTCCTGCAAGTCCCCCACTGGGGATCGAGCCCACAATCCGGGCATGCGCCTTTGACCAGAATTGAACTGGGGACCTTCAAGTTCGCAGGCCGACGCTTTATTCACTGAGCCAAACTGGCTAGGGCTACACCTATTCTTAAACACTTTTTATATAGTACCTGTTCCCAAATTATTTTCTTGTGGCTTTGGGTAAATGATTCAGGCCTCAGATTTATTTCTTGTAAAAGAGACTGTTATAAAAATTAAGATAACACATATAAAAATCTGGCAAAGTGCTAGAAAATAATAAATATTAAATAATTGTTATATATAATTATTAATTATGAAGTGAATATTCATTAATTTCAACTGACTAATGCTCACTCATGGTGTCAATAAGAATAAGAATAAAAGTAACCAGGAGAGCCCTGGCTGAGTGGCTCAGCTGGTTAGAGCAATACGCCAAGATTGTGGTTCAATCTCCAGTTAGGACACATACAAGAGTCAATCAATGAATGCATATATGAGTTTCCTCTCTCTGTAGAATCAATAAATAAAAATTTTAAAAAATTAAAAAATAAAAGCAACCAGGAGAATTTTGGTTCTAACAATTGTGGGTCAAAGATTCTGACAAAGAAATTAAGTTTCTAGGAATAGCCTTACTCTTTACGAGGCCAAAATGCATTCATCAGGGTCAATGGCTGATCAAGGAGGTAAGAAAAATAAGTAGTTTTAGCAGTTAAACTACAAGCCTGATGAAGGGTATATAGTATACGCAGTAATACACATGAATATAAAAAGGTAATTATTGTTTACTATTTCACTTGGATGCTTTCATAGTTCGTTTCCTTGAGGATGTCTGCTGAGCAGACTCAACCTGCATATCCCGATACAGAAGCGGTTCTCAACCTGTGGGTCGCGACCCCTTTGGCGGTCGAACAACCCTTTCACAGGGGTCGCCTAAGACCATCCTGCGTATCAGATATTTACATTACGATTCATCACAGTAGCAACATTACAGTTATGAAGTAGCAACAAAAATAATTTTATGGTTGGGTCACAACATGAGGAACTGTATTTAAAGGGTCAGAAGGTTGAGAACCACTGTGATACAGGGTTTTAAATGCTTTTCAAAGTAACACTACTAATGTTTATAAGTGTATAAGACAAATTTTAATAGTTAAATGAAGCGGATATGATCAAACATTGAGGTTAAAAATAAAACGATAAAAGTCAGTCCAAGAATATATAGATTTCTTCCCAAAGTGATGTACAGCCGAAACAACCTTGAAAACAAAAAACAAAGTTGGTAGGGCCAGACTTCCCAAATCCAAAGATCCCTACAAAGCTACAATAATCAAGATGTTTGGTGCTGGTATAAAGATATAGACATATAGATCAATGAAACAGAATTTAGAGTCCAGAAATAAACCCTTACATTTATGAGCAATTGATTTTCAACAAGGGTGCCAAGACAATTCAATGATAATTTAAAGAAAGAATAGTTTAGCAAATAGTCCTGGGACAACTGTATCTCCACATGCACAAGAATGAAGTTGAATCCCTACCTAACACCATATAAAAAAAAGTTAACTCAAAATTGATCAAAGACATAAATACTGGAGCTAAAACTCTTAGAAGAAAACATAAATATGAAAATCTGTCCACTGCTTTTTTTCTTCTTATTATTTTTGTATTTTGCTTATTGAATGCATTGGATTCTCTTTTTTTTGCCACTTTATTCCTTTTTTATTTTTTTATTATTTTTAATCCTCACCCGAGGATATTTTTCCATTGATCTTCAGAGAGAATGGAAGAGAGAGGGAAAGACTGAGAGAAACATGAGAGAAACATCGATTGATTCCCTCCTGCATGAGCCCTGACCAGGACCCGGGCCAGGGGAGAAACCTGCAACCAACATACGTGCCCTTGACCAGAATCAAACCTGGGACCCTTCTGTCCATAGGCCAGTGTTCTACCCACTGAGCCAAACTGACAAGGGCTGATATTGGTTCTTCATGTCTACTGCTTTCTGACTGCAGTTATGCTCAATAACATTCCTCACTCCAAAAGTATGATCTGTTTTGACATCTGAGATCTTACAGTTTCTGGGGCCAAAAACTGTCTATGCCATAACAAAAAGATAACCCAAGTCTCAAATCAAGACCAAAGAGAGCCAGACGGTGTAGCTCAATGAATGAGCATCAACCTATGAACCAGGAGGTCATAGTTCCGATTCCCAGTCAGGGAACATGCCTGAGTTTCGAGCTCGATCCCCAGTGTGGGAATACAGGAGGCAGCCAATCAATGATTCTCTCTCATCATTGTTATTTCTACCTCTCTCTCTCCCTCTCCTTTCCTCTCTGAAATCAATGAAAATATAAGAAACTAAAATAAAAAGACCAAAGAGAAACCACAGGGATTGATCTTCCCTAGAATACAAAACAGAACCAATTTAATAAAAGTAATGATCAGTCCTTAAGGAAGTGGTTCTGCGTGCATTCCAGAATCCCTGAAATATCATGAGTGACTCAAGGAAACATAGAGGATAAGATGCAAAGCAGGAACAATCCACAATTTTAAGTTAACTTAAAGGTTAGAGAAATAGTTTATTTAAACATTAACAATGATTTAAAAAATCAATAGTCTTACAATGGTTTTAAGACTTGAAACATTAATTCAAATGTCTAATTAAGCAAAAGTTTCCCATTTCTATATTTTAAAGAACTCTACCTGATTTTATGAAGTTGTTTTGAAGTGAAGGATCTCCAGAAGAAACATACTGATGACTTGTCAAATTTGTATTCCCAGACATAGTTGGTCCAGTTGATACACGAGGATAATGGTTTGTCTGTGATCCTGTGGATGGATAGTTATACTGCCAATTCAGAGGTGGTGGTACATTGGCTCCAGGATGAAAGCTACCAGAAGGCATTGGTGTAGCAGCTGGGTTCTGAGAAGCATGTTGTGGCATTCGGGGAACAGGACCACTGTGGAGTGAAGGTGTCGCTGCATTAGAAGCCACAGGTGGTCTATGAAGAGTCTGCCCAGGTCCCTGATAATTATTTAATGGAGAAACAGTCTGAGAACCACCATAGTTCGACTGTCCAGAGACTGGATTCAAAGTCTTTGCTGGTAATAGATGAGAGTAGGATCCTGGAAGCTGAGAATTATATCCTTGTGCAGACAGCAGTGCATTTTGGATAGGACCTTCCAAAAAGAGGAGGGAAAAAAATCAGTCTTGCAAACAAATAAAGCAATACTTTAAAAAATACAATAAAATATATGGTATTCTTACAACTCAATGATAAAAAGACAAATAACCTAATTTAAAAATAAACAAAAGAGTTAAATAAACATTCAAATACATTTCCAAAGAGATATATAAATAAATGGCCAGTAAACACATACAAAAACAGTCAACATTAGTCACTAGAGAAATGCAAATCAAAATCACAATGAGATACCACTCACACCAAATAGGATTGTTAAAAAGGAAAATAGCAAGTGCTGACTAGGATGTGCAGAAAATGGAACCCTCGTTCAATGCTAGTGAAAATGTAAAATGGTGCACCTACATTGGAAACAGTTTGGTAGTTTTTCAAAATGTTAAACACAGTTATCATACAATCCAGCAATTCCACTTCTCGTCTGCATAAAAATTTATACACACGAATATCATAACATCATTATTACTAATAGTCAAAAAGTGGAAACAACTCAAATGTCCATAAACTGATAAGTAGGGGTACAAAAGGGAACCAATGGAATATTATCTATAATAATAAAAGCATAATATGCAAATTGACCAAACAGCAGAACAACCGTCCGGACAACTTTCTATACGACCATGCTATGACACGCACTAGCACCAGGTCAGCCAAGGCAGGTGTGATGCGATGGGGGTGGGTGGTGGGGGGTGGCATCTTCGCTCTACGATGAATTGCCTCACAGAGGGAGGCCCAGGCCACCGGCCAGTGACACTGTGGCAGGTGTGTGGGGCCGGCCAGTGATGGCCCTGCAGAGGCAGGCCCAGGCCAGCCAAGTGATTGCACCCCATACCGGTCGACCAGCAGAGGAAGGTGACTGGTGGCAGGGGAGGGAAGGGGGCAGTGCCGCACAGATGGAAAGCAGTAGCAGCGGTGGGGTGGGGCCAGCTGCTGGCAGCCGGGGGAAAGAAAGCCCCGATAGGCCCTAATCACTGGCCAGGCCTAGGGACCCTACACAAGGGGTCCTGGATTGTGAGAGGGCACAGGCCAGGCTAAGGGATACACCCACCTGTGCTCAAATTTCGTGCACCAGGCCTCTAGTTTGGTCATAACAGGAATGAAGTATTGACAACACACTACAACATAAATAAACCTTGAAAACATCATGCTAAGTGAAAGGTACTAGTCACAAAGGGCCATACATTATATGATCTATTTATATAAAATGTCCAGAGTAGGAAAATCCACAAACACAGATGTAGATTTATGGTTGCAGTGGCTAGGAGGAGGGGATGGGAAGTGACTACTAATGGTATAGAGTTTCTTTTTTGGGTGATAAAAATATTCTAAAAATTGTAGTGCCCGGCTGGTATGGTTCAGTGGTTGGGCATCAACCTGTGAATCAGGAGGTCACAGTTTGATTCTTAGTCAGGGCACATGCCCGGATTGCAGGCTCGATCCCCAGTGAGGGGTGTGCAGGAGGCAGCTGATCAATGATTCTCTCTCATTATTGATGTTTCTCTCTCTCTCTCTCTCTCCCTTCCTCCCTGAAATCAATAAAAATGTATTTTTTAAAACCCTGACTGTAGTTATGGTTGCAAAACTGTCAATATACTAAAGAACATTGAATTGTACATTTTAAAACTGCTATAAAAAATTAATCAGACTTAGCCGGTGTGGATCAGTGATTGAGCATCAATCCAGGAACCAAGAGGCCCCGGTTCAATTCCTGATCAGGGCATATGCCCCAGTTGCAGGCTCAATCCCCAGTAGGGTGTGAGCAGGAGGCAGTCTATCATGATATTTCTCTCTCCATGTTTCAATCTCTCTATCCCTCTCCCTTCCTCTTAATAAAAATATATTTTTGAAAAAAAGCATAGACTAGAAAAATATCTGCAGGTAGGCCTTGAAAGCAGGAAAAGAAGTTAAGGGAAAAAGGAGGATCTATGTAATACTTTCAACAATAAAGATTTTTAAAAAAAACAATTAAATAAATAATTTTTTAAAAATTCTTTATTGTTGAAAGTATTACCTATGTCCCCTTTCCCACCGTTGTTCTCTCCCAGCCTGCCCTGCCTCCCAGCTCTGGCCTTTAACACCACCCCCATTGTCTATGTCCATTGGTTATGCTTATAAGCATCCAAGTTCTTTGGTTCTATTCTGGATCTTTTTCTTTTTCATCAGTTTATGTTGTTCATTATATTCCACAAATGAGTGAGATCGTGTGATACTTATCCTTCGCTGACTGGCTTATTTCACTTAGCATAATGCTCCCCAGGTCCATCCATGGTAAGAGTTCTTTCTTTTTTACAGCACATAGTATTCCACTGTATAGATGTGACACAGTTTTTTAATCCACTCATCTGCTGATGGACACTTAGGCTGTTTCCAAATCTTAGCTATTATAAATTGTGCTGCTATGAACATAGGGGTGCAT
>NW_006283354.1:1618594-1619200 GCF_000327345.1 Myotis davidii
TTTTTTTTTCTTTTTTCTTTTTTTTATTGCTTAAAGTATTACAAAGGGTATTACATATGTGTCCATTTTTCCCCACCGCCTTAGACAGTCCCCTAACCTCCCCTATCCCCCAGTGTCTTATGTCCATTGGTTATGCTTATAGCATGCATACAAGTCCTTTGGTTGATCTCTTACCCCCCTACCTCTTGCCCCCCAACCCTCCCCGGCCTTCCTGCTGCAGTTTGACAATCTGTTCATATGTTCTTTCTGATTGGTGTTTCTGATTTATTGGGATATATTCCTAGGAGTGGGCTTACTGAGTCAAATGGGAGCTCCATTTTTAATTTTTTTGAGGAAACTCCTCTACTTTCCACAGAGGCTGTGCCAGTTTGCATGAGGCTTCCCTTTCCTCCACATCCTTGCCAGCACTTGTCATTTGTAGATTTGTTAATTTTTCACAGACCTATAACAAACTCTCCAAAAATTTATATGGAACAAAAAAAGACCCCGAATAGTTACAGCAATCCTGAGAAAAAAGAATAAAGTTGGAGGGATCACAATACTAGACATCAAGTTGTATTACAAAGCCACTGTTCTCAAAACAGCCTGGTACTGGTGCAGGAACAT
>NW_006283354.1:1619308-1635259 GCF_000327345.1 Myotis davidii
AGTGAAATTTTAAAAAGGCACTGGTATTTTAACGCTAGCGGATTCTTTTTCCTTTGCCTCACGAACAACAGACTCTCCAGTGGATGGCACCACCTTGCAGCTCTGCAGTGAGATACCTGAGGAAAGAGCGCCATCTGCTGCACCCCAATTATTAATCGCAGCAGCCAGCCTGGGTAACTGCCTGAGTTGCTCCCTTAAGGAAATTTAACTAAATTAAAGCTGAGAGAGAGAGAAGGTAAAGAGATAGGAAGCATTTAATTATTTTGCTTAGAGCAGCATAATTATTATAACTATGATAAGTAGTTGGGCTCCTGTATATAATATGAGAGCCTCAGATCACGGCAGAGAACACCCACCGGATGTAACATCGTGGTCTATTCCTTCCACTGAGATGGTTGCATTGGCAATTGGTTTACCCTGAAGGTCTCGGACGAACCCTTTAACTCCTCGGTGTACCTGTGAAAGTCAAGAACATCTCAAAAGCAGACATACAGAAGGCCAAGAGGCATATCCTATATAATAAAAGGGTAATATGTAAACTGACCCTAACAGGGGAATAACCATTGGAACAGTCACTATGAGGTGCACTGACCACCTTTCAGCCCTTTCCCTGGCTGGCAGGCTCCGAATGCATGATGGCCACCTGCAGCAGGGGTGGGGCCGGCGACTGGGCAGGAACAGTCGACCTCTCGGTCCCTTCCCCCGGCCATCAGGCACCAATCACCCGATGGGGAACAGGTAACTAGGGATGGGTGGTGGTGGGGGGGGTGGGGCTGGCTGTAGACAGCTGGGGAAGATGGCCTTGATCACAGGCCAGGCCTAGGGACCATACCCGTGCGCAAATTTTATGCACCAGGCCTCTAGTCAATAAATAACTATTTTTTAAATAAAATAAAATTAGGAAATAAGATGCATATTTTTAAAAATATGGTACTCACATAAACGTAAAAAAAAGTCTTTGAACTATTTATGCTTAAAAGATATAAAAATAAAATATTTATCTTCTATTCATACCTCCTTAGCCATGCAACCAATGTACAAATGTCATCAGATTAATTTGAATCATTTCATAATTATGCAATGCTTATACAAACATACATAAGTCTGTGTATATATTGAGAGAGGTAAATTGGGAGGCCTACAGAAACATATATATGAGTTGGAAGGAGGAAGTTAGTCTATATACAATGCTCTCCAAAATAAAAAAACATACATAGGTATCCTTCCAGGACAAAAGAAATAGATCCAAATGTGTTAGCTGCAGCATTGTTTATAATAATAAAAAATTGGAAAGAAATGAAATATCCATCAATAGGAGATAAAGAAATTGTAGATTAGTCACACAATAGACTGTTTGTCAATGAAATGAATAAGCAGCAGGGATAAATTACAAAAAGAATATTAGGAGAGGGAGAGATAGAAACATCAATGATAAGAGAGAATCCTTGACCGGCTGCCTCCTGCACACCCCCACTGGGGATCAAGCCCGCAACTCGGGTTTGTGTCCTGACCAGGAACCAAACCCTGACCTTTTGGTCCATAGCCATGCCAACCAGGCTCTTATAATTTTCTTTTCTCTAGCTTACTTTATTGTAAGAATACAGTATATAATACATACAGCATACAAAATATGTGTTAATTGACTATGTTATTGGTAAGGTTTCTGGTCAATAGTAGATTATTAGTCATTTAGTTTTAGGGAAGTCAATAATCATATGCAGATCTTCGACTGTGCAGAGGGTCGATGCTCCTAACTCTGGCATTGTTCAAAGGTCAACTGAGCCACACCGCCAGGGCTCAGGTTAATTTCTTAATCTTCCTATCTATAATTAAGGGTTGCTTTTTTTTTTTTTTTACTGATCCCCGTCTAAGTACTCTGAAGTAAGAAATATATTTTAAAAATGTGAAATGTGACATAGGATTCCAATGGAAAAGTGTTTAAAGTATTTAAATAGTGAGCCTTGGTCTGGAATCATCTACACTAATAAAAGAGAAACATGCAAATTGGTGTCACTCAGCTATGCCCACCAGCCAATTGGATGAGTATGCAAATTAACCCAACAAAGATGGTGGTTAATTTGCATTCGCAGGCACAGAGCGAAGACTGAAGGCTGTGGTCAGACTGAAGACTGAAGACTGAAGAGGCTTGGCTTCTCCGCTGCGGCTGGACCAAAGGCCTGGGTCCCAGGTGCCAGAGGAAAACTGGTGCCGGCAGCCAGGGGAAGGAAGGCCTATTGCGCGAATCTTTGTGCAACAGGCTTGTAGACTACACTAATAAAAGAGAAAGATGCAAATTGACTGTACCTTCACGATGGCCACCAGCCAATCAGGAGCAAGTATGCAAATTAACCCAACCAAGATGGCAGGTTAATTTGCATATGCAGGTGCCAAGTGGCTGGAGGCGGGGCGAATGCTTGTGTTGTCGGCAACGACGCAGGCATTCCGCACTGCCCCAGCTGCTCCAGGGCCTCTGGGCAACGTGGGAAGGTGGAAAGGCAGCTCTGGGCTGGAGCCAAGGCAGAAAGGCGGCTCCGGCCAGAGCAAAGTCGGTGCCGGCAGCCAGGGAAAGGAAGGCCCATTCTTGCACGAATCTTCATGCATCGGGCCTCTAGTTTTAAGATAAGCAGACTAACAGATTGTCCAGGGAGAAAAGGCCACTATTCAATGGCAACACCAATAAGAAACCACCAATGGGAATGCTAAATCTGTACTTTAGAAACAAGGGCGTGTTCTGAGTCCCATTAGACTGACCTTCTTTGAATATAATCAGAAAGCAGCTAAACAATGTGACTTTCTTACCATATACACAGGTTTTAAAAAGTTTCACTTTCCCTAAATTTTACCCCCTCAATGTTTATATAACCCATTTATATAGTCATCTTGAATCCTTTGAACACATAGGGTAGGAGAGAGTAACATAGATAAGTTATATCTCTGGCTGATCTGAAAAACATCAAATCAGAGAGATATGCTCTGGGAAATTAATTACTTATGTTTTCCAAGAATACTTTGCTTATATATATATATATATATATTTGTAATTTATCAAACACTAATAGATTAAATAAAGAATCAGCATATTCCAAAAAAAACTCTAAAGATTCTGGTACCCTGAGAAACTCCAAACTTAGAGCAGCTAAGCCAATTTGTCCCAAATCACACAAGTCAAGGTAGTTCACTGAACTCAGTCATTTCCTGTATAGTCAAACACTACAGTGTGGTGCATATTCAATTTCTGGGAGTTACTATAGAACACTATCTAAAGGAATGTCATAAGTCCTATACAATCAACTTCCTAATAGCACAAGGTCACTCTATACTAGTGATTTTCAATCAGTATGCTGCAAGAGGGGAGGGGGAGACGGAGAGTGGAAGGGGAGGGAGAGGAGGAGGAGAAGGAGGAGGGGGAAGGAGATGTTGTTCCACCCATCTATGCATTCTTTGGTTGATTTTTGAATGTGCCCTGACCAGACCTACAACTTTGACATATGGGGACAATGCTTTAACCAACTGAGCTACCCAGCCAGGGCAATAGATATCTTTGTTTTGTCTATAAACGATTGATTGGATATTACATTTAATTTTTATGAAATAGAACTTTCCTGTTTTAAGTATTTGAAATGACAGATGTTTAAGCACAACATGAATTAGTATAGAATTGAAATGTTTACCCACCTGATTACAGTCTGTATGGTGAGAGATGTAGGCGTGATCAGACTCATCACAGAGTTTTTGTCTTGATGTCGTGGTTTCTGGTCATGCTTGCTAGTGTGCACTCTGTCTGGCTACAGGAGCCTACCAGGAATCGAGCCTACAACCCAGGCATGTACCCTGATGGAGAATGGAACCATCAACCTTTTGATGAACAGGACAACGCTCAACCAACTGAGCCACACTGGCCAGGGTGACCACATGCCAATTTTATTCACAGCATGCTTTAATCATGACTAGAGCCTTCTTATATTAAATATACAATCATAACCATGGTTTACTTCATAGTGAAACTAAAAGAGATCTATATTTTTGTCATGCCTAAAATAGAGACGAGTACAAATCTAGAATTTAAACTGGTAACCAACCCTCCACACACATATTCTATTGAGTTTTAGCTGAAAATATTGTGCAAAAATCCACAGAAAATTTTACCAGAAAAGTTGGAAGTGAACTCTAATCTTACAATGCATAAGTCAGTATATGTTTAGTGACCTAAATTACAAAATACCTAAATCTAAAACTTTCAAACAATAAAACTAGTAACTCTTAAAATGTGCTAGACAGCATGTGGGTAGCTGGAGAGAGGATGATGTGTAAAACAGATATGCTTGCCCTTATAGGTTTTACAGTCTAGAGGCAAATCAGTATTATTTAATAAAATTACAATAAAATGGAAAGCTGGGTGGGAGAGAGGTTTGAGAATATTCTTCTCATCCTTAATCTATATGGGAAAAAGTGAATATTACATAAATATTACCAAAATAAATTTAATAAAGCTGCAATTTCTAACTGCTTTTGAAAAAGGATTCAAAGTCAAAATAAAGCAGTTAATTAACAGTGGGAATCATTATCTGCCTTTAGCCTTATTACATGCTAATCAGATGAAGATCTGCCAGGTTAAGTAGTCTTACAGTTTCACTATCAATTTTTGCAAAGGAAATACGTATACACAAATCTACACTGAAACTTAGAAAAACATATCTCAACAATTTTAAATTGTAATGCAACAACTGACCACAGAATGGTCTCCATTTGTGAGGAATTCTATAATATAATGATACCATACAATACGAAAGAAATTATAGAAAAATGAAAAAGGTGATTATACTGGTCCCCCTTATTCAGTTTCGATTTCTGTAGTTTCAGGTATCTTCGGTCAACAGCGATCCGAAAATATTAAATGGAAAATTCCAGAAATAAACAATTCATAAGTTTTACATTGTGTACTATTCTGAGTAACTCATTTTATTTTATGTAAACATTGTATCATCTTGCATCATCATAGAAAGGGTTTGAGAGAGACCATATTTATGTAACTTATTACAGTATGTTGTTTAATTGTTCTACTTTATTACTAGTTAACCTCTTCCTGTGCCTAATTTATAAATTAAACTTTATCATAGGTACATATATATAAGAAAAAACATGGCCTATACAGGTTTCAGTACTATCCAGCTTCAGGCATCCAGTGGAACGTATCTCCCATAGATAAGGGGGACTACTTTATTTGGGGTTTTTTTATTATAGTTTAAAAATATCTGAAGATCCAACTGAACTATGATATGTAATATAAGCAAGCTACATTAAATCTAAAGCTTAAGAGCACTCAATAGCATTTTTGTTGTTTTGATTTTTAGAGAGAGAGGGGGTGGGGTGGGGGAGAGAGCGAGAGAGAGAGAAACATGGACATGAAAGAGAAACTAATCAGTTGCCTTCCATACTCGCCCCGACCAGGGATGGAACCTGCAACCTAGGTATGTGGCCTAACAGGGAATCAAACCCACAACCTTTTGGTGTATGGAGACAATGTTCCAACCAATTGAGCCACCTGACCAGGGCTCTATGAATATTTAAGCAGCAATAACTGCCTTGTAAGAGTTAACCAAAATAAAATTACATTCCAGCACTGAACTATGTTTTCACCTTCTAGAGAAAAAACCTCTTCTCCAATTCTCCACCATATCCATACTCTATTATTAGTGGGATGCACAAAAAATGAATCCAATATAGGACATTAGCCATTTTACTGGGACTACCTCTACAAAAAGAACTTTAGAAATGGGGCTTATAAAAAGACTGTCAATTATATATTTTAAAAGGTATATATTTATGCAGTTCTATGATTTCATTCCATATGTGAATCCTCACTTGGCTCTAGGGAACCTGTGTACAAGGAGGGGACTGTACCTTGGGTTCCATTTCCCCAAGGGCAGAACTTAGAAGGTATGCAACAAATGTCTGTTGGACTGGATCAAATCAACGTGACAACATCTCCAAAACAGCATATCACAGTGGCTAAATTCCTTTGACATTTCAAAATTAACGAAACTATACTGTCATATAAGCTTACAAGCACATTGGCAGGATTTGCCATTTATGTATTTATTTAATACTAGAGGCCTGGTGCACAAAATTTGTGCACTGGGGGGGTGGGGGCGGGCGGGGAGGCCCTCAATCCTGATTGCGAGAGAGCATAGGTCAGGTCAAGGGACCCCACCAGTGCATGATCAGGGCCAGGGAGGGACATGGGAGGTTGGCGAGCCTGGGCGGGACGGCGGGAGGGCTCCAGGGCATGTCCGGCCCATCTCCCTCAGTCTTGATCGGCCGGACCCCAGCAGCAAGCTAACCTATCAGTTGGTGTGTCTGTCCCCTGGTGGTCAGTGCACATCATAGTGACTGGTCAACCGGTCAGCTGCCCCCTGGTGGTCAGTTCAGGTAATAGCAAGCGGTTGAGTGGCTTTGGCATATCATTAACATATTACGCTTTGATTGGTTGAATGGACAGGATGACCTGACACTTAGCATATTAGGCTTTTATTATACAGGAGGATATTTATTTTATTTTAAAAAAATTTATTGATTGATTTTTAAAAAGAGAAGGGAGAGCCCTAGCCGGTTTGGCTCAGTGGATGGAGCGTCTGCCTACCGACTGAAGGGTCACAGGTTCAATTCTGGCCAAGGGCACAATACCAGGTTGCGGGCTCAGTCTCCATTGGTGGCCGTGCAGGAGAGAGCCAATCAATGATTCTATCTCATCTCTCTCTTGGCTCTCTGGCCCCTTGAGTGTGGCTCTTCCACAAAATACCACGTGCAGGCGCGTGCACAAAGAGCCGCATGTGACTCGCGAGCCGCAGTTTGCAGTCACTGAGATAGAGGAACATCAACTTGTTGTTCCACTTATTCATGCATTATTATTGATTCTTGTATGTGCCCTGAACGAGGATTGAACCCAAAACCCTGGAATATCAGAACTACACTCTAACCAACTGAGCTACCAGGGCAGGGCAATTTTATATGAGTTTTAAATGGTAAATTCAGCCCTGGCTGGGTAGCTCAGTTGGCTAGAGAGTGGTCCCCATATGCCAAGGTCGTGGGTTCAATCCTCAGGGCACATACACGAAGCAACTAATGAATGCATGAATAGGGGGAAAATAAATCGATGTTTCTCTCTCCCTTCCTCTCTCTAAAATAAAAAAATTAAAAAAATTTAAAGCTCATGTAAAATTGAAATTTATAGATTATAAGATAAAGCCATAGCCATATGACATCTTGTTTAAGTGTTTATAGCTTAAAGTAAATTTCTTTAAATGATTTCATCCACAGCGTAAACGTCAGTAAATAGTCTAAAATAAATGTAATTTACACAATGGTACCATAAATTTGAGAAAGAACAATTGATTCGATTGAATACCATTTCAGTGCTTACCCCCACTTACTCTTGCTTCTGCCCACTCACAGACATTTTTAAAAGTCTTTTAGAGCTTTCTTTGTAAGAAAAAAAAAAAAGACAGTAGTCTTCTCTAAAAATAATGTGAATTAGCTATTTTAGTCATTGCCTATATTCTCGAACTTCACAGAAATTTTAGATTCCAACGGAAATCTCAGTATTTTAGTATTATTCTGGTTTTGTTTCCATGAACCAAAGATTTGTAGGTAAATTGATAACTTGGCAATCTATCTTTATTATAACAATTATAATAAAATCACAACGCAGTACAATTTTTAAAATCCTATAAGTGGTTAAAAAAAATCGTAAGATACTCTCACACCAAATGACAAATTATAAGTGCCACATGCACCCTCTCATCAGAGGTTCAGAGCTGTGCTCGACCACTTTCTGTGGAATGTAAAGGCCTCTGGAAATCAAACAGGAAACCCTCCCCTTGGGCTCTTCCCAAGCCTCAAAACCGAACAGGTGTCCTAAGCACAATTCGAGGAAGGTTCTGGGAAAGGTGAACCGGCTCTAAAGGGATCTCCGGGAAGTACGATCATTCATTAATCTCCACAAATTCCGACTGAGTATGGCCCCCATCCCACCGCAAGCCCTGCAGGACCGAATCTGCTCTCCGTAAGACGGGTGCGGTGGCACATAAACAACTATGAGCTTTATATGTGAGTTTTGAGGTCTGGACAGAATCTAGTTTTCACCCAGGTTTACACGTGCTCATGAACTGTTTGCTGGACAAATGAATAAACAAATAAAACACTACGACGAGCCAGGAGTAGCGGGTGCATATTCGCCGCTGTCTCCATGGCCCAGCCGCCCACTGCCACCGGCTTCAGACCCAGGGCGGGATGCCACCTCCCCTCTTCTCGCCTCAGGCGGCGGCAGCAACCAAAGTTCAGCGGGAGCCCGGGCCCAGGCTGCGCCCTCCCTGCGCCCCCGAGTGGCACCTACCGTTGGTATAGGAAGACCCCGAGGCCGAGGCGGCCCCATTCTGGGCCTGGGGGCCGGTTAGGGAGCCGCCGGAGGCCGGTATCCCCGGCTGGGACATGACGACGGTGGTTATCCGGGTTGGAAGGGGCTGGTCGCGATATGCGACAGCGCCGAGCGAAGAGATGAAAGGCGACTCCTGGAAGCGAAGGGAAAGAACGACTGTGGACAGAGGGCGGGGAGGAGAGAGGGAGGCGCATCAAGCCCTAGACCCGGCGCCACATTCTCCCCAGCCCACCAGCGGCCACGACTTGGCCTGGGAGCTGAGGGTAGGTAGTCACGTCGGTGGGGCCGGGAACGCGGTGCTGGAAGGAGGCAGCCAAGCCCGGAGAGAAGAGAGGCCCTTGCCGGAAGTGTCAGCTGCCGGCCGCGCAGGCGCAATGGGGACACGTGGCACTTCCGGCTCCGGGCTGGCGACTGCCGCCGCAGTCGGTGCTCTCCCGGCGGGGCTGCCCAGAGGCCAGCTGACAGCCCCGGGTGTCCCGGCCCTAAGGACCGTGTTCGGGCTGGCCTGCCACGTCACTGACTCTCACCACCGGCCGGAAGTGGCGTGTGTCACCGGTACGGAAATCCCCGCCGTCGTAAACGTCACCTCGCCGGCAGGGCCGGGATCTTAGCGCAATCAGGGTTTTACTGGCCGCTTTCGGGAAATGGGACTGACAGTTCCTGTCCCCGGTTTTTGTGTGCAGGTTACCTGAGACTACAGACGTCATCATCCTCTATTGAGACTATATGTCTGGTAGCTGGAATAATGTTCATTGCAGTATTGCAGTATTGCAGGTGTAAATTGTAAGAACAGTTTAAAAAAGAGGTGGTTAATTATGTACGTGTGTTGAAAGTGTAATCACCGTGGCGGAGGCCTTGCTTTTTGACCTGAGGATTTAGAAGTAATTTTAATTTTGAAACTCGCTGATTCATAGCATAGTCACGCTAAAGTTCACTAAGGGCACATTGAACAGCACGTGTCAATGGCAGTTTTATTTCCTCCTCTAAAAGTTTACAGTAAGCTAAACCATTCAGACTTGCTTTCTGGGCAGCTCTCTCTATGGAGCACACAGGCGCCTTTCCCTATCCCCTTCCCCCAGGCATGTTTTCCTTTTCTCTCTCTCTCCTAAGTTCCAAGTGTTATAGAGTAGTAAGAAGCTAGGAAAACTGCAGGACAAGTGGAATAGGGAAAGGAACACCGATGCTTAAACAGCAGTTTGCAGCCACCTAGTCAATGTTATCTTCCCTAAACTAAGGACACTTAGGAATAAATGGTTTGCAATTCTCCTCCCCAAACAGAGGGTAAAATCACCCAACTCAGGGAGACAGACAACAGAAATCCAATTAAGTGCCATTTGCCAGCCCCACCCAAAGACAGACAAATTAAGAGAATAAATCTCATTTTGGTAAAGCTGATGAATAATATCCCATTGATCCACTCCTGAACACCCAGCCTTTAAAACCCCTGAAAATGAAGGTCCCAGTGTGCCTATGCCATTCCCCTCACCCTTTCTACCCCCCTACCCTCCCCCACACCTATCCCCTAACCCAGTGGTCGGCAAACTCATTAGTCAACAGAGCCAAATATCGACAGTACAACGATTGAAATTTCTTTTGAGAGCCAATTTTTTTAAACTTAAACTATACAGGTAGGTACATTGTTATTAACTTAATTAGGGTACTCCTAAGGCTTAGGAAGAACCACACTCAAGGGGCCAAAGAACTGCATGTGGCTCGCGAGCTGCAGTTTGCCAACCACGGCCCTAACCTCTAAGGAACCCCATGAGACTTGCAACGGGGAAGCCATGGGCAGCAGCAGCTCCTCCCAGACCCCCTTTTTTCTGACTTCCCCGTGAGCTAAGGTGGCCCAGCTTAGTACTCAAAATAAGTACAGAAACCAAACTGCTTCTGCTTCTGTAAACTGCTTTTTTGCAAACCGGGTTCCTCATTCCAAACCTTGGGATGTAATCAATACCTTTGTGATCTTTGCCTATATAAATCTGGTGTTGGGGCTGGGACAGGCACTATGAGATTTGGGAGAGCAAAATGCCCCCTCATAGTCCCGGATTTGCAATAAATGTGACTCTTTAATTCGACTTCTTGAGGCGTCCTTGTGTGATTCTCGGGGTACATTATGATACTTTCTTTTGCCTTACTTGTTTTCTGAGCCAATTTCTTCTATGGCCCACTTCTTCTACCTCTATGCCTTCCTAAATAAACTCTCTATAGTTTGAGTCTTGCCTCTGAATTCTTTCTTAACCAGAACTCAAGTACTGAGGTTGCCCAACCAAGGTCCAGTCTGACTCCACTAGTCTAACATCTGGAGCCGGTTTGTAAGGCTTGCCATGAAAGCCTCCCCTGAGCTTGTCTGGCTTAATATGTGGTTCCTTTTTAGTCCACAGGACGAATGACCATTTACCAGCATGACTGTACTTTGAAAAAAGGGAAATGATCAGGGGATACTGGACACAGTTCCTAAATTGACACAAACTCCTAGAGACCCAAAATGACACTCTGCTCTATCAGTGAAAATAGGAGCTTATAGTAAACAATAGAGTTTTCCCTCAGGTCCCATCTAACAGTGGGCCCAGTGAGTCCCTGAATCTATCCTGTGGTTATATCCCCAGTTCTGGAATGCATAATTAGAATAGACATGCTCAAAAAAGAAGAAAAGAATAAAAAGATAAATTTTAAAAAAGAATAGACATGCTCAGCAACTGGTAGGATCCTCATGTTGGATCCCTAACCCGAGGAATGAGTAATATTTGAGTGAGATAAGGAGAGAGGTGTGCAGGAAGTGGGGGTTGGGGGAAGAGCATTGTGATTATACAGTTATTTTAGGTCTCTTGAGCTTGTAAAATAACCAGAGGCCCAGAGAGGAAACCCTGCAGAAACCAGGGGAAGGTGAGGAAAGAATTGTTGGGATGTGATGGAAATTAAAATTGGAGTGCTTCAAGATATAATCTAAGGTATTTGATATTTGGACTTTAACTTGTGACCAATAGGGAGTCACTGCTGGCTTTGAACAATAGTGTGGCATGAAGTAAAATTCTGTGCTGGTGGAGAAGGGCTGGAATATAGGCAGGGTATTACAGATGAATATGTAGTTCTTTATATTAAGCAGTTTACAGTGGGATGGTGAAGCAAATACACAAATCAAGGCAGGATATGATAAAGATCCAAGAAAGGGCTCTGACTGGTTTGGCTCAGTGGATAGAGTGATGGCTGGGGACTGGAGGGTCCCGGGTTCAATTCCTGTCAAGGGTACATGCCTGGGTTGTGGGCTTGGTCCCTGGTCGGGAGAGTACAGGGGTCAGCCAATCAGTGATTCTCTCTCGTCATTGATGTTTCTCTCTCTCCCTCTCTCTTCCTCTCTGAAATCAAAAAGTATATTTTTTTTTTTTTAAAAAAGAAAGAAATTTGCCTAGTGCCCAGCAGGTACCCAGTGAGACCAGGATTTGATCACAGGCCTAACACCAAAGCCCCTTAATAGCTACTGCCTGCTTCTCCAATGTTCCTGCCACTCCTGGTGTCCATGAAAAAGTGCCTGAAACATGAGATGGTCATGGCTTCAAAGAAATCAATAAAAACATATTTTTTAAAAAAATCCCAGAAAGGTGTGAAATCAGAGAAAAGGGGTGTCAAACAGAGAATGGAAGCAAGAAATGCTTTGGCAGTCTACTGCCTCCCCCCTTTCTGATTTCTCTATTCTATCCTACCTCTTAAATTAAATCAATATTTGTAATTTGGCTCCAACTATGATATCTTATTTGCCCTTGATATCTATTCAAGAGAGTGTTGATATTTGCTTAAAGCTTTTTAGGCCAAACTCATTGCCCACAATTGCTGTCAAAGCAGGGGAAGGAGGCCCTGGCCAGGTAGCTCAGTTGGTTAGAGTGTCCATCCGATATGCCAGGTTTGTGGGTTCAAGCCCTAGAGCACATACAAGATAATAAATGAATGCATAAGTAAGTGGAACAACAAGTCAGTGTGGTTTATTTTTCTTTCTCCTCCCCCCGCCCCGCTCTAAAATCAATAAACTAAAGGGAAGGAAGAAGATGCAAATAATACAAGTCCTCAGAGACAATAGACCAAAAATGCAAGTCATGCAGCTGAAGCTTGTGTAGAGAAGCGAACTTTGACATCCAGTTGCACCTGAAACCAAAGTCTTCGCCAACCTCCCCCCCCCACACACACACACACGCACTACAGAACACAAAAGACCAGGACATAACTTTAAAAACATCCCTTCTGGGAGAGTAGACTTTTTTCTTTGGCAAGTAGACTTTTTTTTTTTTTTTTTTACTTTTGAGGCCAAAGAGAGATAGAAAGTGGAGTGATTAGTCAATATCAATTTAGCTGCCTCCCTTCTAGGTAGGTTTTTCCTGCTCTGAGCTAATGATAAACCCCCAAGAATTCAGAGGCAAGACTCAAACCCTAAGTTTGTACAGGTTTATACTATTGACTAAAATGTCATACCAAAGGTTTCACAATCTCTGAAGGGTGAAGT
Source organism: Myotis davidii (assembly GCF_000327345.1). Classification (NCBI taxonomy): domain Eukaryota; kingdom Metazoa; phylum Chordata; class Mammalia; order Chiroptera; family Vespertilionidae; genus Myotis; species Myotis davidii. The sequence goes on from NW_006283354.1 coordinate 1,632,232, forward strand.
ACAACTTATTTAATACCAAATGCCTGCTATAAAAGGTTAAATTATATACAAAATGAGCAAGACCTAAACTGCTATCTCAGGTGTGAAAAAACAAACAGTAAGAATTCAAAAGTATTAAATTTTATCCTAATTCTATATGATCATTTTCCTGAGAACCTTACTAAAATATGTTTGTTGTGTGTGGAATTCCATAATTCTTTGTACAAGTTATAAGTATTAAGACTTCTCTAGCATGAAGATGACACTTTTGGCACAACTGTTTTATAAAAGTCCCAAATCATAGATCCCAAGAACAGTTAAAAATATGACAAGCTCAAGCTTCTCAATCTTTTTTTAAAAATGTTTTTATTGACTTTAGAGAGAGAGGAAGGGAGAGGGAGAGCAATAGAAACATTGATCGCTGCCTCCTGCACGCCCACTGAATCACATGGGCCAGGCTCAAGTTTCTCAATCTTTTAAAGAGAAAATAGACCTGAGAGAGAAACTGAATCTTCCTGAGGTCAGACAGAAAATCAGGGTGACTCTTCAAATGGGCAAATGCTCACACCTGGTCTCAAAATTGCATTAGTTTCTTCCTCTTTTTTATGCAATTCCTTAATGATCTTGGTTTGTTGACGCTGGCACAGGAGTTTGATTTGGTTAAATCACGCTTCTTTGAACTTTGTTCTGTTTAAGCAATATCTGTGTCCAAAGAAAAAAACTAATGGAGAGGATTAGCCATTTCAAAAAGTAAATAACCTCATTGGTTAAATCAGGTTAAATATACAAATAATTTGCTAATATGTAAGCAATTTTTTTTCTAAAATTTGTTCCAGCCCTAAAAAATCCATGTTACTATTACTCCTCCCAAAACTATAGTTAAGTCTGTAAATTTTTTTGTACATTTTTAATGTAGTCAGTTTTAAACCATTGAGAAGGAAAGCAGCATTTGTCATCTGCCTACCCTAACTTAACAATAGGAAGTTAACTGGTAAGACAGCATATGAAAAATAGTTTAGTATTGTCTACACATTGTCAAATCCTTCTCTGACTTCTTAAAATGTGGTCACACAAATATCAAGAAAAAATTATTAGAATTATTACTAGTTGTTAAGGGTATTGATATTTCTTTGGTCAACTACCTATACTTACCCTACACTACCATACACATTTCTAAACTGATGTCACGAGTGCTCTTTCCCCCTCCCCAGGTGGGAGTCCATTCTGTGAGACTCTTTCCTCCTCCCCACATGGGAGTCTGTACTTGTTCTTCAATAAAATTTCCACCTTTGCTATAAAAATAATAAAAAACATAAAATGATGTCATTCAATTTTTTACTCTTATTTTTCAGAACAACATGATCCTTTTGTTGCATCTGCACCCTCCATGTGTATATGTATAAGATTTACTTTTATTTATTTTTAGATTTTTTTAACCATATATACATATTTTTTTATTAATTTTTTACAAAGAGGAAAGGAGAGGGATAGAGAGTTAGAAACATCGATGAGAGAGAAACATGATCAGCCGCCTCCTGCACACCTCCCACCGGAGATGTGCCCGCAACCAAGGTACATGCCCCTGACCAGAACTGAACCTGGGACCCTTCAGTCCACAGTCCAATGCTCTATTCATTGAGCCAAACCAGTTAGGGCTTTTTAGATTTTTTTAATATTGAGATATATATTTTTTAAAAATATGTGTTTATTGATTTTTTTAGAATGAAAGGGGTGGAGAGAGAAAGAGAGAGAGAGACATTGATTCCAGAGAGAAGCATCAATTGGTTGTCTCTCATACACACTCCGACTGGGGATTGAACCCACAACCTAAGTTTGTACCCTAACTGGAAATCAGACTTGCAACCTTTAGGTGTATGGGATGACACTCCAACCAACTGAACCATCTGGCTAGGGTTAAATCTATTTTTTATTATACTTTCTGCTGAATGTCCTCAGCAGTTCTTTCATTGATTAATTAATTTATTCAATAAATGCAGTAAAACCTCGATATAATGGACGAACTTGGGCGAGAGGGTGTCCCTTAAAGCTGAAAGTCTATTATATAATAAAGTAGGTCTTCCAAATGCTGCGCATATTAAAAAATTGACAAATTAGTTTACCTATTTTTACTTTAGTAGACACGTTTATGTAATTAAAATTAAGTATGTATAAAAAAGAAAAGTTTAATTTCACAGAAAAGTTTTCTGTATGTATTACAGTAATTTTAAATTTATACTGAATAGGTCTAGTAAATGATCACATTCATCAGTCATTACAAGTAAACAAATGCACACGGCTGGGGAGTGGCTTAGCACACATGGGAACATCAGGGCAAACATTAAAACTGCTGCAGAGAGAGAAATCAAGATGGCGGCATAGGTAAACACTGGAGTTTGCTGCCTCGAACAACCACTTTAACAATACAACTAAAAGAAGGAACTGACATCATCCAGAACCACAGGAAGGCTGGCTGAGTGGAAATTCTACAACTAGAAGGAAAGAGAAAAGCATACCGAGACTCAGAGGAGGCGCAGTGAGGAAGTAAAATACTAAGGTACAGAGGCGCACATGGAGTGGGCTGGTGGCTGAGGACACGGTTGTCGTTTTCAATCAGGAAAGAGTCTCAGGCTCTGAGCTCCAGTTCCGGGTGAGTCTCTGGGGACCTAGACTCATATGGGAGAAGCGGGATTGTCTGGCATCGGTCGGAACTTGAGGGCAGCTTTCTCTTGGATGGGCTTGCAGCGATTGCCAAGACACTGAGAAGCCAGGCCTCTGAGGGCAGCCATAATTGCTAGCCCCACCCTGTTGATCCCGTGGGACCTGCCTCAACTAAGCCCTGCTGGGAGGCTTTTGCTGGATAGCCTCAGGCAGAGGCTAGATTAGCACCTCCCTAGAGATCCAGGAGCCAGGGTACCCAGAGGTCAGAGTGGGACCATCCAGTTTGCAGCTCCGTGGAACCATAAAGGACACACTCAGGGGGCAGACTCAGTGAGCACCAACACCCCACTGAAGCAAGTCTTGCCCCAGAAGGGTGTCTCCAGCACAGAGG
>NW_006283354.1:1636263-1658596 GCF_000327345.1 Myotis davidii
ATTTACTCTGCTTGGCTGGGGAAGGGGTGAGGGGGATACGGGAAGAGACTGGACAAAAATCGTGCACCTATGGATGAGGACAGTGGGTGGGGAGTGAGGGAGGAGGGTGGGATGGGAACTGGGTGGAGGGGAGTTATGGGGGGAAAAAAGAGGAACAAATGTAATAATCTGAACAATAAAGATTTAATTAATAAAAAAAAGCCAAAAAAAAAAAAAGAACTGCAGAACCCTAGTTGGTTTGGCTCAGTGGATAGAGCGATGGTCTGTGGACTGAAAGGTCCCAGGTTCTATGCTGGTTAAGGGCACATGCCCAGGTTTTGGGTCCAGCCCCCAGTAGGGGGCATGTAGGAGGTAGCCAATCAATGGTTCTTTCTCATCATTGATGTTTCTCTCTCTCATTCCCTCTCCCTTCTTCTCTGAAATCAATACAAATATATTTAAAAAATGGGTTCTACTGAAAGCAACCTCACAGGCTGATCTCATCATGAATTCCTAACTGGGAAGATCATGGTGGGTAGTCATGCCCCAAACATATAACTTCTTTAGTAAAAGGGTTATCTTTGCCTGAGCAAGCCCTGTCCATTGTTCTTGTACACGAGGTTAACTCACTTTTGGAATGCCAGAGTAATTCTCTTTTTCAGACTCCTAAGAGGCATAAGCACCCCAACGGAGCACATACTCTTGTTAACCATACTGTAATCCAGTCTCACCTTGTTTACTCCCATCTTCATTTAATTTTCCTTATGTTCCCACCTTAATTTCAAATTCATAAAAGAAACTGCAAACTGTCATTCTAGGAAGTGTTTTTTCCTCAATCTGTTGAGATCTTGCTTCCAGTTGTCCTCTGTTTGACTCAAATAAATTAAAAAAAAATTTTAAATTGATTTTTAGAGAGAGGGGAAGGGAGAGGGAGAGAGAGAAACATCCGTGTGAGAGAGAAAGATTCATGGGAATGCCTCCTGCACACACCCCACTGGAGATTAGCCAGCAACCTGGACATGTGCCCTCACTGAGAATCTAACCTGAAAGCTTTCTGGGCACGGGAGGACACCCAACCAACTGAACCACACTGGCCAAGGCTCAAGTACATTTTTATAAAAATACAGGTTTTAACCTTCTTACAAGAGCAGTCTTGGAAGCATTGTCATCACACTTCCATTCCAGGCACCAAAATATTCCCATTTAAACACATTTAAAGAAAGTAACGCTGATCTATTAACAATGATCTGCAGTCAAGACAGTCTTGTTAAAGCTCAATACCCAGCAGCTAACACATTATCTGGCACTGAGCTACATTTTGTAAATCATTTGTGAATTCGAGAAAGCCAGTGTCGCCCAGTGGTTGAGCATAGACCCATGCACCAGGAGGTCCCCAGTTCCATTCCCCGTCAGGAGCTAGCCGAGGTTACGGGATCGATCCCCATTAGGGGGCGTGAAGGAGGCAGCCATATATGTTTCCGCCTTCCTCTCTCTGAAATCAATAAAAGCATTTTAAAAAAATGATGTCACGGATAATTTCCCCAAGGTAGGGACCGGTATTTCCCTCTCAGCTGTGGGCAAACTACGGCCGGCGGGCCGGATCCGGCCCGTTTGAAATAAAAAAAAATAAAAAAAAAAAAAAAAAAAAGACCATACCCTTTTATATAATGATGTTTCTTTGAATTTATATTAGTTCACACAAACACTCCATCCATGCTTTTGTTCCGGCCCTCCGGTCCAGTTTAAGAACCCATTGTGGCCCTCGAGTCAAAAAGTTTGCCCACCCCTGGATGGGCCCCGGAAGCCCCTTTGGGCTGGTGTGGGGAGACTGGGCTGCGGGGAGACGTGCTCAGCTGTGGGACTGGCGGGGGAACCCTAGGAGGCGGAACTTGGGCTGCTCGGTGCTACAATCCTGCGGACAATCAGAAGTGCAGCACCCGCGGGCCCGGAAGGAGTTGACGGGAGCTGGGGCAGCGGCAGCCATCGCGCTTTGCTGTTGGGTTTCGGAGGGTGTAGGGCTGACGCCAATTAAGGAATCGCGTTCTCTCCAATCGCAGGTGAGTGATGGCCTCTCCTCTGGGGAGAACCGGCGGGCGGCAGCTGTGGATCCGGAGGAAGGCGCACTTTTTGGGTCTGCGCTCCTCCACAATCCCCGCCTGTGGCGGGGCGAGGAAGGGGCGCCTGTTTTTCGCCCCGGAATCAGGCGGCGCGAGGCAGGGTGGGTTCCTTTTCTGTTGTGCGGGACCGCTGTGATGGTCCTCTGGGCAGGACACCGCTGCTGTCAAACGGTGGGTTATTTGAGGAAAGAACGAGATGACTCTAAACTGCAGGCAAGCCCTTCCTTGCCCTCGGCCTCAGTTTCCTCACCTGGTAAGGCGAGGGCGGCCGGAATCTGACAGCTCAAGAGGCTGTGACACTGCGTGTTGTCTTCAGCCTCCCAATTAGGGGCTCACTGCGCTTTACTACTGGGAGTTGACGTCTTGCCACAGCGCAGGTCCCACAGCTCTCAAGTCCCATTCGAGTGGGAAAAAATCCACTACTGGGGGAAAGTGTAATTACTTATAAATTGTTCCAGGATTTTACAACAAGATAGAAATTTGTTTTGACAGCAGCGAAAACTCTGACATGGGAGGCCAAAAAACCCCCCACCAAACTCGTCAGAAATTTAAGGTATTTGGTACGTGGGCAAAATGAGGTTAAGAGATCTTTTTACCTAGAAAAATTAAGCCTAGTATTATTTGCATGTTGTTAAATCAGGGTCTGTACAACTCTGAAGAATGTCGTCTGTCCAGTGTTAAGTACCAGTTAAGAGTAAGTCACAGTGAAGCAAATGAAAGAAAAGGAAAGGAACATGTATTGACTACTGTTTGAAGGCGCTAGCTATGCTCACAGCCATCCACTAAGGAAGGGAGTGGTATCATTTCTATTTTACAGAGGAGGAATAAAGGAAGCTTTACAGTTTGTCAGTGATTAGTGGTGCTGATGTATCAAAGCAGTTGTATAAGTAATATTGTTTAGTGGATTTGCATTCATTACCAAACTATTTTGAACTTTAAAAACTTTCAGGTTTATAGTTCACTGGTATTTTCTGAGTTTGCGGGAAAGGAAGGTGTTGCCTTTATTTTAGAAATGGTAGAGAAGCGTTTTCAGGAATTACGAAGATTAGCATTTTAACTTCCCTTTCAAGCAAGAATTGAGACAAAAGATTGGTTTATTAAAAATAAAAATCACTGCCACATCATTTGAAGCTTGCCAATTAGAGTACTATAGTAATGATTATTTTCCCACCCTCTTCCTTACGTACACTTATCTGAAACTCATTTAAATTATTTCTCTGCAAAACATTAAGCAAATAATTTTAAAATCACAGTGTTGAAAAGTTTCTCTTCCTTTTGTATACGTTTTAGAACAGTTTCAGTTAAAAATATTTTAAGGATTGAATTTGTCATTGCTTATGTCAATTTTCATTTAAAAAACATTTTTATTGATTTCAGAGAGGAAGGGAGAGAGAGAGATAGAAACATGATGAGGATCATTGATCGGCTGCCTCCTGCCCCCTACTGGGAACCATGCCCACACCCCAGGCATGTGCCCTTGATGAGAATCGAACCTGCGGCCCTTCAGTCTGCAGGCCGATGTTCTATCCACTGAGCCAAACCAGCCAGGGCAGTTTTCATTTTCTTAATTCAGTACAGGCAAGTTCAGTACTCACACACAACTGTTTTCATAATGTAGAGGTTTCCCCCCTTTTTTTTCATTCTTAAAAGAATCCTACTATTGATATTTGTCACAGATTTAACTGTCTTTTAATCGAGTATTACTTTTCCCTAGAGGAAACTTAGTGTGTACTTTTTGTTGATTACATTAACCAAAAGGTCATGTTCCATTATTGTAATTGCTATGTATTCATTCCTAAAATATTTTCTTGAGATTTTTATTTGCATCACTGCTTTAAAACTTTAAAGGCTATAGAAAGAAAATCTAACAGTTTTAGGGGAGAATATTTATAAAGCAGTATTGTCTTGAAACACCTAACATGGTTACTCTTGATCCTTAGTAATGCACAGGGCCTTGCTGAAATTCTGCAAAACATGGTCAAGAAGAGGTTTTGGCCTTCTTTATATTTGTAGTATTTCAATGAGAGAGAGAGGTATATATAATTCTAAATTAGCTTACAGATAGTATACTCACCTTATGGATTTTGTACCTTTTTTTATTTGTTTGTTTATTCTTTTTCCCGTCACCCCTCCCCCTTCCTCCACTTTCCACCCCCTGAAACCTGTCCATGATTTAATCATAAACCTGACGCAATTAGGTAAAAAATTTTGATTTATCTTGTCTAGTGAAATTTCCTTTTACCTCAAGTTGAAGGAAACTAGTCTAGTGCCCTTTCTGGTGACAGTGCTGTTAATATTTAAAATAGAATCAGAATATCATTTAAAACTTGCTCATATTAAAAGTTGTTAATATGTTTAAAAAATTTAATTGATTTGAGAGAGAAAGAGAAACATCAATTTTTGTTTTTCTACTTATTTATGCATTCATTGGTTGATTCTTACATGTGCCCGCAATCTTGGCAAATCAGGACAGTGCTCTAACCAACTGAGCTATACCAGACCAGGCCTAAAAATTGTTAATATTGAAGTTAATTTGAAAATTGGCATTTAAAGTTTTGTGCACTGAACTTTAAGTAATTTAGTCTGGATGAGTTAAGACCATCTTGTATAGTATTCAGGGTGTTTTGGGGTACATTATCATATTTAACCATTCTTACAACACTGAGGCAGGTGGTTATTCCCATTATAGTAGGAGGAAATGGGGGCTCAGAAAGATTGACTTTTCCAGAATGAAATAATAGTATTTCAAAATATGCATGTTAAATCTATATTTTAAAAATTCTAGACAGGTACTCTATACATTTTACCATAGCTCTACCATACTTTATTTCCAAAAGTTATTAATGTATTGATTGTATAATCCTACTCTGATATCGTATTTGCCTCTTTAGACTATCATAGCTTTTATTTTCTTTGAGTAGTACTTTTTGGAGTATTTGTATCCTGTTGTAGTTAATTATTTTTTCCCCCTAAAGTTTACACCTAAATGGTTCTGCCTAATTACTTATATAAATTTGTTGTAAATATTAAAAGACCATGTAAATTTGACGAATTTTTAATATTACCTTTATTGAATAGTTCATGTATCATAAAATTTACCCTTATAAATACAGTTCAGTGTTTTTAGCATATTCACAATGTTATGCAACCATCACCACTGTCTAATTCCAGAACATTTTGTCATCCCCAAAAAGAAACCCAGTACCCATTAACAACCACTTCTCCCAGTTTTCTCTTCCCTTCCTGTCTGAAAAACACTAATCTACTTATTCTAAGGATTTGCCTATTTAAGAAGGTTGTTTTTTGTTTGTAAGAAGTTATATTTAATCTGAGAGGTTCTCTTCCACTAAACCCTTTGCACTGATTTTCATGTTACATGAGTTAGATCACGTTTCCAATCTGTATAGGGCTTTTCCTGTTTGGTGTTCATGCAATAAATAAATCTGCTGATGTGTATATGTTTCCTTGTTCTTGACCTTTGCTCTTCACATGTCTTAATAGGGTGTCATGGTGTTGTGTAACCTGTTCTCAGGGCTCAGGTATCTGTTTGTGGCTAAGTAACTTTTATTCTTAGTTAGGCGTTTTTATCTGTACTTTAAAATGACTAATGACTCCCAGCTTGTTTTAAGGTTCTTAGAAACCACAAGTTTTTAGAAATATAAATATCTCATTATCTTCTAAAGCAGAGCTTCCCCATATGTTATTAAATTATTTCTTTTTTAAAATATATTTTATTGATTTTTTACAGAGAAGAAGGGAAAGGGATAGAGAGTTAGAAACATCGATGAGAGAGAAACATTGATCAGCTGCCTCCGTCATACCCCGTACTGGGGATGTGCCCTCAACCAAGGTACATGCCCTTGACCGGAATCGAACCTGGGACCCCTCAGTCTTCAAGCCGATGCTCTATCCACTGAGCCAAACTGGTCAGGGCTAAATTATTTCTTTTGGGACAAATTTTATAGCAGTAAATAGGTGCCATTCTCTCTCTCTCTCTCTCTCTTTCTCTCTCTCTCTCTCTCTCTCTCTCTCCCCCTCCCTCCCTCTCCTCTCTCTCTCTCATATTAATCTACAACCTTTTTTTTTTTTAAAAGGTAGTGAGAAGGGAGAGAGAAACATTGATGTGAGGATGAGAGAGACACATCAATCAGTTGCCTTCCGCACATGGCAGACCTGACCCAGCATCGAACTTGAGATCCTCCGGTACATGGGAGGATGCTCCAACTAACTGAGCCACCTAGCCAGGGTCTCTCTTGAATTCTTGAACTCCACACTCGCCTCTGTTTTTCTGACACAGTTATGGCCCACCTCACCCTTTTACTACATCACTGCCTGCTTTTCTACGAAAGGCTTTCCTCCTTTTCTCCCAGTTCTATATTTTGAGAACCCTGCCATTGATTCCCATCCCTATGCGCCACTGCCTTTGTACCTTTTTCCACTAAGCCTGAACTTCTGATCACCTTACCCCACCTTAGTCTCTCTTACTAGCACTCTCAATTTCCTGTTCCCTTGTCTTTTATTAGGTCCTGTTCTGGAAGTCCATAATCCTCCTTCACTCAATGTTCTCTAAAGTTAAGCACTGTTGGAGAGTGAGGGTGGGGAGGAGTAGGGGAGATTGGAAATCAGTGCAGATTGGTACTGCTAAATGTTTTTCAACTCCGGCCAAGCACTTGACTCTTCTTTTAACTTGATCTTTTCCTGCACAGTGGCTATTTTAATCCCCACTCTGCTCCTCAGAATTTCTCTACACCCTTTCTTCACTTTTGGAGTCAGATTCCTGCCACCTCCACTATACGTACTTGGCCCGCCTTTCTTGTAATCTTAGAGGACCCGAAGTGCTCTTAGCCGTCTCCTCTTGAAACTTTGCCCCTTTTGGTTAACTCCTTCCTTCTCTTTCTCTCTCATCTTTAACCTCTCCCTTTCCATTAGCTCCTTCCCTTCAGTTTATCAACATACTCTAAGCTTCACCTTTCCTTAAAAAGAAAATCTCATTTCCCTCATTCCATCTCACACTTTTTAAAAAACATTTTTATTGATTTCAGAGAGGAAGGGAGTGGGGGAGAGATAGAAACATCAATGATGAGAGAATCATTCATCAGCTGCCTCCTGCCAACTCCTACTGAAGAATGAGCCTGCAACTCGGGCATGTACCTTGACCAGGAATCGAACTGTGACCTTTGGTTCATAGGTTGACACTCAACCAGTGAGTCACACCAACTGGGCTCATCTCAAACTTTTTGAAAGAGGAATTTCTCCTCACTGCCCCATTCACTTAAAAAAATTTTTTTTATTGATTTCAGAGAGGAAGGGAGAGAGAGAGGGAGAGGGAGATAGAAACATCAATGATGAGCCTGCAACCTGGGCATGTGCCCTTGACCGAAATTGAACCCGGGACCCTTCAGTCTGCAGGCTGGTGCTCTATACACTTAGCCAAACCGGTTAAGGTCCATTCACTTGTTAATACAGTAACTAGGTATTAAATACTTATTTTGTGCATTGTATCTCATTTGATCTTTTTTTAAAAAAAGATTATATATATGTACCCGCACATGAAGTATGGCTATAATTGTATCTATTGAATAGACTGAGGTAAATCACGTTACTAGAAACCACCAAACAATGGATCGAGCCCACAACCCGGGCATGTGCCCTGACTGGGAATCAAACTGTGACCTGGTTTATTGATGGATGCTCAACCACTGAGCCACGCTGGCCAGGCTCATTTGATGTTTCTAGCACCCTGAAAGATTTTGCAGAAGAAACTTGTAACTCATTCAAGATCACACAGTTAATGAATCGTGTAGATAGGCTCTGCTGTACTTTAAGTACTGGCCTTAGTCTGTCCTGTATTACTGCGCCACTGCAGGCTGCTCATGCTCTCAACAATTGTCTTCTTTTCGCCAAAGCCAGGTGTGACATTTCTGCAGCTGTCTATGATGGGGCTAACTTCTTTGCTTTCTAGTTTTTTCACTGTCTCTTCTAGTTCTACCTTCTACCCTTCTGGGGTCTGTTGGTTCTTCCACCCCTATCTGTCCCTTAAAGACCATCTCAAGTGATGGTCTTTCAGCTTACAAACTTCCAGTGACTCTCCACCCACATGTATGGGGTGGCCACATAATTTAACACCTAACTCAGGACCTTTTGCGAGTGAAACTGGGAATTATAATCACCCTGACTATGCAAGTCAAGTCCAAGATGACATATTGATGAAACCATTCTGGAGGGTGTGTACAAATGGGAGAAACAAATTTTGAGATTAAGATAGCAGTTTAGGAATGTGACATAAGGCTCTTGACTAGGTGATTCTCCTGTGGGAATCAAAGAAAGTTTGAGTCTTCTCCATAGAAATTGATAGAGCCCTAGCTGGTTTGGCTCAGTGGATAGAGCGTCAGCCTATGGACTGAAAGGTCCTGGGTTTGATTCCGGTCAAGGGCACATGCCTGGGTTGTGGGTTCAATCCCCACAACCAATCAATGGTTCTCTCTCATCATTGATGCTTCTATTTCTCTCTCCCTCTCCCTTTCTCTCTGAAATCAATAAAACTATATTAAAAAAAAAAGAAATTGATAGAATTGGGGAATAATTGGATGTGGATATGAGGAAGAAGGAGTATACATCAGAGTCATGAGCTGAAGTAACTGAAAAATGGTATATAATACTTTAAGCAAATTTTAACCGTTAAAACTATATGTTGCCATAGCTGGTTTTGCTCAGTGGATAGAGCCTTGGCTCAAGGATTGAAAGGTTGTGGGTTCAATTCAGGTCAAGGGCACGTACCTCGGTTGCAGGCTGATCGTAGGCCCTGGTTAGGACACATGCAGGAGGCAACATATCAATGTGTCTCTCCACCTTGATGTTTCTCTCTGTCTCTCCACTTCCCTTCCACTCTAAAAATCAATGGAAAAATATCCTCGGGTGAGGATTAACAACAACAAAAAGTCAGAAAAGTATGTTGTTTTTCTTTAGAGAAAGGGCCTGGAAGTGGAGGTCAGAAAGACCCAGGTTTGAAACTTAGAGGTGCCAATCATTAATAGTTGAGTTATAGTTATTTTAGCATCAGTTTCTTCTTCTATAAAATGGGAACAGTAATATATCTACTTTGAAAGGTTGTTAGGGTGGTTAGTGGTGACTTGGAACTGTGGGCCATATAGAAGAAGAAATAATAATAGCAGCTAATACTGAATGCTTACTCCATGCAAGATGTATTGTAGAAATTTGTTTGCTTTGTGTGTAGTAATTTATTTAATTTTCACAACCACCATCTCAGGTAACTACTGTTATCTCCATTTTACAGGTAGGTAGTAAGTGGTCAAGTCCTGGCTCCAGAGCTCTTGCTCTTAACTGCTAGACCATATGCCCAATAAATGGTAGCTGTTTTTGTTTGTTTTGCTGTTTTTATTAAGTTGAAAGGTTGAGTCAGTGTTCTTTCTTAGGTCCATACATAGGTAGCAAGCATGACCAAATACCTACATTTGTCTGAGACGTGTTTATCACTCTGGCTCCTGCCTCACTGATTAGCACCCATTGATTTTTACTCTGCTTGCAGGTCCCCAACCCAATCATATCATCTAACAATATCTGACTTTTTGCTCTCCCCTTTCAGTTTCACACATTTATATAACTTATGAAGTGATCATCCCGATAAATCTATGATTCTCTTTGAAAAACATATATGAAATACCTAAAAAATAGATAAGCCACTTGTATATATTTTCTCTGACTACAAGTTTCAATTTCATTCAATTATCATCAAATGACCTAAAATGATAATAGTAGAATGAGGTGTAATTTTCAACTTGAGTAAAACAAGAACTAAGATATTAGATTGTTGTATATTAGTATATAGGGTGTCCCCCAAAATGCATATACACACATTGAATAATTATAAAGGCAATATTTATTAAAATACATTTCATTTACGAAATTGAGCTCTCAGCTGTTAAAGCGTGTATACGTTTTTTGGGATGCCCTGAATATATTGCTCTTGTAGATCTCATTCTTGTGATACTGACACATGAAGCTTCATAATTTGCCAGTCACTGTCTTAATCAGGAATCAGCTGATTGCAGGAACAAAATTCTGCTCATGCTAGTAAGGTGAGGAGCACTTACTACCTACCTGTAAAATGGAGATAACAGTAGCTACCTGAGATGGTGGCTGTGAAAATTAAATACTGATGATCGAGAAGGCCTAGCTTGAGAAGATAAGATTTTTTTAAAAAACATTCAGTAATATGATTAAAATTTGAAAAGTGTAAGTAAAAGATAAACACAGAAATTTACCATCTGGTACCACTTCAGAAGACCAAAAGAAATAGAAAAGGGTTTTTTATTCCATTAGGTATAATCTGACTTTGAAACTTATTTTATCATAAATTTTCTTCTCTTTTTTCTCTTCTTCCTGCTCTTCCAGCCCCCACTCCATCATTTTTGGTAAATACTATTCCATAGGTCATGTGTACTATAATTAATTTAATTTGAACATAGATTATTTCTAAAATTTTTCTTATATAACACTTTGATGCACATCTTTATATATAAACTTTTTCCATATTTAGAACTATTTCTGTTTAAAAAAATGTTTTTATTGATTTTATGTTTGAGAGAGAGAGGAAAAAAAATTGATGGGTTGTCCATTGCACACCCCCTACTGCGGATCAAGCTTGTACCCTGGGCATGTGCCCTCACTGGTAATCCACCTTGGCAACCTCTCCATGCATGGGAAGATGCTCAACCAACTGATCCACATTGTCCAGGGCTAGGACAATTTCTGAAAGTAGAATTCTTAGGTCAAGTGGTATCAACAGGTTTATTATTGCCAAATTGGTTTTGGGAAAGATTTGTAGAAATTTATACTGCCACTAACAATGCCTCTTTTACCACACGTTTTCTAGTCCTGGCTGTTATATTTCTATTTTTATGTTGATAACTTCTTTCTTCTTCTTTGTGTTGGTTCCTTTGATGGGTAAAAAATAGTCTCTACTTAGTATTTTAATAGCATTTTTATGCATCAGTATAGATCAGGTTAGACCAGCTTGGATAAGAGTGTTTAATTCTTTGTGGTAAGATTGTTGTAGAGTTATTTACTCAGAGTTGGTTAATGTTGTTGTTTAATGTATATTGGCATTTAATGTTGTCTACTAAATTCAAACATGTTTTTTTCCAGACCCTGTAAGATTTGGATATGTCCTTCATATTTGACTGGATTTATAGTGGTTTCAGCAGTGTGCTACAGTTTTTAGGTAATGTTGGCTCTTTATTCTCTATTGTTATCCATTTAAGCCTACTTATATAAAAGTGCTTATTTGTCTAGAGCCTCTTTATATATATACCCAGTAGTTAAGAATGTGATCTTTGAAATTGTAAAAAACAGCCCTAGCTGGTTTGGCTCAGTGAATAGAGGGTCGGCCTGTGGACTGAAGGGTCCCAGGTTCGATTCCAGCCAAGGGCACATGCCTGGGGTTGCGGGCTTGATCCCCAGTGGGGGGCGTGCAGGAAGTGGCTGATCAATGATTCTATCTCTCATCATTTTTGTTTCTATTTTTCTTTCCCTCTCCCTTCCTCTCTGAAATCAATAAAAATATATTTAAAAAAAGTTGTAAAAAAAAGTTTAATGACTGACTGTCGCTCTTATAAATTATGTAATCTTGGGCAAAATACTTTACCCAATTTAGCCTTAGTTTCCTTATCTGTAAAATAATAATTTCTACTCCTTAAAGTGGTTAATAGGAATATTACAGGATGGGGCAAAAGTAGGTTTATAATTGTGCATATGGAAAATAATACAGCAATTAATAAATAATAGACCTGACTGGGTAGTTCAGTTGGTTAGAGTGTCATGCCGATACATCAAGGTTGCGCTGGTTCAATCCCTGGTTAGGGCACATACAAGAATCAACTAATGAATGCATACATAAATGGGACAATAAAAATTGATGTTTCCTTCTCTCTCTCTCTCTCTCTCTATAAATATATATATGTGTGTGTGTGTGTATATATATATCCCCCTTCCTCTCTCTCTAAAATCAATCAATAAAAAATTTAATAAAAAAATGCCCTGGCCTGTAGCTCAATTGGTTAGAGTGTCATCCCAATACACCGAGGTTACAAGTTCGACCTCTGTTCAAGAATCAACCAATGAGTGCATGAATGGGTGGAACAATAAATTGATGTTTATTAAAAAAAATTTAGTCCAACCCACTGTACAGATTAAAGTTTAAATGTTCTTGGTGTTCCATTTTGGAATCTTATCCTATATACTTTTGCTATTTAAGGATGGTAAGATTGATTGCATTGGTTAGAAACAATCTATGTAGAAACCTTTTAAAAAAAATAATATGTTTTTACCCTGGCCGGTTTGGCTCAGTGGATAGAACGTTGGCCTGCAGACCAAAGGATCCTGGGTTCAATTCCAGTCAAGGGCTCATACCTTGATTGTAGGCTTCTCCCTGGCCCGGGCTCTGGTCAGGACTTGTGCAGGAGGCAACCAGTCAATGTGTTTCTCTCTGTCTTTCCCTTCTCTCTTTCTTCCACTCTCCCTAACAATTAATGGGAAAATATCCTCCAGTGAGGATTAACAACAAAAAATGTTTTTATTGCTTTTAGAGAGAGAGGGAGAGAGATAGAAATATCTATGAGAGAGAAACATCAATTGGCTCTCTCTCTTGCACACCCCCAACTGGGGATCAAACCAGCAACCTGGACATGTGCCCTCATTGGTTATGGAACCGGTGACCTCTTGGTGCATGGGACAATGTTCAGCCAACTGAATCACACTGGTCAGGCTGTAGAAACCTTTTAAGAAATAAAAATGTTTAAAGAAGTTACTTGTCAGAATTCATAAAGATCAAATGTCTTATCCCAGCTCAAGTAAATATGGAAGGTAATCTTCCTCTAAGGATCCGAATTGTTAGTTGACCCATGAATCAGGAGGTCACGGTTCAATTCCTGGTTGGAGCAGATGCCCAGGTTGTGGGCTCCATCCCCAGCGTGGGCCATGCAAGAGGCAGCCAATCAATGATTTTCATCATTGATGTTTCTATTTCTCTCTCCTCCCTTTCTCTCTCTGAATAAAAATAAATAAAAATATATTTTAACAAAGAAAAAGAGGATATCTTTTTGGTGGGTGATGTCGATAATGGGGGAGATTATATGTGTGTGGAAACGGGACACATGGGAAATCTATGCCTTTCTGTCAGTTTTGTTATAAATCTAAAGCAGCTGTTAAAAAAAAAATCTTCAAAAAAAAATAATAAGGCTCAATATGGAATTTTGCAGTAAATGCCAGTCTATAATTTGGTCAATGCTGTCTTTTTTCTGTTTATTTATGATTTTATCAATGCTTGGTTATACATCTAAAATTATGTGTTTCATTTTGTTTTTATTGCTTAGTTTTATGCAATCCTGTAAAGCTTAATTTTATTCTCAGGGAAATTCGACAGTGAGCAAAACTTTTACTGAAAAACTTACTGTAAATTTTTGTTTATTTGTTAAAACTCACCTAAGGATATTTTTTCCATTGATTTTTAGAGAGAGTGGGAGGCAGAGGAAGAGAGAGAGAGGAAACATGGATGTGAGAAAGACATCAATTGGTTGCCTCCCACATGTGTCTGAGCAGGACCCAGGATGGAATCTCTAACCCAGATACGTGCCCTTGATCAGGAATCAAACCTGCAACTCTTCAGTGTTCAGGCTGACTGCTCTAACCTGAGCAATTGGCCAGGGCCTTGCTGTAATTTTTATTGTCAAAAATACCTAATTTATTTTCATCCATTAAATTTTCTTTATTTTTTCTTTTGGTCTATCTTCATAAATACATGATTTCAATGATTTTGTGAGTGAGAAGACACATATATTTACCCCCAAATTGTCAAGGGGACGGATTTTGGCATTACAGATAAGTTTAGATAACACACACATTCTTTGATAGGGGTGAAGTTTAGTTTAGTAATGATTTGATTTCCCAAATTATAATATATTTAAAATAGCTCTTCAAAACTAAAAATAATTAGAGTCCCAAGCTTATTCAGGCCAGTTTATAAAGTCTAAAAGTTCAAAAGGTTAATAGGTGTTTCTTTATTAAAAAATCAGAGTAATTAAGAAAAGTCTCTAAATAACTAAACCGTTAATATATTTTGTTGAAGGTCATTTTATTTGGATAATCTGTGTCAGATGTTACTTTGATTAATCAAAGCTTTCTCTATAGGATTATATAAGAAAACTGGTAAATTGGTATTTCTTGGATTGGATAATGCAGGAAAAACAACATTGCTACACATGCTAAAAGATGACAGACTTGGACAACATGTCCCAACGTTACATCCCAGTAAGTATATTCCCCCATACATTGTTGCTGTTATTACTTTATCTACTGATACTGATTCATAGGTGCTAACTGAAAGGTTTTCTTTGTTTGGTGATTTTTTATATGGATAAATTATAATTAGGTGATTTGACCTGCTCTTAAATAGTAAATAATAGGTGACCCAACTACCAGGAGTATATTTAGGTCTTGAAATAATACTCAGATCTTCTTATCAGTTAGTACACTCTTCTCCAGCTAAAGCAATTAAAGTTACCATTTCAGTGATTATGACATGATTAAGGTCTTTCCAACCAGATATTACTTAGGCTATTTAAGGCACCATAACATTGTTTACATACATAAATTTCTTTCAGATTTTAAAGCTGTGCTTTTTTAATCATTATTCAGTGGACAGATTGTAGTTGTTTTCTTTCCAGATTACACTCTTATACTTTACTGGTGACTCCATTTATTAACCAGTTTATTTTTCTAGTCCTAACAACTTCAACAATACCTAGTATAAAGATCATAGAATTATTCCAAAAAAGAAGCCATGTACTGATACACTTATGGAAAGTTTTAAAATAATTTACCGTGCTTTCTTTAAGAAAGACTTCCTGAAAGACATTAATAATGACTTAATACATACCATCATATATATCTATGGTTATGTAATAGGTACCTTTTGAGAAACTAAAGTTAAAGTAACAGTTATTACAAAGAAGCCTAACATATAAGTAATTGGAATCTCACTTTTACTGTTGAAAGACTGAGTTAAATAGACACAGAATTTAAAGACAAGTTAATCCACAGATTGATTATGAAATAATGAGTGTGGCCTTAAATAATGAGTATAAAATTGAGAACTGCACCAAAAAGTAGGTAATATGATAGTTATTTAGTTCAGTAAATAAAGTACCTGGAAGGAGAACAGAACAAAGTAAAGATTTTATCTATAAAACTATTGGTGTTGAAAAAGGAAGATTTTATAAAATGGACAAATCTTTTATATTATGAGAAGAGAGTGGGACTTGGCAAATAAGATTCTGATACAAGAACAATTCTGTGCAATTGAGTTTATAAAATTGTCTGCAAAAACAACAGAATTAGAAGAGACTACAAAGTGGTCTTATATTGTGTATAAGTCATGTTTTAATTTTTTGATGTTGCTCTCTTTTACCTATTCAACAAATATTTATTGAGCACCTACTTTATGCCAGACATTATTCTAAGTAGTAGGAATATTAGTGGCACAAACAATTGCTATCTCAACCTTTCTGCAGCTCAAGTCACCAAGTCAATTTATATTTTCAGTTAATCAAAAGCAGATGTGAAAAAAGTAACATATATGTTCTACCCTATGATCTGGCAGTTCCACTATTAGGTATTTATTTAAGAGAAATAAGAACATATGTTCTCCAAAATCATTGTACAAGAATGCTTATACTAGCTTTATTTGTAATAACCAAAAATTGGAAACAGCTCAGATACTCATCAAAAAAAGAATGGGCCCAGCTGGCATGCCTCAGTGGGTGAGTGTTGACTTACGAATGAGGAGGTCATGTTTTGATTCCTGGTCAGGGCACATGCCCAGGTTGCGGGCATGATCTCCAGTGTGGGTTGTGCAGGAGGCAGACAATCGATGATTCTCATCACTAGTGTTTCTCTCCTTCTCCCTTCTCTCTGAAATCAATAAAAAAATATTTTAAAAATATAATGGGTAAACAATGGACTTCTACTGAACAAGAAAGGGAATAAACTGATACATACAGATGCATATTATACTGCATGGGAGAAGCTGATCATAAAAAAATTACATATCATATGATACTATTTATGTGAAATTCTAGAACAGGCAAAACTGACCTGTGGTGACAGAATTCAGATCAGTTTTTTCTCTGTGGAGGTGGAGGTGGGGACTGACTGGGAGGGGGCTAGAGGAAATTTCCTGGGATATCAATATTGTTCTGTGTCTTAAATTAATCAAACTGGGACTTCTTTAATAAAGCAGGGGATATAAACCATAGAGGTAGTTTTCCAACTACATCCAACCATTATCTTTTCCTTATGGAAAGGAACACACTTTGATCACAAATTGCAGTAATTATTTATTCGATTGGCACTGTATGTACAGAATTTTTAACAAGATAAACTACTCTGGAGCCTTAGCAGTTATACTGAATAGTAAACAATCACACTGAACCTTTCATTGTAATTGTAGGGGACTTCTGCTTTTGGCCACGAGGAGTAACAGAGTCTGGAATTACATTCCCATTGTGAACAACTAGAAAACGGGACAAAAATATATACTATAACTGTTTTTCAGATATTGGGCAATAGCTAGCACATGACTATGACTCCTGAGAGAAGAAAAAGAAACCCTTCTTTATTTAAGCTTTTTCACAAGAGATAATTTTCAGACCATGGGGCAGGGAGATGAAACCCAGACATAACCCAGTAGTCTTGGTGGGTTGAGGAGACAGAGACCAGAATTTGGAGAGGCACAGGTGACTGGAATTTGCTGGGCAAGAGTACCAGAGAGGAGTGAGCTCCTCAGAGAAACAACTTCAGACACTTTTGTGGCTGAATTCCAATCTGTGCGCGCAGAGCGTAAAACTCCACAAAGAACAGTTTCTGGAGGAGGGACTGTAGCAGATCTGTTAGCCAAATAGTTCCAAGTGCTTACATGGCACCGGGAATCATTCATGTTCCCATCAGCCAGAATGGGGAGATTTGGTTGAATACACAGGGCATTTGATAGAAACTCCAAAAGGGTCCTACCTTAATAATGGATTAAAGTGGCCTCTAAGTAAAGGCTACTTTAAATCTTCCCTAACAAAGCATAAAAACTGATCTGCAATCAACTGCCTGCCAGAGCGAAGTCCACTTTCTTCAAAAGAATACAACAAAATCCACCATCTAATAAAAAGATTACTAGAGCCCTGGCTGGTGTGGCTCAGTTGGTTGGAGCATTGTCCCTTACACCAAAGGGTTGTGGGTTGGATTCCCCGTCAGGGCATATACCTGGGTTTCGTGTTTAATGCCCGTCTGGGTGTGTGTGTGGGTATTGCAGCCCATCGATGTTTCTCTCATGTCAATATTTCTCTCTCCCCCTTAACCTCTTTCTAAAAAATCAATGAAGGTATCCTTGGGTGAGGATAAAAGTAAAAAACTACTAGACATGAAAAGAAGCAGGAAAATATAATCCATAACCAGGAGAAAAATCAATCAGTAGAAACAGACCCAGAATTGACAAAGATGATAGAATTAGCAGATAAGAAAGTTAAAACAGCTGTTATGAATATGCTCAAGGATTTAAGGAAAACATGAACATAATTCAAGAAATGGAAGATATAAAAGAATCAAATGGTCATGGCTGGTTTGGCTCAGTGGATAGAGTGTCGGCCTGCGGACTAAGCATCCAGGGTTCGATTCCAGTCAAAGGCACATGCCCAGGTAGAAACCAAATGGAACTTCTAGAAATAAAAATAGAATGAAATTTTCACTGGATAGGCTTAATAGCAAATTAGACAGTGGCAGTAGTGCAGAAAGAAAGACCAGTGAACTTAAGTCAATGCAATAGAAACTATAAAATGAAGCACAGAGGAAAAAATGACTGAAAAACAAGGAACAGAGCCTCAGTGACTTCTGGGACAATATTAAGCTGTTTAGGAGACCTATAATTGAAGTCCCAGAAGGGGAAGGTAGGGAGCAGAAAACATATTTGAAGAAATAATGGCCAAAATTTTTTTTATTATATTTGTGTTTGTCATTAAAGACGGTCTCATATAAAATTTGACAGCCATAGAGAAAATTGTTTATTTCACCTGTATCATTTAAGCTGACTTGCACGAAATTATTAGGTTGGAAGAATTCACAAAAAATAATTGCTTGAATAGATTAACATTTTAGCAGGAGAAATAGAGAAGGAAAAATAAATAAGTGATGGATTTGTGGTGGGTAGAATTGAATACTACCATTACTTTTGTTATACCGTCAATATGCATTGGAATATATCTAATTACAATAAAGAATTATTTTATCAGTTCCTAAATGTTTGACTTTTTTTCAGTTAAAGCAAATCAAAATTAGCACTATATACCATGACTGGATTTCTGATTTTCATGTTGTAAAAATACTTTTTATTATTGTTTAGCTTCAGAAGAACTAACCATTGCTGGCATGACCTTTACAACGTTTGATCTGGGAGGACATGTTCAAGGTATGATTCTATTACTCCCGTGGAAGCTTTATTTTAACTTAATAAAAACATGACCATTATGTTCCAGTGCATGAAATCTCATTCTACTCAAGGAAAGCCAGAGTAGACTAAAAATTTAGGAATTATTACCTCTGGATAAATGCTTTAAAAGCAAAGGGTGATTTTTATGATACTCCTGATCAATTGAAGTTTGAATTGCTTTTGGTGGTAAAGCAAATGAGTAAAATTGAACCTCCATTTTCTCTCTGCCCTAATCCATCTCTCACTTATTGTCATAATCATGTTATGAATATGTTCCTGCTTTGTATGAAAAGCCTTCAGTGGCTAACTCATTACCTATAAATTAAAGGCCAAACTTGTTGATCTGGCATTTGGGATTTCTATGATCCGGTTCCAGTTTACTTTTCAAGTCTTTATTTCCCAATGTTCCCCTTCCCATTCTCTTTATTCTAACCAAACCAAACCCTCTTGGTTTTCTCCCACTCTGTGCTTTTGCTCCTGCCATCCCATCTGCACATGAGTGACCCACATTCAGGGCCCAGGGTGAGCGCTGCTGCCTTCCCCAAGGAGCTGCTTGCAGCTGGAAGTACTCTCAACTGTACTCCCACAGCACGTAGGGCATTTGTGTACATGTCTGCAAGTTTGAAAAGACTGCCTTATCTCTTCTCCTAAACTTTCTGGGACTTAAATCTGTTCACTTTTTTTTTTTATCCTGTCCATTTTTTATATTCCCAGAAGGACTTGGCAGTACCCAGCACATAGTAATTTGTAAATAAAGAATAGTACAAAGTTGGTGAGCATTCTAAAAAGCTCATATGACAGAGAGTTGAAAAGATTTTAAGTGGCTGTGACTAGTGAAAGCACATTTGAGCCCTAGCTGGTTTGACTCAGTGGATAGAGCATTGGCCTGCAGACCAAAGGCTCCCAGATTCGATTCCCGTCAAGGGCATATACCTTGGTTGCAGGCTCCTCCCTGGCCCCAGCCCTGGCCAGGGTGCGTGCAGGAGGTAACCAATCTATGTGTTTCTCTGACATTGATATTTCTCTCTGTCTTTCCCTCTCTCTTCCACTCTCTCTAAAAATAATCAATGGAAAAATATCCTCAGGTGTGGATTAAAAAAGAAAGAAATCACATTTGAGACGTAATTGTTTGAAATACACATAAAGTAATTTCTGGAATATAATGATTAGAGGGAGTTAAAACCTAATGGAGCTCATCTGAGACTTCATTTCTATATTGTTTTTAAGATATGTCATAAAACTGAAGTCAGAGAAAAAAGGTATTTTTCTCTGGGGCATTCCAACAACTCTTTTATTTAGAAAAGAATGTCATGGAAAAAAATTACCATATGTTTTTATAGACTTTAGTTTATTTCTGTTGTGAGTAGAGCAGTAAGTATGCTTTTATTATTTTAACTTAAGTCTGTACCTAGTACTAATTTCTTCTGCCACTGATTCCAAATTTATCCCCAGCAAAAAAATTTAAAAAACTGATAAACTAGAAATGTAAAAAAATGAATACTGCATATGAAAATAATAGCAGTTCTCCAATGAACTTAACAAGCATCATTATCCATCATTGGTAGCAGATATGAATACTACTTATAAAACATGGGAAAATTGGGGCAAAGTATTGACTTGCCCACAATCAAGGAAAGCCTGAAATTTCTTCTGGAAAGATTTGGCAACACTAGGTAAAAGATTAACTTGAGTATATATGGAGTAGCAGCAGCTAAGGGATAATTACACTTGATATCTTACTGGACTCTCATCAAACCATCTTCTAGGTTTGACCAGCAAATAAAATCTAACTTCTGATTGTTTTTGTTAGCTCGAAGAGTGTGGAAAAACTACCTTCCTGCTATCAATGGCATTGTATTTCTGGTGGATTGTGCAGACCATGAAAGGCTGTTAGAATCAAAAGAAGAACTTGATGTAAGTTAAATAATTAAAACTAAACAGTTGAATTAGTAATAAGCCTGAGGAAATAGGTTGGAGATCTAGGTATTAAAATGCAGCTTTTCTGTAGTCTCTGATGTAACTCCAGGCAATTTGTGGAGCTCAGCGATTATTTAGAATGCAGAGGGAGTAGCTATTGAGGAAGTACTAACGCAGACTTCCTTCCTGAAGACTTGAGCTCACTCTGGGCAGTGTGTCCTTGTAGTATATCTCATGTTTGCTACATTCCTGGAGTGGCTTGGTCTTGAATCCCCCATCATCCTCGGCTGCCAGTTTCTGATGGAGTTGGCCAGAACCTGGAAATGGTATAACATACCATCTTTGTCGCCACTCCCAGGAATGAGCAGGGCCATGGGTAGCTACTTCCCCTTACCTCCCCTAGATCAGATGCTTCTTAAAGGGGCTCAGGAGTAGCGAGCAAGGCCAGTGCTAGATCTGGGGCCCCAGAGAGATCAGGTCCATGATTTGAAGGTTGAATGCCTACGCCTCTGCCCAGAACAGGCAAGGAAATACTTGTTCATGTGAAAAAGTCCAGTTAGGTTCTGTGGTCATGCAACAGGGTTAGGGAATTACTGAGTTCCTACCTTATGCCACACTATACATATCACCTCATTAAATTCTCAAATCCACTCCATAACGTAGGTGCTACTACTCCATTTTCTCTGAACTTCAGTGAGACCTATTTGTCCAAGATCTCACAGCTCACTGTTGGTTGGGTTTTATATTGGTGTAGTCACTGTTGAAAACAGTATAGAGTTTCCTCAAAATATTGAAAATAGAACTACATGCCGAAACCGGTTTGGCTCAGTGGATAGAGCGTTGGCCTGCGGACTGAAGGGTCCCAGGTTCGATTCTGGTCAGGGGCACGTACCTGGGTTGCGGGCACATCCCCAGTGGGAGATGTGCAGGAGGCAGCTGATCGATGTTTCTTTCTCATTGATGTTTCTAACTCTCTATCTCTCTCCGTTCCTCTCTGTGAAAAATCAATAAAATATATTAAAAAAAAAATAAAAATAGAACTACAATATGACCCAGCAATTCCACCCCTGGGTATTTATCTGAAGAAATTGAAAATATTAATTTGAAAAGATATATGCACCCCTGTTTTCAGTGCAGCATTGTTTACAATAGCCAAGATATAGAAGCAACGTAGGTGTCTGTCCATAGGTGAGTAGATAAAGGAGGTGTGTGTGTGTGTGACACTAAAAAAGAAATTTTGCCATTTGCAACAACATGGATGATCCTAGAGGACATTATGCTAAATGAAATAAGTCAGACCGAGAAAGACAAATACTGTATGATCCCACTTACATAAGGTATTTAGAGTAGTTAAAATCATAGAGACAGAGAGTAGAATGGTTGTTGCCAGGGGTTGGAGTGGGGAGGGAAAAATAGGAAGTTATTATTTAATGGGTAGCAGTGGTTCTCAACCTTCCTAATGCAGCGACCCTTTAATACAGTTCCTCATGTTGTGGTGACCCCCAACCATAAAATTATTTTTGTTGCTACTTCATAACTGTAATTTTGCTACTGTGATGAATCGTAATGTAAATATCTGATATGTAGGATGGTCTTAGGCGCCCCCTGTGAAAGGGTCGTTTGACCACCAAAGGGGTCGTGACCCACAGGTTGAGAACTGCTGCTTTAAGACCTGACCTTGTAGAAGCATGTGCTTTCTCAAGGATATTTACCCTGCTGATTCTATCTAGAGGTTAATTTTAGTTCAAGCTGTTGTTACAATAACAGCCTAAGG
>NW_006283354.1:1659234-1660552 GCF_000327345.1 Myotis davidii
AGGCCCCCATCATCCTCGGCTGCCAGTTTCTGATGGAGTTGGCCAGAACCTGGAAATGGTATAACATACCATCTTTGTCGCCACTCCCAGGAATGAGCAGGGCCATGGGTAGCTACTTCCCCTTACCTCCCCTAGATCAGATGCTTCTTAAAGGGGCTCAGGAGTAGCGAGCAAGGCCAGTGCTAGATCTGGGGCCCCAGAGAGATCAGGTCCATGATTTGAAGGTTGAATGCCTACGCCTCTGCCCAGAACAGGCAAGGAAATACTTGTTCATGTGAAAAAGTCCAGTTAGGTTCTGTGGTCATGCAACAGGGTTAGGGAATTACTGAGTTCCTACCTTATGCCACACTATACATATCACCTCATTAAATTCTCAAATCCACTCCATAACGTAGGTGCTACTACTCCATTTTCTCTGAACTTCAGTGAGACCTATTTGTCCAAAATCTCACAGCAGCAGAACTGGAAATGAAATCAGTCTGCCCATTTCCAAGGCGTTGGCTCTGGTTGCTGTACCTCACTGATTCACAGAGTGAGCAGTGTGAGCATCACAGAGGGAGCCTTAGGAAGACAGGATTCAGGTGAAGGGTTCATTGAGCTCACTTAAAACTGAGGAAAAGTTTGCCAAAGAAAGTTAGCAAAACTGACGTGTTATGACAGGGAACAAGTCCTTGATACCCATTTGGTATCTTGTCAAAATAAGCCCTTCGGATGGTTTTATATCAACATCTGTGTTTCATTTTGCTTTCATGTTTTTTTCAGTCACTAATGACAGATGAAACCATTGCTAATGTGCCTATACTGATTTTTGGGAATAAGATCGACAGACCTGAAGCCATCAGTGAAGAGAGATTACGAGAGATGTTTGGTTTATATGGTCAGACAACAGGAAAGGTAAAAAACAACAACAATGTTTGACAAGTATGAATACTTCATTCAACACTGTATTTTTGTGTTCTGAAATAGTTTATTTCAACACTACCCCTAACAGTAATCATGTTACTAGCCTAATTGGTACAATCTGGATCCTTTTTTTAAAAAAAAAATTAAGGTATAATTGACATATAACATTATACTACTTTCATGTGTACAACAAAATGTCTTTTTACATTACTATCATCCAACTACTCAAGCCCTTCATTTTTTTCCCCCTCAAAAACTAGCATTTACTCAACATCACTAATCATCAGGGAAATCCAAATCAAAACCACATTGAAGCGGGCTTGGGGGGATCAATGGGGGGGAAAAGGGGGACATATGTAATACTTTCAACAAAAAAGAATTATAAAAAAACAAAACACATTGAACATTATACACA
>NW_006283354.1:1660988-1661582 GCF_000327345.1 Myotis davidii
TTTTCTGATATTATTTCTTCGAATAGGTTTTCTAATCCTTGTTCATCTTTCTGTTGTTCTGGTACCCCTATTATTCGTATGTTGTTTCGTTTCATATTGTCCCAAAGCTCCCTTAGGCTCTCCTCCTGTATACTACTTTCATGTGTACAACAAAATGTCTTTTTACATTACTATCATCCAACTACTCAAGCCCTTCATTTTTTTTCCCCCTCAAAAACTAGCATTTACTCAACATCACTAATCATCAGGGAAATACAAATCAAAACCACATTGAAGCGGGCTTGGGGGGATCAATGGGGGGGAAAAGGGGGACATATGTAATACTTTCAACAAAAAAGAATTATAAAAAAACAAAACACATTGAACACTAGTCAGAATGACTGTTATAAAAAAGTCATCAAATGTGTTGGCAAGGATGTGGAGAAAAGGGAACCCTTGGCACTGTTGGTTGGGTTTTATATTGGTGTAGTCACTGTTGAAAACAGTATAGAGTTTCCTCAAAATCAGCACGCTGTGATCCTGAGCTCTTAGTAGAATAACCTGTCCGGTCCAAGAGGAACCGCCCCCTGCCCCCAAGCAAACTGGCCTGGCAGC
>NW_006283354.1:1662327-1663525 GCF_000327345.1 Myotis davidii
ATAAAAATAGAACTACAATATGACCCAGCAATTCCACCCCTGGGTATTTATCTGAAGAAATTGAAAATATTAATTTGAAAAGATATATGCACCCCTGTTTTCAGTGCAGCATTGTTTACAATAGCCAAGATATAGAAGCAACGTAGGTGTCTGTCCATAGGTGAGTAGATAAAGGAGGTGTGTGTGTGTGTGACACTAAAAAAGAAATTTTGCCATTTGCAACAACATGGATGATCCTAGAGGACATTATGCTAAATGAAATAAGTCAGACCGAGAAAGACAAATACTGTATTCACTTATATATAGAATTTAAAACAAACAGAATAATGCAAAAACAGACTTATAGAAATAACACCAAAGGGATGGTTGCCAGAGGGGTGGAGGGTGAAGGGATGGATGAAAAAGCTGAAGGGGAATATAGTCAATAATATTGTGTTAAGTTTGCATGGTGACAGATGATTACTAGAATTAGTGGTGTGACCTTGCTGGTTTGGCTCAGTGGACAGAGCAATGGCCTGCGGACTGAAGGGTCCCAGGTTCGATTCTGGTCAAGGGCACATGCCAGGGTTGCAGGCTCGATCCCCAGTAGGGGGTTTGCAGGAGGCAGCCAATCAATGATTCTCTCTCATCATTGATGTTTCTATTTCTCTCTCCCTCTCCCTTCCTCTCTGAAATCATTATATTTAAAAAAAAATAGAATTAGTGGGGTGATCACATTGTAAGGTATAAAAATGTTGAATCACTATATTGTACACCTGAAACTAATATAACTAATATAATATTGTATACCACCTATACTTAAATAAAAATATGTCATTTATACATTTTGGGATTTTTTTTAAATGCCCTCACTGTTTTCTTTATGCCACTGAATGTGACCTTTTCTTGGTGATAACAAAAATGTCAAAGCTCATGCTTATGGGAGACTAAATCAAAGCTTTTAAAGTTTTTTTTAAAATTTAAATAGATTTTTATTGATTTCAGAGAGGAAGGGAGAGGGAGAGAGAGATAGAAACATCAGTGATGAGAAAGAATCATTGATTGGCTGCCTCCTTTATGCCTCACATTAGGGATTGAGCCTGTAACCCAGGCATGTGCCCTGACCGGGAATCGAACCATAACCTGGTTTAGAGGTTGATGCTCAACCACTGAGCCACTCTGCTGAGCTAAATAAATTTTCAAAATTAACCACCAATGA
>NW_006283354.1:1665427-1680927 GCF_000327345.1 Myotis davidii
GGAGAGAAAGGCCAAGGAAAGTGATTTGGGGGAGGGGGGAAGGGGAAAGGCGGAAGAGAAAGGCTCACGCATGCTCCTGAGAGGAAAGCAAGCCCTGGGTCAGCTTTTAAAGTTTTTTTTAAAATTTAAATAGATTTTTATTGATTTCAGAGAGGAAGGGAGAGGGAGAGAGAGATAGAAACATCAGTGATGAGAAAGAATCATTGATTGGCTGCCTCCTTTATGCCTCACATTAGGGATTGAGCCTGTAACCCAGGCATGTGCCCTGACCGGGAATCGAACCATAACCTGGTTTAGAGGTTGATGCTCAACCACTGAGCCACTCTGCTGAGCTAAATAAATTTTCAAAATTAACCACCAAATAATATACTTGAATGGTTAAGCATACCAGAAGTGTATTTAGGCCCCCAGTTTAGTGTGTAGTCCCTGAGTTCACCAGAGATAAAAATAAAATGTAAACTTGGGCATAGGAGTGTTTTGGGTTTTCTGAACACATACTTAATAAACTTTAAGATGCATTATTTTTGCATTCATTTCCACTAGGATTTGTTCAGAAGAGGGGCCTTAGTATTAAAAAAATCCCAGAGTTGGGGGCATTCTTCTAGTTGCCAGATTGGATGCTGCTAGATTCATGGACTACTTAATAAAGTCAATTAGATCTTCAAATGAAAAAAAAATTTCCAGAGTTTACAAACAATATTTCCTTGGTTTACATATAATCTGACTTTAGAAATACTGTAGGCTATGGACGGAAACTCTTATGTTACACAAGGTAGACTTTGGTTTGTTTCTATATCTTTTTAATAACTCAATTACATATTAATTTTAGGAAATGCCTTGTTTAGTCATAAACCTACATAGAGAATATTCATCCTTAATGTTTGTGAAGTCAGTTGAGGTAACTTGAAATTTTTCTCAAAGATGATTTTCATTCTTGTATGCCTCACAAGCCCACCTTTTCCCATTTGGTCCTGAAGTGACTTTATCCAGTCACCTTTTGTTCTACGATACATAAGCTATAATTCTGCTGGGGAGTGGGGCTTTTATTCCACAAAAGTTTCATCCAGCATAATGTTTGTCTTCTCTTCTAGGGCAATGTATCTCTGAAAGAACTGAATGCCCGGCCACTAGAAGTTTTTATGTGCAGTGTGCTCAAAAGGCAAGGTTATGGAGAAGGCTTCCGCTGGATGGCTCAGTACATTGACTAACACCACCAACCTGCCTCAGGCCCAGGTCTTGCCATTCAGGCCTACTCAGAGATTTGATTGTTGAACATGCATAACTTGAATTCAATAGACTTTTGTTGGTTAGAAAACAGATATTTTTTAGATTATTAATACTATATCGACTTAATTTGAGTGACAATTGAAAACTGATTCAAGTAAGTTTGAATATCACAATGTTAGCTTTCTAATTCCATGAAGATAATTAGTTTTTACCGTTTGTAATCTGACATGACCCCCAGCGCCATTTATAAACAGCGACTTTTCAGCAGTACATTTGAAGCACTTTTTAACAATGTGAAATGACAAATATAAACTATAATTAAAAGCTCATCATGTTAAATTTTTTATGTACTTTTGGAACTAGTTTTTAAATTTTAGATTATATCTCCACCTATCTTAAGTATACAGTTAATAATTAGCTTATTGATGATTGCATGATGCCTTACAGGTTTCAATAATATTTTTTCTTATGCAAACGTCATGCAATAAAATAGACCCTTATGTTTGGCATCTTTGTTGGACAAATGTTTCATTTTAATGTGTCTTATCTAGCTAGTATGCTCTGAAATGGAATATTTATATTATACACATGAGGTGGTTGTTGGGAAAGGAGATTGCTTCAGAATATTTAGAATAATGTTTCAGTTCCTAGAGACCTTCGCATTTACCAGGAGACAAGTTGTGTTTGATTGTACTTTATACCACTTTATCTCTGAATCCTGTGCATTTTAATCAGGAACACTACCATTCCCAGTGCTGATAGGGTCCGTGTCCTAGTCCCTGTGGGACTGGCCTTCTAAAGAAAAGCACATCTTCTGGTACACCACAGGTTGGATTTTGGTTTGCTAGGCCCCTATAGGTCCGTTCCAGTTGTCTAATTCTCAAGTGCTCCAATCTTACTGATGCCTGGTTTGGTAATCTGTGCCTGGTCACCAAACGTAGTGACAGGCCCCAGCCTCCCCACATTTAGAGGTACCCCCCAGGCTCTTGATACGTAATGGCACTTCCCAGAGCAAGTGACAAATAGGGTCTTGTGCAGTTCATTGCAGGGACCCGTGAATCTGCGGGAAAAGAAAGCCTGTTCTGCTCCAGGTGTCATTGAAATTGTGGAGATACTGCTCCTGTCCCATAGCTCTTTTGTATTCTTTGTCATATTTTATTTCTTGGAAAGAAAGTGTATGTGCTTTTTCTTTTCCTTAGTTGCTCTCAGCCAGCTGTTACATTACAGCATAAAGGCTTTTACTTTTAGATCTTATACTTGCCATGTGATAGTGTCCGCAAACCTCACTGATAAACTCACTAACAAAATTTTGGTTAGTTTTTAAAAACATTTTAATTTCCTAAGACACTGAGTGTTTTTTTTCCATTTGAGGTTCCCCTAATTAGTAAAATAAGATGAAAGATAAGTGCCAAATACATGTATTTAAAGACTCTCAAGCTTAAGATTTCTCTCTTGGTTATAAACAGAGATTTTATAGTATATTTAACCAATTCCATTGAAAATAGATTGCTCTGGCTCCATAAAGAATAATTTAAATAATAAAAAAGAGAATAATTTAAATATTAAAATTAGTGTTTTCTTTAGCTGTTGTCCAAATCAGTCACCACAGCCTTTCATCGGTAATGTTAACACATGAGGCAGGCAAGGATGAGGAGTATGACTGGAAGGAACTACCAGTGAGCTAAACCAACAAGGCCATTTCTTAACATAACATTGGGTTTTAGTGATTTGGCTGTTCTATTTCACTTTCAGTTTCCTTCCAAATGAAAATAAAAGCTTCTTCCCTGCTTAGAAACATCAGTAGTATCATGGGAAAAGTAGAAAATAACATTTCTGCCTGTTGGTTTATTTTGCCAGCTGTTTAAAGTCCTCACGTCTGATGGCGTGACTAACAGAACTAAGCCTTATTAAAAGTAACTGCCTCTCGTTGATGGTATCTTTCTTCAGTTCACGTATTCCCTAATATCTAGTATGATACTTGAGAAGTTAATTATTTGTCTCATAAATTGGTATAAAGGAAAAAGCTTATTGGTTTCTCTAAAGGGGAAAAATGTTTTTTTTGGTACACAAATCTCGTTCCAGAATTCTTATTCTAGTTCTGACACTGGGATCAAAGAAACAAAGTCACTTTGTGGACCACGTCTAAACTGTGGATATTTTCCCAATGACGTAAGATTCATGTGGCCTGAACCTCTAGAAAGAAGCTGCACTTAGCAGCAACCGGCTGCCTTCCCAGTGCCAGGGACGTGGGCTGCAGAGTTCCCCAGCTACTGGGCATACTCCAGCTCTGAGAGCCCCTCGGAGCACACACACCGAGTCCCTGCTCCCTTCAAGAGATGGCAAGAAGCAGAAGCACTTGCAGAAAAATATACCCTGTATGTGCCTGCGTGAGTGTGTGCACCTGGGGAGTATGTTGAGTGTAAATGGTCCTATAAGAATATAGATTAACTTTGCACCTCTCACTGTAAGGTATGAAAATGTAATTGTTAACACTGTTATATAAAAGTTAAGATTTGGTTCCATATAAATCAGGATGTCCAAAAGGTGTTTTAAAATCTTAATTCCAAAACTCTAAAAATACAAAGTGTTAGCCCACTTTTATATTTCTAAAGAGATTCTTTAACCCCATACCTACTTCAATGACTGTTGTTAGTTATACTCTTGGGTGACTGGTTAAATTGATAGATTTCAGCTTATCTTTATATTAGTGAATTTTTATTTCTATTATTTTTATCTCAGTGAATTTTTAGAATGGAGAGTACAGCATTTTTTAAATTGGGGCATAGACATTTCCTAAAGTACACTAGTACCCCCTTATCCACAGGAGAGAAGTTCCAAGACCCCCAGTGGATGCCTGAAATCCCAGGTAGTCCTGAGCAATATGTACTATGTTTTGCCCTATATATACATACATTTTCACTTTAAGGAAGCACTTTATGGCTTCTCTTTGGCTATCTGAAATGCCAGCATCGTTACTCTTGTGCTTTGGGCTCATTATTAAGTAAAATAAGGGTTCCTTGAACATAAGCTGTGATACATAGTCAAGCCAGCTACTAAGAGACTAGTGACTAACAGGCAGGTAGTGTGTGCAGAGTGATACACTGGACAAAGGATGATTCATGTCTTGGGTGGAACAGAGCAGGACGACATGAGATTTCGTCACACTACTTTACTCAGAATGGCACAAAATTTGAAATTTATGATTTTTTCCCCCTGGAATTTTCTATATAATACTTTTAGACCATGGTTGACCACAGGTAACTGAAGCCTCAGAAACTAAAACCAAGGATAAGAGGGGAGACTACTGGATATGAAAAAATATTCTTTACCATTGCTTAGTTGACTGAGTATCTTTGAGTGCCAAAGATGTATGAATTCAGATGTTGCCTGCATAGATCTAAATTTTAGTTTTGTGTGCCTGTGTACATAGACAAATTTATTGTAGTTTACAACATATAAGCAGAATATTGTTTCTTTTCTTGTTTTCAACTGGCTTACCCTTCTCTATAGTGTTTTCCAGTACAGAAACTACTTATAAATCATTAAATAGGGTAATAGCTGTGATAATACACAGTTACTCTTGCCTTCTGCAAAATGATTTGATCAACCACATTCAAAACCCAGCATTTTCATCCTGGCCTGTGTGACTCAGTTGGGCATCACCCCATGCATCAAATCCTGATCAGGGCACGTGCCTGGGTTCAGGTTCGATCCCTGATGGGGTTGTGCAGGAGGCAGCTGATGTATCTCTCTCCCCCTCTCATTTCCTCTCCTTCTAAAAAATACCTCAAAACAAACAAGGCAGCATTTTCACAAGTACCACCATCAAAAACAGTATACTTCTTAGTTGACATGATTTGAGAGATTCCGGGGAAAGGTTCACATTTCCTAAAACTGTATTTGGTATGTGATTCAATGTGGCATTTCAGTCTTTATTATTTTAGAGAGGAAGGGAGAGAGAGAAACATCAATTTGTTGTTCAACTCATTTATGCATTCATAGGTTGATTCTTGTATGTGCCCTGACCTGGGATTCAACCCACAACCTTGGTGTATTGGGATGATGCTCTAACCAACTGAGCTACCCAGCCAGGGTAGCATTTCAGTCTTGTTAGTCACGTGTCTGAAGTCTTGTTAGTCACGTGTCTGCAAGGACTTATTGCCAACTAAGTGTACCACAGTACACTGAGAATAGCTAATTTAAAGGAAAGTCTTTCAAAGTATCTTGTTTTCATTTTCTTTAGAGGGTAATGTTTGGATTATTTTAAACATATATAAAAGTTAGTGAAGCCTCAGAAAAATCTCCAAGAAAGCATGAAAATAGAGACTAGCAAGTACAAATTCCTTAATTTAAAATTAATAGGAAATTAAAGGCTTTCTATAAACCTTTAATATTTTGCTATAAACAAGAGGATTCAGAAAACAATTTCTTTTCAGTGAAAGACTAAGTTCTCAAAGCTACACATTGATGCTTCTGGCTATTTCCATCATTGTCCTGTTGAAAAGTAGATCAGTGCTTTGTAATAAAAAAATAAAATAAAATGAAAACGAGCAAGCTCTTGTAATAGAGGACTGTGCCTCTGTGTAAAGTGATCGGGATTTTGTTAAAACCAAGTTACTCCCCCTGTACCATCCCCCCTCACGTACCTCTACTCCACACCTGGATACAAAGACTCCCGAGGATGAAGGGAAGTCCACAGTCCATTGAAGATGCAATTCGGAACCAACTAATTTTTGTTCCCAGAATTTAGAACACTGAGTAGCTAATATATGTAATACCACGGTTGATTATTCAGGTCTTTGACCACACTTTTAAGTAGAATCCAAAGTCAAGTAAACAAACTTATCCAAAGTCAACTTTGTTTTATTAGTGCCCCCACCCAAAATAAATTTTAGGGCAGAAATGGGAAAGAGAAACAAACCTGAGAAAGAGAGAGAGAGAGAACCTCTGATGAAACCTTAGAAACCTGATGATTTTGTGTGACTTTACGCAGAATTAATTTTTGGAAAAGCTGCATTGGAGTGGATGGATTCTTCAGCATGCATTTTAAATAGGGGAGGAGGATTAGGTTTAATTTTAGTTTAAAAAATTTGGAGGGCAAAAATACATATCAAAAATGGGGGAGTGTAAAAAGGGGTGACAGGTCTACAGTTTTGACTTACAAGTTGTCTTTGGAATTTTTTTCATTGTCAAGTGTAGGGATTCACATCAGAATGGCCTGCTCTACACAGGTTTCTGTATTCCCTGGTGCTGCTCCCACCTGAGTGCAATCAGCTGCCATACTGAGGCGAGAGCACTAGGGTGAATGTAGTCGGTGGTTTTATAAGTGATCAAAGCGTTTTCCATGGTGAGGCCTTCAGTATTTGGCTGAATGCAGAGTATGTTGAAGTGGTAAGGTGGTGATAAGTTTTCATCACTAACCTTGTTTGCACTTTTGTACACTGCTTGCACTAGTATCTTAGTGTGAATTTTAACAGTTGTTTTACAGTGTATACAGATTGTTAAGCATAATTTATATAAAGATATTTCTGTTTACCTTTATGTATTTTAAAAAGAACACTACAATAGATGGTTAAATGTTCTTGAATTGTGTTTGTATGTTATTTTTATGTTCTATTATCTCTTCACCTCCTATGAATTTGATTGTCAGGAATAGAAAAATAAAATGCTAATCTTGTCATTGAAAAACCCTAGTATCAAGTTCCATTTTTATCATCCAGTTGTAATTTTCATTTTACTCGTTAGACTGTGATATTATGACAATAATAGAACTTTCCCTTTGTACAAGGATTCAAAGACTTAATTTGCCTTATGAGACTGGAAACAACTGTGGGCAAACTAAAGTAGGACTTACACAAAATTGACTGTTGAAATGTGAAAATGAGGCAACCAGCTGGTTTTATCTATACCAAGGTTCTATGCTTTATACATCAGAACCTCCTGGGGAGCTTTCAACACACACACGTGCAAAAAAAATTCCACCAAATATTGTGATTCAGATAGGGAAGGGGGATGGAGGGCAGTAATCTGAATCTCTAACAAGCTTTTTAGGTTTTCTGATGCCAGTATGGATTTTTCATTTAGGAAAAACAGAGATATAACAATACTGAGTACTAATAACACTAATCATTGGCCAATCAGTGAAGAAAAAATCATTTTGGTAATGATTAAAAAGCTACTTTTGAGACTTAAATGCAAATATAAAACCTTTCTACAGCCATCACTTTAGCCTTCCCACTAACCATGTGCAGAATGGCAACAAGCATTGTGCTAGCTCTTTTATTTTTATTAATTTGAGAGAAACATTGATTTGTTGTTCTACTTATTTATGAATTCATTGGTTGATTCTTGTATGTGCCCTGCTTGAGGAGCGAACCCACAGCCTTGGTTTATTGGGACAGTGCTCTAACCAGCTTGGCTACACGGCCAGGGCTGTGCTAGCTCTTTTGATATAAGCAATCATTCTATTGGTTCTATTAAAACTGGGCCCATCAAATAGAGATTTACCTATGGATTCAAGTTATTTGTGAATTGAAACTAAGTAGATAATAATTGCATTGAAGAGACAAATGCTAAAAAATAAAGTCCAGTTTATTTAGCTCATTTTCTTGAATTTAGCTACAAAATTATCAACTAGACACGTGGTTGTCAAACTGCGGCTCTTGAGCCACATGCAGCTCTTTGGCCCCTTGACTGTGGCTCTTCCTAAGCCTTAGGAGTACCCTAATTAAGTTAATAAAAATGTACCTACCTATATAGTTTAAGTTTAAAAAATTTGGCTCTCAAAAGAAATTTCAGTGGTCGTACTGTTGATATTTGGCTCTGTTGACTAATGTGTTTGCCAACCACTGAACTAGACTATCTGATACTTGTAAGGTACAAGCAATGCAAGTAACAGTCCCCAGTAGAGTATGCAAAGCCTTTGTTGGGAATAGGGGAACAATGTAAAGTGGCCAGCATCCTCCTATTTGAAAGGTAAGAACAACAGCTTAGAAACCTGATGATTAAAGCCCTGGCCGGGTAGCTCAGTGGTTAGAGCGTCTTCCTGTTAAGCCTAGGTTTTAGGTTTGAGCCCTGGATGCCTGGTCAGGGACTGGGGACATACAACAACCAACCAATGAATGCCTAAATGGGTGGAACCACAAACAGAGGTTCTCTCTCTCTTTCTCAAAAAATCATTTTAAAAAATGTCCTGCCGAAACCGGTTTGGCTCAGTGGATAGAGCGTCGGCTTGTGGACTGAGGGGTCCCGGGTTCGATTCCGGTCAGGGGCATGTACCTGGGTTGCGGGCACATCCCCAGTGGGGGATGTGCAGGAGGCAGCTGATCGATGTTTCTCTCTCATCGATGTTTCTAGCTCTCTATCTCTCTCCCTTCCTCTCTGTAAAAAATCAATAAAATATATTTTTAAAAAAATAAAATGTCCTAAAACAAGGCTCTGTTTCTGCCACCTCTCTTCCACAGGGTTCAGCTGGAGATTCAGTTAATTGACAAAGGTCAGGGCCTATGTCTACAAAGCCTCTTGTTTATTAATTTATCTAAAATTAGACACTAAGTCTCAGTAATTTCTGGCTATTACTTAGTAAAGTAAACCTTGCTTTGGAATGGAAATTTGATTTGGGTGGGACATTGTGGTGAACAATTTTAAGATGTTTATTAAAGTCACTGACTTCGGTGATGGCAGTATGCCACTACAGACAAGCTGATAATGTTGCAAAAAGAT
This sequence comes from Myotis davidii, assembly GCF_000327345.1. Classification (NCBI taxonomy): domain Eukaryota; kingdom Metazoa; phylum Chordata; class Mammalia; order Chiroptera; family Vespertilionidae; genus Myotis; species Myotis davidii. The sequence continues at coordinate 1,674,377 of NW_006283354.1, forward strand.
CTGAAGTGTTTTCTTCTTTGATCGAATTGAAAGGGCTTGGGTTAATGGGTAACACATTCCTCCAGTCAAAGAGCTTTGCACGTGGCATGTTTCATGGCTATTAAAAGTAAAGGAGGGGAAGAAATAATTGAAGGTGAGGTTTAGGTGGACAGGGAGAGAAACACAGGGGTGGGGATGGGGGTCAAAATGAAAATTTTTAAAGTACTTTTTTAAAAATTGAATTTATTAGGGTGACATTGGTTAATAAAATTATATTGGTTTCAGGAGTACAAGTCTACATAAACCAGAAATTTTTGTTTACTGCTTTCTTGAGCCAAAATGGAGTGAAATTCAACAGTGGAATGGTAACCTATTTCATTCGGGATTAGCGAACTCTCAGAAACCAGAGTGATTACAAATATTATCAAGTACCATTCTCTTCTAGCAAGGGCTAGGGTTTGGATTAAAATTATTTTTAATAAATATATGTTTCATAGAGGAAGGGAGAGAGAGAAACAATGATGAGAGAGAATCTGATCGGCTTCTCCTGCACGCCCTCCTTCTGGGGATTGAGCCTGAAACCTGAGCATGTGCCCTTGACAAGAATTGAACCCATGACCCTTCAGTCCACAGGCCGATATTCTATCCACTGACCCAAACCCGCTAGGGCTGAAATCTCTTTAGACCCACCTTGTAGGGAAGTCACACCACATTGATTGCAGTCTGGAGGAAAGCACGTTGTAGAACAGACTGACAGATCTCAAAGGGCAGGGGTGCGAGGAGGGGAGAGATTAACCAAAGAGTTTACTAGTCTATGCATATATGCATTGCCCATGGACACAGACGATAGTGTGGGGAAGGCCTGGGGTGGGGCAGGGGCTGGATGGAAGGGGCAACGGGAGGGAGGAATGGCGGCATCTGTAATACTGTCGAAAAGAAAAGCCCTGACCAGTTTGGCTCAGTGGATAGAGCGTCAGCCTGCGGACTGAAGGGTCCCGGGTTCGATTCTGGTCAAGGCATGTACCTTGGTTGTGGGCACATCCCCAGTAGGGAGTGTGCAGGAGGCAGCTGATCGATATTTCTCTCTCATCGATGTTTCTAACTCTATCCCTCTCCCTTCCTCTCTGTAAAAAATCAATAAAACATTTAAAAAAAAGAAAGAAAAGCAAGTTGACTTTCTTCATCCTGGAGCCCCTCTGAGGAAGGGACAGACAGGAGAGTTCCAGCCTGTTCTGGACGCCAGGGAGGCCAAGTAGGTGGCAGCTTGTTGTAACGAGGGGCTCCATGGCTGGGGAGACAGCTCTTCCTGAAGGAAGCTGCTTTTGTTCCTAACTGCCTGGCAGCAGATGGCAGGGGCACAGAGCTATTTAGGGAGTAGTCTGAGGTTGCACCCAGCTTCTATTTGGGGCCAGCTCAGCATCACCAGTCCTCCGGCAGTCGGGTGGCAGTGGGGCCCCTTTTGGACCCTCTGGGGCCTCAGCCTTCCTCCTCGGAGAAGCAGAGCCCTGCTGTCTGATTACCCGGTGACTTTGCCCACCACTCCAAGTGCCAGTCCCGGGCTGTGCAAAACAGGGGCAGGGGCCCTACTCGCCAGGTTCTTCTTTTTCTCTCTCACACAGCCTTACCCCTACAGGAAACCATAGTTAGCACCGGGCATTTACCGAGGATGGTGCTGGGGTTGGATTCAGGTCGGGGCGCGTGGCCTCACTTCCTGCCTGCCTTTCCTTCAGTCAGCAGACATGTCCTGAACACCTGCCTGCTGGGCCTGCGTTGCATAATGAAACGAGGGCAGAGATCTGCTGAAGGCACTGTGGACGGCAGTAAGAAGCCCCCAGACTATCGAGGTTTCTAGAAAGGGGGCACCAGAAGTGAATCTTAAAGGAGTACGAATTGGTTAAGTGCAGAAGGGGCAAGAGAGGATAGAACAGCAAAGACAAAGGCAGGGCAGAAAAGGACACTGGTGTGCGGGCTGGGAGAGCCCGTGCCTGGGGAGGTGCTGTGTGGAGAAGGTGTGAGGAGGAGGCAAGCGTGAGAGGAAAGCCTGCAGAGCAGGAGGCAGGAAAGGGCTGCTCTTTTCACACATCTCAACCTGCTTCTTACTTGTAATTAAGTACATTATTTCTCACACCGATGTCCAAACCAGCGTTTTATGACGCATGGCCATGTTTTCCAAGCCAAGGTAGGGGCCAGTGATCCAGAACAGCCCGCCCGCGGGGCCACGGTCGGGACGAGGACATGCTGCTTTGAAATTGGGGCCACCTGTGTTCTTCTCCAAGTGCCACACTGACCACTGAGCAGGGGCACCTGCATGTGCGGCGCTGACGAGGCAGATGACCCAGACCCCCCAACTGAGATGTCCTGAATTAAATGACAGCAATGATGAAAAAAACAAACAACGGAGATGTCCTGATCGACAGTAAGCCACAGGTCGGAAGGAAGAGACAAGAGAGGTTAATCAGCCACAGCTGCAGGACAAAACCAACAGAGACGGCTCCCGTGCCTGAGTGTCGGTGGATGCTTGGCATTACCGTCCAGGCGGCTTTCTGGATTCTCTAAAGGAGAAGAGCCGAGGAGCCAACCACCAGGAGCCACAGACCACCAGGCGCCTCCAGCCTTGCTGCGCGTGGCCTTCCGGACTGTTGCCCACAACCAACCCTCAACAGCTCCCACTGCTTCCCTAGGGCCTCTGCCCCTCCCCCAGAACACTCCTCTGCACACCCTTCATCTGTAGCCGATTCTTTCAAACAACTTACATCTTTCTCCCTTGAACCCGAAGCACGAAGGAGCCCAGGCCGCAGTGTCTCCTCCTTTCATCCGGCGCTGCTGCTGGCGGCTGCGCTGCGTGCGGCAGGACCTGGTTCTTTCTGGCTGGCATGTGGCTTAATGAGCCCCTTATTTTAGGAACGCGTTCAGCTGCGAAGGCCTTTTCTTTGCTGTTTAATAGGAAAGGTTCTGGTTTGGGTTAAAACTAAAACACGTGCTGAAGCTATCGAAACAGCAGCTCTTGCCAACCTACAGATGACCTGGCTGAGGCCGGGGGCGCTCTCTGAGGGCCCGGCTGGCAGGCGGGAGCGGGCAGCTTCTGTCCCTCTGTGGCCGTTCCCTCTGCAGCCTCAGCTGGGACTGCTCTGCCTGAACAGTGTGGGGCCCTGGGGTGGAAACGGCGATACCCTGCGTCCTAACCCTGAGGGAAGGACTGGAGTTGGACCGCCGTGCGGGCAGATACCCTAACTCATCCACTAGCACGGGAACAGCGGATTGGACTTGATCTCTGTGGCTCCAGGGCTCAGGACAATGTGAATAAAAAGGACAAGTTTTAAGGAGACAACTGCAGTTGAGTTGGAAGAAGCTGTTTTTTTAACAGAGATGGCTTAGCTCTGGGTGGCTTTCAAAGTGACAGGCTCTCTGTCACGAGAATTCCGCACACCCGCCACCGGGGATCAAGCCCGCAACCCAGGCATGTGCCCTTGACCGGAATCGAACCCGGGACCCTTCAGTCCGCAGGCCAATGCTCTATCAACCGAGCCAAATCGGCTAGGGCCTCACTCCCTTTCTTGACTAGAAGGCAGTGCTCCCGGAGGGGAGAGGGGCCCCTAAGATTTGAGCATCTCCTCTGATTCCTGATGCCTCCACCTGGCACACGGCTCCCCACTGGACATGCGCCCATTTGTGTGTCTTACATCGGGTGAGGCAGGGTCAGACCCGCCCACAGGAGCTCCTTGCCAAGCCCCCTCGGCCTCCCTCGGCCAGCCAATGGGCATGAATACTACAGCTGGCACCTGGACGCAAGGCTTTGCACCTGTCACCAGAACCTGGCCATCACCCAGAGCCCCAAAATAGCAGTCCAGAACATCCACCAGCAAGGTTTCTTCTGCTGAGTCACTTTCCCCTCTGCTTCTCCTGCAAATCCTGGCTGCTCTTCTGAGTTTCCTGTTGATCACAGCATTTGATGCCCAGCAATGGAACATTCCTTCTTTGCAAAGGGAGCTAGGAGGTGGGGACAGGAGGGACGTCCTCTTCAGCTGCCTCCAGACTCCTGGGATACAAGGTTTCGGGTGAACAGGATGGCAGCAGGGAGCCCAGAGAGCTGGGGAGGTGGGTGTTGCCCAGGCCCAGGCAGCGGACTGTTACAGGCATCACATGACTGCTTTCAGGATGAGCACCAGCTGTTTACACCCAGCCCCTTCCCCAGCCCTGCCCAGGGAGCTGCAGGTGGCCAGTGCCTTGCCCTGACCCCAGACCCTGGTTGTCCTGGCTGGGGTAGGAAGGGGTAGGAAGGCACATGAGAACTTGCAAACAACAGGGCTGCCCGGGCTCAGTTTCCAGGAAGGGAGAGTAGATTCCTCTGGCCTCCCTGCCTCAAGCCCCGCTTCTCCTGTCCTCTGCGCCTCCAGTGGCTCCTCATTTTACCCACTTCACACCCATGCCTCCTTTGTGCCTCTCAGCCACCCTGCCTGGTGGGCCAGCAGGAACTCTCATCCTCAGGTAATAAATGAGGAAACTGAGGCCCAGAAAGGGCCAGAATGCAGGTCACTAATTCTCCATTATTACCCCACAGCCGTCTAGATCCTATTTCTAGTCGCTTCCTTCTCTATGGTGCATTCGTGGATGAATTCTCTAGACCGGAATGGCCACAGGTAGCTAATGTTAGCTGAGGATGGGAGCCGAGTGAGGGGATCACCCACTGAACACAAACTTCTAGACCCAGGGTGGCCTGTCTTAGAACAACTGTCACCCGAAACAGAGACAGGAGGCCGAGGCCCGTCCCCAAGCCTGCAGGACAGATGCCTCACCTTCCGGGGCCTGAGGCCCTGTCACTGCCCCAACCAGACCTCGTATCTCGTTCCATGGTCACACCCAAGACCACCCACTGCTATGCGCCTGCTGCCCTTCACCGTGTGACAGGCACCTGCTTAGGTGAAGGTCACAGAATGAGTGGGCAGAGCTTCTTCCTTCTCTCCTGCTGCCCAAGGCCAGTCTGGGAGCTCGCCTACCTCATCTGCCAGCCAGCCCACCTCACCAGGGTCTTACATTCCAGGGCCCAGCAGCCTCTCACTGGACCCTCACTGACCACATCCTCTGACCATGCACTCTCCCCCCAGGACCTGGACTTTAGAAATCCCAGTAACCACACCTCTTTTCCCATTGTACAGATGGGAAAATTGAGGTACATCAGTGGCAGAGAGAAGACTCGAACCCTGGTCTCCTCACTCCTGCGTTAGCCAAAAAAAAGCCTTGGGAGGGAAATAACAATAATAAAAAGAGGCCTGAGTTTGAGTTGGGGGATGTAGGAGGATCACTGATGCCCCACAAAAGGCAGAGACCCAACTTGAATTCTTTTTTCCTTTTAATATTTTAGAATGGCTTCTTTTTGCTTAATATTATGTCTTTTGTTGCAACAAAGCAGTTGTACATTATTGAATGTAGCAGGATATTTTTTCCTGTATAGTATTCTTTTTTAAAAAAATGGTGGCAGAAAAACGCAAAACAAAACTTACCCTCCCAGCAATTTCCAAGCGTACAGCACAGTACGGTCACCAACAAGCACACCGCTGTGCGCCAGAGCCCGGGCCTCCCATCCTGCCTCTGCACCCGCCAAGCAACCCACACCTGCTTCTCCCCTAGCCCCTGCCAATCACCACTCTACTTCCTGTGTCTGTGAGTTTGATATAGCATAGAAGGTTTGGATACTTCAGGTAAGGGGAATTGTGCAGTGTGTTTTTGTGACTGGCTGATTTCACTTAGCATAGTGCGTTCAGTGGCCATCCATGTCAGAGCACGTGTCAGAGTCCCTTTCCTTTTCAAGAATGAATACTGACCCACTGCATGTATCTACCGCACTGTCTTTATCCATTGCAGCGGTTCTCAACCTGTGGGTCGTGAACAATGAAAATACATCCTGCATATCAGATATTTACATTACGATTCATAACAGTAGCAAAATTACAGTTATAAAGTAGCAACGCAAATAATTTTATGGTTGGGGGTCACCACAACATGAGGAACTGTGTTTGCATTAAAGGGCCGCACATTAGGAAGGTTGAGAACTGCTGGATGGATGCTTGGGTTGCTGCTACCTCTTGGCTATGGTGAATGGTGCTGCAACCAACGTGAACTCTTTCAGATGCTGACCTGAGTCAGCAAATAAATGGGCCTGGGCCTCAAGGAGCTGCAGGGAGTGAGGTCCCTTCTGGGACACCTCCGAGTCCTGTTCAGCTTGGGTCGGGAGGCCTCGGGGCTGAGGCACAATAAGACGGGTGCAGGCTGGGTTCTGTCTGTCCGGGCCACTGGCTGTAGCCCCTTTCCATGGCTCTTGCATTGCCGGGGTGAGCGCTTTGGGTGGTGCAGACAGTCTTGGGTCTGCCCCAGTTTGTCTACAACGGTAAATCCCACGCCAGCACCAACCCTCTGCCTAAACACCATGTAGCAGAGGATGTGATTGCCAGGGAAAATACAGGATGTGGTATTTGGAACAGGTTTATACTAAAGCATTATTCATTGTTTGTCGAAATTCTAATTTCACTGTGTGCCTGTATTTCTATTTGCTAAATCTGGCAGCCCTGCTGCTGAAC
>NW_006283354.1:1680938-1682181 GCF_000327345.1 Myotis davidii
ACCCACCGAAGGTCTCCCTGACAGGCCAGCACCAGGGCCTCTGTGTCCCGACCCAGGTCCCGTGGGACGGATGGTGTGCATGCTTCTGAGCTGCAGGCCTGGCTCAGCGCACTGGGCGTGGAGCGTCGCCCTGCTCCGTTCAGCTGGCCTCTTAGTCACCTGCTTGACCAATCCCTCATCCGTTCCTGCCTCCCCCTGAGTCTGCCGGAACCCCAAAGACTGCCCTAAAATTCACATTTTATTAACTCATTTTTTATTGGGCAACGGGGTGATCATGAAACCTTATGCGCCTCTGCCTGAGTCTCTCATCAGGGGGATGAAGAGTGGGTGGCTGGGCAGACTACACAGGTTGGGGGGCTGGCTCAGCCCTCGCAGTGCAAAGGAGTTGGCCCTTGTGGATGCCGGTAAGAGCCTGGCAGGCGAAGCATGGGAGGCCTCCTGCGAGGGGAGGGCAGCTGTGAGACCACTGTGAGCAGCCGGGCATTTCCTGGCCTCCGAATCCTGAGCTAGTCTCCTAGGAAAGGGGCCTTGGCCGCTTCCTCTGGCGGCTCTGGGCACAGACACAGGTGCAATAAGGACTGAGGCCAGCCCTAGGAGTATGACATGCTCCCACTCCAGCCCACTGCTGGCTTCCTGCCTTTCTTTGGCAGTTGCAGGAAGGCAGGGCCTGGGTCTCCTTGGCCTCCCCACTCAATCCAGGTTGGGGACCCAGCAGGCCTCAGCCGATGCCTTATTCTCCCAGGAGGCCTCGGGTCCGTGAGCTGCCTCTGTGCCTGTGGCTGATGGAGAAGGTTCTCTGCACTGGGAGGCGTTGGAGTGCAGGGGCCGAGAGGGTGGAGTCTGAGCCTGGGGAATGCAGGGCTGGCTCTGGCCCTGTGGGTCTCAGGACTGGAGATATCTGGGCTGGGGCCCAGCGGGCGGTAGATGGCGCCCCAGATCTTACTTGTAGGAGTAGCCAGAGTAAAGGAAGTTCCCGGAGGGCAGACCTTCCCCCCTGCAGGCCACACAGTCTCAATGGGTGACTGCACATTGCTTTGGGATTATCTGATTAAAGTTCGCCCCTTATTCGATCGTGGAGGAAATTTCAAAGTCTGACAGTCCCTTCATTCGCATCGTAGAAGTGTCTGTTCTTCTTGACTGCTAGGTGAAAACGAGAGAGAGGGAGGGAGAGAGAGAGAGAGAGAGAGAGAGAGAGAGAGAGAGAGAGAGAGAGAGAGAGAGAGAGAGAATAAAGAGATCAGAA
>NW_006283354.1:1682692-1699175 GCF_000327345.1 Myotis davidii
AGAGAGAGAGAGAGATAGAGAGAGAGAGAGAGAGAGAGAGAGAGAGAGAGAGAGAGAGAGAGAAAATATGAAGCTTTCAAAGGGTCTCCCACACCAGCCTGATCTCTCCACAGGGGCTTGTGGTCATCCTGGGCCGCAGGGCCCAGCAGCAGGTGCTCAGTGAGTGCTGAATCAGGCAGGCACAACTGAAGTGTGGGTGAGTGGACACCCCCTGGGAGCTGCCGGCAGAGAACTGGCCTCCACGGGAAGCTGCCACCAGGTCGGCCTACACTTGTCCTGTCCTCGGGGGCTCTCAGGGGGCAGGGACGGCAGAGGCAGTGACAGGAGCGAAGGCCTAGGAGCATCGATCAGATATGAGCCCAAGGCCACCCAGGCACAGCTGACGACTCCAGGGCTGCGCTGCCATGGAGTCGCTGTCAGCCACGTGGCTACTGAGCTTGAACCGTGGCTCATCCAAATGAGGTGTGAGCGCAGCACACCCACAGTACAAACAGAATGCAAAATATTGTATTAATAACTGTTTTATATTAATTACATGTTTATGTGATCATATGTGGGATATAATGGGTTAAATAAAATAATTAAAATTAATTTTTCCTGTACTTTTAAAAATGTGTAGCTACTGCACTTACTTGTACCATTATTTCCATTGAGCATGGCTGCTTCCGACCCACAGGTGCCCACATCTGTCAGCTGGGTGTGCTGTCAGGTGCGGGTCTTGCAGGGGTGGGGACCTCGCGTGACTGGATCACTGTGGCATCGGGCTGGCCCTGGGCGAAGGGAGAGGCTGTGGTGCTGAGCCCAGGGCAGCTCCAAATCACAGCTCCTGGGGCCTCCCAGGAGCCCCCAGGTTTATTTCCTATGCTGTGGAGTCACAGAACTTTGTGAGTCTGGAGATGCCTGTGGGGACCTGCTTCCTATTGCACTGGTTAGGAGGTGGGGCAGTTTGCTGTCTTAAATGACTAAGTCAGCGGCTCCAGAAGCTAGAGTCCCAATTCAATCCCTTTCCACACAGCCTCCCGTGGGCTCAGGTGTGAGACCCACTCCACGCATCTTTGACCGGTCTTTGCCTGTGTCGACCGAGTCCTCCACCAGGAATGTTTCTTGTCTCTCCCTTCTATCCAGCTCCCTTTGGGCAAGCAACTGTTTATTCTTCAGGTCCCATTGCCTGGAAGCTCTGAGGGCAGGCCCTGGTGACATGCACAGTATACAACCCAGAGCACTGGCCGAACCAGGTGTGTGATCAAATGGATTCATTGTTGAATGAATTAATGGTGTTACTCCCCCCCAAGTCAGCCCAGGCCTCCATGACTCCCATTCCCTCATGTCTGGGTTTCTGCTGGACTGTGCGCTGCCCCAGGGCACTGTCCCAGGGAGGGACAGTGACATTTCCCACGCTTTCCAGAGCTTGGAGCAGAGTTGGTGCTCAGAAAATAATGAATGAAACACACACTTGAGCAAAATTCCTCCCTGGTATAGGGACATTGCTAAGCTCCCTCCCAAACCTTCCCACTGTCCCAGGCCGGTGGCTCACAGGGGTGGCAAGACTCCAACAGTCCTGCCTGTGGTGTAGGACTTCCCCTCTTACCAGAGGCGTGGCTTTGGGTATACCCCTCACCCGCTCCGAATCCTAGGGGACGACGACAGTGAGGCGCAAAAGAAACTCAGCTCTTAAGCACAGCTGGCTCGTAGAGCGGTCATGGTGACCATCATTATGATGCTTCCTGAGGGGGTAGCAGCAGGCCCCTTGGGACATCCAGGGAGCACTGCTGTTCCACTGGGCCACTGTCGAGCCTGCGCACAGGACTCTCGGGCCCCTGCCCCACTCAATGCAACGAAGCCTCACACCGACCAGCACAGAAAACATTGCTTTATTAACTGCGTTTGCCAACACATGAGGAGTGCAAAGGGCTCCTTGAGACACAGGCCCTGGGGGTGGCCAGGTCTGGAAGCCCAGGACTGAGCAGGACAGGATAGGACTGAAAGCTACGTAGCAGCGGCAACACATGTCATGCAGGGCACGGTGGGCGCTGGCCACACCGGGGCGGCCATACATCCTATTGCTCATCGAGGGTAGCGAACACGGACAATGTACAAAAAGGAGAGATAGGTCTTTGCGTTAATGAAAAATACATTTTTTCTCTACAAAGGAATCTTTTCTAATACAAGAAAATAAATATTGCAACATAAGCCAAAAATAATTTAAAATTGCTCTTTTCAATATATTTTCAGTATTTCTCTTGTATATTAACAAATGGCACATCACTTTCTTTGAAACAAAGACAGAAGGTGTCTCCTCCTGTGACATTCATATCATCCCCCCACCCCGAGCCGACGTGCAGCACAGAGTGTTGTGCATCTGAGGGACAAGGTGGCAGGAAGTGCCCTAAAGAACAACCAAAAGTCCCAGACTCCAGCCCTGGCTCTTTGGCCAATGTGGCCAGCTGGGCCAGGGGCATGGGAAGTGGCCTCCCCACGAGCCTTGCCACAGGCATCCAGACCATTCTGCAGAGCTTTGGACATGGGCAGAGGTTGGCCACATCCAGCAGTGAGCAAGGGAAGGCCAAGTCCAGCTGTTGCCCATGTCGGTTAGAGCTGGGCAGCTGATTCTCTAGGAATTGCCCTAGCACGTCCCATCGTGTGCCCATCCATGCCCAGGGCCACGCATGCACGTGGACACAGCCACAGTCCAGCCCCCATGTGGAAACCTGGGTGGCCTCTCGCGCACTGTCACCAAGTCAGTGCTCATTTAATAAAATAAACCCTTCTACCTTTCTCCTCATTTGCTGTAAAATACATTTATGATCCATAAAAATACTTCCCTTGCACATTATCCTTTCTCACTGTGATGAGGGGGGAGGGGACGGTGGGCAGCTGGGCCTGGGAAATGAGGATGACGGCCAGGATGAGTGACAGCAGCTTCTCCCTACCTGAGGGCCAGTGAGTGTGGGCAGTGTGGGCGAGGGCAAGATCTGCCCCAGCCTCTGGCCTGGAAAGGCCTCTTCTCGTCTGCCTTCTCCCCACCTTAACTTCAGGGGTGGCAAGGCCTTCAACATGATGGAGAGAGGCTGGACAAAGAGTGAAGGGGCCGTGGCTAATGGAGGGAAGAAGTGGACACCGGCATCCTCGTCCTTGCAGCAGCAGGTGGACATCCTGAAGGTGGGCAGCTGCCTGGTGAGGGGAGGTTAGGGCCTGGTCTGGCCTGGGAGGGGCCTCCACCAGCCTAACCAGACACCATGCCCCAGCGATAATCTGCCCAAACAAAGCAAGATCCAGGAGAGAAGAGGGCCAGAACCCAGAGCCAGCCTGAGCAGAGGCCCCTGAAGAGTGCCAGCTGCCCCGTACTCCCTCCCAGGTTCTCTCCTGCCTCCAGGGGGCCCAGACCCTGCCTCAGGATGGGTGAAGGGGTCAGGGGGCAAGTGCTGAGTTTCCTGGACCTAAGCCATTCCTGCCACCCTAGTCCCCTCACCCGAGGGAAAGTTTGGTTGTTCTTTAAGCTCATCCCTTGCTTCCTGCGAGGTCAGACTGAGCAATCCAGCACAGACAAGGCTGTGACGTGAAGCACGGGGGAGGAAGGAGGTCTGTTCAAAGGCAGTAAACAGAGAACGGGGTTGGGACGCTGCTGCTGACACTGCACTGGCCACTGCTACCCAGGTGGCAGGCAGACTAAACTACGTGGTAGCTCATGCCATCCCAACGCCCAGAGTCCTTGAAGCCTGCTGAGTCCATTCCAACCGGACACATTTGTCCGATCCCCTGAACTGAGTCATCATCTTTGTTTCCTGTTTTGCTAAAATTCACATAAAGCTGAGTGTCAATGACAACGCCACTGTCGTACCTCGGGAGTTTTGGAGTCGGGGGCGAGTGGTCAGGCTGCTTCGATCCCCGAATTGCGCCGGGTGTTCATTCGCACGGGGGAACCTCTCGGTCAGGACTCGGGCCTGGCCGGTTTCCCGCGTGTTCCTCCCCACTGTGCGGCTGTTCCTGAAAGCTCACGGTGGGCCCAGTCCAGGGTTTGAAATCCAACACCTGGTTCCGGTTTCCACAGTCGGGCAGCAGAACAGCATCCTCTTCCAAGAGCTCGAGCTGGTCTCCTTGGGTGTGTGCAAGGAACATGTTCCTGTAAGCTGTTGCTAAAGACCTCCATTAAAAAAAGTCCAAGTGACAGGGTGCTCGGTCCAGGCTGTGCTGTGTTATGGTCAAAATATTCTTTGGCATCCACAGAATGATTCGACTGTCACTGGGCTTTTGCAAGGTTCTTGTTGGAGAAGTTCTGGCTTTACCAGTGGCGGAAGTGACCCAGGAGTAATTCACAAATGAAAAAAACACACGTTTTCACTGAATTCCTTTTTTGTTTGTTCCCTGAGCTATCACCCTGGGGCCACTCCACGGAAACTCTTCAGACCAGCTACCTGGACCTCGAGGGGAGGGGAGGGGAGGAGAGGCGGGTGGGTGGCGGGGAGGGAGGGCACAGTTGGGAAAGGGGGTTAAGGCTCACAGGGAGAGGAACCAGGAGCCTCCAGCAAGACTTAAAACAGCCCCAGCAGCCAAGGCGGCCGCCTGGGCCCCGGGATCCCACTGCTAGTTGGAAGGAGTTTCCAGAAGGAAACCGAGGAAGCAGCTCATCTCTTAGCAGGACTGGGAAACCTGAAAAGGCGAACGGCCTGGTCAGCTGTCTGGGAGTGACCAGACTTTGGCCGAGACTGGCTCCGACGGAAGGAAGGAAGTTGGAGCTCGGAGCGATTCTCTGCAGCGGGCAAGTCTGAGCCCACGCCCCCGTCTGGGCACTGGCCCTCCCTGGCAGCCCTCCACTGGCACTGGTGGCTGGCTGCCTGGGAGTCCCCTGAGTAAGTGGCACAGCTCAGGAAGGATTCTGGAAACCCCTTCCTGGGGCTGCAGGGCTGGGCACTGGCAGGGGCCGAGCAGCAAGGGAGTGGAGGGTCGCGGGGTGGGTGGGCAGGCCTTTGATGTGGGTTGACAAGGGCGGTTGCGGTTCCCCTGGAACCAGCAGGGCCCTCCGCGCCCCCTCAGTGCTTTCTCATGTAAGCTCGTTGTGCTTGTGACAGTGAGTAGACTCTGGCTGGGTATCACTTATGATAGACTTCCTTGGGGATCAGTGGAGTGCAGCAGGACCCCCCAAATGGACTCCAGTGGAATTTGAGGGCAAGGTGGGCAGGCCCTGGGCTGGCCCATCTGCCATGAAATAATGCCCAAACGACATTCTGTGTCACCCAGTGGCAGCGGGCTGGCGTCCTGAGCTCTCCTTCACCTTGTCTGCGTCTAGCCGGGAGCCCAGCGACGCCGGGCGGGGCTGCCGCCGCCACATGGGTGCTGCACAGGACTTGGCCCGGTCCTTGCAGCCAGAGCTGTGGGAGGAATCCTAATGTCCTAGGCCAGCACAGAGGAAAGACAACAGTGTAGAATTCGGAACTCTCTCTGTATTAAAAATAAAACCACAACGGAGTGGCAGCCTTGAGAGTCTGGGACACTCAGCAGATTGGAAATGGCAGTTGTGACTGGGCTGAGGCCTCGTGGGGGACTAGGGCAGGGCCTGAGACGGGGGTAGGGGTGACTTAGGAGGCCAAAACCCCCATGCGGACCACCTCCTCAGCCCCTGCTTCCCGGGGACCCCGCTGTCCCCCCCTGTCCTTAGCCTCCACGTCTGAGTCGCTCATCTCCCTATCAGAGAAGAAGCCATCAGTCTCAGGGTCAAAGTGTAAGCTGACCTTTGGCCTCTCGGCCACAGCAGGAGGAGGTCCTGTCCCGGCATCAGGCCTGGCACCCGATGACCTCCGGGTCCCCTTGCTCTCGCGGGACTGCCGCAGCCGGCCTGAGGGCTTGAGGCTTGCCATTGGGCCAGGCACTTGGACATTCGAGTCGGCAGCCATGGGGGCGGCCTCGTCGGGGGTGTCAGGGGCCAGCGGTGGGGGGCTCTTGGGAGCTGCGGGGATGGGACAGTCCCCGGCTGTAGGACTGGACGGCAGGTGCGAAGGTGTTCGCCGTGGAGGTTTCCTGGCAGGTGGTCCTTGACCTGGACCCCCCTTGCCGCCACCTGCATCCTGGCCCCAGGGCTTCTTGGGGGGTTTGTCCGGAGTCGTCCGTGAACCAGGCCCATCCTGTGGTGGCTTCTTCTTGGCAGGCAGGCGGGTGGCGCGGCCACGGGCCTTCCTGGCTGGGTCGCCGGGTCGCAGTGAGGGGTCCCGCATGAAGCTTAGCAGCGTCTCCTCGTCTTGCAGCAGCTCCTCCGACAGCAGCCCGGGCGCAGGGTCCTCGCGGTGCCCATTATTCAGTGACCATTCGCTCATGGCCATGTTCTCCGCTGTGATCTGCACCGACTGCGCCAGCCAGCTGTTGAAGAAGGTGCCGTCGATGGGGAACGGGGTGGACAGGCCTGGCGGAGGGGAGAGAGGAGGAAGATGAGATGCCAGCAGGTGTCAGTCCCACCCTCTCTGGAATCCCTTTCTGACCCTCCCCAGCAGGCTTTGCAGGCTCCCTGTTCAAAAATTATTATTGAGAATTTTCAGGTGGCCACAGGAGAATATTAAAACAAGCAAGGGCCTTTGGCCCTGCACACCCATGAGGTGCAGGGAGCGGAGGAATGGGGGGAAATGCCCTCAGGCCACCAGGGGGCGCTGGATTTCTATGCACATTGCCTCCCAGAGCTTCCAAAACAAGGAAGTTGGGTAAGGATGTCAGGCATGAATAAGGTGGCAATGTTTCAGGGTATAAGACCTCTCTTGGATGTCAGCGCCTGCTCTAGCTATAGGCCAACCCCTCCTTCCTCAGGTCTCGGAACAGCTAGTGAGACTAGCCTCCCATTAGACACCCAACTTGTCCCCTTCCTGAGACGGAGGGAGATAAGAGACGACCTGGGGCTTCTGTGCTGGAAGTGAGGCCTAGAAGGGGACTCCACTGCCATCCCTGAGAAGTGCTCTGGGGGAGCATGTGACATCCTGGGAGACAAAGCCCACTGCTGAGGTCCCTTCATTACGGGGTAGCCGTACAGTCTGTGACAGAGAAGACGGGTTGGGCCAGTGCCTTGGCCACTCCTTTGGGTCTCTGTCATGAAGGTCACTGGTACTGAAGAGAGGGCCATTGAAAGGTTCTGGCCGAGTGGGACAAGGATGGAGAACCCTGGGCCCACACCTCCCAGCACGGCGGTGGCTCCCAGAAGGGCCAGGTGGCCTAGGTCCCTTCAGGGCCCCCAGGGAATGAGCAGTGGAATGAGCAGTCAGTTCCTGAGCTCCTGGACACAGCCTCCAGGTCTACAAAAGGGGAATTTCTCGGATGGCACCCGGGCTCCGAAACCCTAGTCTCTTTTATGGCCAGGAGGTGGAGTGCCTGGGCAAAGAAGGCCTCCGCTCTGTGCAGTGGGTGCTGATGGTCCCAGCCGGCCTCATATGGGGGCTGCAAGGGGAGGGATGGTGTGAGCCCTGCCGGTCTGCCAGGCCAGCATGGCCCCTTACCCAGCTGCCCCAGGACTGAGTCGGGCCCCGCCTTCATTTTCTCTTTCTTCTCAGGGCTGCCCTTTGGGCCCTCACGGCTTTTCCTTTTCGAGTCGTTCTTCTTGCCCTTTGGTCTCCGCCCAGACCGCTCTGCACCGGGGAGAGAGAGAGCAGGTGGTTATCCCAGACTGCCTCGGCCAGAACCAAGGTCACTGCGTACCACCCCAGGAGTCCCTCCTCACCGGGTGCCTCACCATCCCGGTCGCCTTGCCCTGCTCTGTACCCCAGGCTCAGAGCCTTGGGGGCTTGGAGAACTGCGGCTCCTGTGAGTCCAGGGGCAGGCGGTGTGGGAGAGTGTGGTCACTGCCCACCGCTGCTCTGGCCGGGTTTGGGGAGGGCGCAGGGCCTTGAAGTGGGTGGAAGGCTGGCTGGAGGTGAGTGGACAGGGCAGGGTCTTGAATGCTAGGCCAAGGAGCTGGACATGAAGGTGGACAGAACACTATCTGAGGAGTCAAGAGGTTTTGGTTAGTCCCTCGAGTTGGTCTCCTGGTCTGCTTTTGAGGTCAGACAGGAGATGGGAGACCTGGCCGCACACCTAACCTTCATACCCCTTCAGTCCATGACCATACGGGTCTAAGGAGCCATAGAAAACACCCAAGCAGGGAGGGACCTATGGAGGGGGAGGCCCAGCTGCCAGGAATATTCTCCCAGCTTCTCAACTGCAGGCCAGAGGGCTTCCTAAATAAGGATTTAAGAAAATGTTGGGGGGTGTGGTCCCAGCTCTGTAATTTTCCCAGCTTGGCTGCTGATTCCCTGTGCACCTCCTGCTGGGCCTCAGTCTCCACATCTATAACATGGGACCAGTGCCCATACACTGTGAGGGCAGGCTTCTGAGGCCCCCACTGTCCGCAGCTAGTCTGAGCTCCTTCTGAGGGTCACAAGACCTTGCCTGGTCAACCTTGACAACCCCTCGGCCTCACTTTGGACATCTTCCTCCTGCTCTAATCGCACTGATACCAACAGCTTCCTTCCAGTTTCTCTAACAAGATAAGCTCTGGTCTCTGGGTCTCCAAAAACACTCCTTCCTTGTCCTGGCCTTCACCTGGTTCAGCTCCAGCCTCAATAAATACCACTGCCACCGGGAAGCCTTCTCAAGCCCTCTGGCCAGACAGGCCTTGGCAATATGCCTGTAGCCCACGTCCCACGCCAGGGGTCAAGCGCACAACACGGAGGGCATCAGCTTCGGGCAGCGGCAAACCAGTCCTCTGCCCGGAACAAGGGCTGCCTGTTGTGGCCACTCAGACCCGGGAGCTGCAAATGTTGCGACTCTTGAACATGTTTCTGGAACCCGGTGCCTCGGGTACTGCAGGCTGTGCCACTCTGCTGCCTCGGCCGCGTTGCTCCTGCGGCTGGAGGTGCTCACGGTGCGGCCCCAGGAAGCCCGAGGCTGCTGCGGATCCACTGTCGCTGTGAAGCCTCCCTCACAGCTGTCCCTGCACCAGCACCACTGCCGCCCCCTGGCCACCACTTCCCTTTGTCTTCCCAGGTGGTGAGCTCCACAAGGGCGGGACCTTGTCCGTTCAGCCCACAGCAGTGTGCCCGCAATACCCAGCACAGCGCCTGGCCTCCGTCCACGCTCAGTTAGTGCTCACGGAACCAATCACGGATGAGGGGGAGCCGGGGACCACTCTGGGCGCCAGGGAGCTGCCATAGCCTTGAGGGTGCACGGCGAGCTCTGAGCTCTGCATGGCTGTGACCCACCGTCTTTACTTGGCACTCCTGGTTTTTTGGGCCAGAGTGGGTGGTGATTCCAAAGTGCAGATGAGGCAGCTTGGCTGTCAGGCAGGGGTGGCCAGCCCTCAGTCATCGGCTCCGGTGGTGGCCTGGCAGCTCTCTTCTCTGTCCACTCCAGGCCCAGCCTAACCCAGAGGCTGAGCCGGCAGTGGCCGCCCAGGGGGTCAAGCACTGCCCTCCTTAACATGTGAAGACTCCAGGAAGAGCCCTGTGTCTGGCAATATCCACACAACTAACAGATAAAAGCAAAGCCAGAGCTTCTTTGGCCTTTGATTTCCAAATCTATTAAATGCATGTGATGCAGGAGAGTAAGAAATAAGAGGGAATAGCTTCTGGCACAGGGCCTGAATCCAATCCTCTGAGACCAGAGTAAAAGGATCTCTTCCATCACTGGGCAGCTGCTTTCTTCAGGTTCAACACTCAGGCACATGGGTCAGGCAATCTCGCCGGCTTCGGGCCCTTCCTGCCACAGCACCAGCGCACAGCCACTAGGACCTCTGGTCCACACCTGTTCACATGCAATTTACTACTGAACCACTGTGGCCCTGGCACTACCTGGTGTCCCTAGTGGATAAGAACGCTCTCAGAGGGCAGGCCTGATGCCCACACTCCAACCTCTGGCTCCTTGCCTAACAATACATACCTGGGACCCTGGGGAGGTCCCCCTCTCGGCCGTTACTGAATGATGGAGGGTAGGGGTGGGGGCCGGTGGCCCCGGGCCCCATGCACATGCCCCAAACCAGGCTCCATAGACACACCCTTCTTGGGACCCAACCCCTTGAGTGTGTGTGCACACTGAGGTGGCTGGTGTTGGGCAGGGAAGGCGCCTACCTCGACACAGATCCTGTTCAATAAGTTTCATCTGCAGGTGGAATATCTGCTCCTGGAGTTTGCAGATGGCGTGTTTCGTTCTCTCCCGCCTTGTCACCATGTAGCACAGATTTCTAACCTGAGGAAACACAAGAGACATTTCCCACCTTACTCAAGGGCGACCACCCCTGACCTTCCGGCTCTGGGGGCCACCACTGCCTAACCTGCCCGGGACATCTGGGAATCAATTCCCGGACCCCGAGTGTCCTTAGCCCTGAGCCACAATTCCCTGATACAAAACATGGGCCGAGCACAGTCTTGACCCTGTGGCCCTGGCTGAGCCAGTGACAGAGAGCATCTAGGTAGCTCAGGCTGGTGACTCCGCCTTCCTGGCTGAGTCAGCAACACTGCTGCCCGAGGCCCTTCTAACACAGCCCTCACCCCTATATTCACAGTGCACCGAGGCTCACTGGGCCTCGCGAGGGCACCAAGCCCATCCCTCTGCCTCCTGTCCAAGGCCTCTTTCCCACCAAAGAAACTCTTCAGCCATAGAAAAGCCACCTCCTATCCCGAGACACGAAGGGCCATGGAGCATGGAGTGAGAGAACCCAGCACAACAGCTTCGAGCAGGCAGCCTCCAACCCACCTGGGTCTCCTTGCTGCTCTGGGACCTGAGCCAGGCCCACGCCTGCACTGGCCGAGGCCCCCACGTCCACAGGCATGTGCTCAGCCAGAGACAGAACTCCTCACAGGGCGGGGCGGGGCCCCTGGCCTCCGAGGGCCAGCGAGGAAGAGCCTCTTGCACTGGCCTGGAAGCACCTGAAGGACGGGCCATTTTTGCTCTCTGTTCATGTGACGACTTGCTCCAGCGTGCCCATCCTCACCGGCTGCTCCCTGGGCCAAGACCAGGCCCCCTCCCCGAAACACTTCCTTGTTGTGGTGTCATCTTCAGTTTAGGTCAGAACTTCCAGTGGCAGGGACTGGCCAGGGGCTGCTGAGCTGAAATTCTGGGTCCCACCAGGGTCTTTCCAGCTAAAACTAGTACTGTCTCCAGTTGGGTTCCATCTTCCAGGTCAGGCTGCATGTCCTTAAGCTGCCTGGGATGATCTGTGGGTTTTAGAGCCCCCGGACTGTTGTCATGGGCACCATTCTCCTGGCCTGGGGTGGCCGTGATCAGTCCTCGCTGTACACACGAGCATCCTCATGTCCCTCCTGGGCCTAGTTGTGAAAGAGGTCCCAGCATGCCTGCTCCCGTCCTGGCCTTGCAGGAAGACTCTTGGTGGCACTCGCACTGGTGAGTGCACCCAGGACAGACAGGGAGCACCAGGCCATCCTAGTGGCCAGCAGGGGCCCAGCCTGACCTCCTCAGGACCTCCTGCCAACCCACCTCCTCCCACACGGCTCTGAGCACAGGCTGTGGCTCTGGAAACTCCCGTGGTGCTGGGTCCTGGGCTCAGCAGTGAGCAATGCCATCTGGGTCCCTTTCTTCTCAGGATTTGTAGCCCAGTTGGGCAGACAGATGCTGACCAAGTACTGACAGGACCAGGCGGCCCTGAACCAGACTTGGAGAGGATGAGGAAGGCTTCTTGGAGAAAGGGGCAGCTAGGCAGGGAGGGGTCTGATCACAGAGAGGGAGACAGGCTGGGGACAGGAATCCAGGGAAAGGCCAGCCGGGGGAGGGGCAGAGCGAGGCCTTGTGGCTAGAGAGTGAGGCTTTGAGGCCTCGCTGAGTCAGGCCAAGCAGAGCTGTGCAGAGATTTTGATGGTGGTGTGTAAATGCTGGGGCCCTTAATGACCCGGCTCCTCCTCATCTGCCCCCTCGCCGATCTGTCAGCATGCCCATCGGTCCTTCCTGGGGGCGCGAACCCTTGCCTCAGCCCCCTCGCCGCGTAGTCACCCCCATCATCTTCAGTTGGACCCCTCTGCCCATCCAGAGCAATCTTCTGAAAGTGCAAATCCTTCGACGGCGTCTGTGCGGAACCTCAGATGTAATTAGTTAAGATGAGGTCATCCTGGAGATGAGTGAGCCCTAACGCCACTAAGTCCTTGTGCAAGGCCACGTGATGGGCCGCACGCACAGGGAGAATGCCACAGGACACGGCGGAGGCTGGGGTCATGGGTCTCCACGTCAGGGCGGCCCAGCAGCTAGGAGAGAGGCCCGGAACAGACCCCCTGGAGCCGGTGCAGGACTCAGCTCAGCGACTTCTGGCCTCTAGTTTGTAGTACTTTGTTACAGTCGCCCCGGGAAACAAATATAGCTTCCTTCCTGCCACAGTGAAAAAGCACAGCCCAGAGCCTGTTCGGTCTGATCCAGTCACCTCAGGGCCCGGTCCCAACAGGCCTCCAGGGCTGCCCCACCTCCAGGCACTTCTGTCTGTGTCCAGCCCACGTCTGCCTTGGAGCCTTGGTGCACACTCTACTCTTCCCCCAAGGCTGGGCTCACATCACCTCCAGAGGCCTTCCCTGTCCGGCATACGCGCAGTCCAACATTACCTCCTTGTATCCCAGTCTGTTTTCTTCCTGGCGGTCACAGGACCTAAAGTGCGTGGAGTCAGTGGGGATGAAAAGAAGGGGATGGATTCATGGCTACTCTGGAGGCCTTAAAACAAACCAGTCAATATATCTACTTTAAAAACGGATCGGTCAAGGTCCAGCTTTTTGAAATTTTCGAAAACATTCCATTCTGGAGTTTTCTCACACTTAAACCCAACTTCTTCAGGTAAGAAGATGCCAGACGAGGTGAGGCTCAGAGTTATAGATTTCTCCCCAAAGTATACTTAAATACTTCCTGTTAAAGCCTGCTGGTAGTGTTCTGTTTCTTCTCTTTCACTTGAAACTCTAGAGCAGCGGTTCTCAACCTGTGGGTCGCGACCCCTTCAGGGGTCGCCTAAGACCATCGTAAAACACATATATAATTACATATCGTTTTTGTGATTAATCACTATGCTTTAATTATGTTCAATTTGTAATGATGAAAATACATCCTGCATATCAGATATTTACATTACGATTCATAACAGTAGCAAAATTACAGTTATGAAGTAGCCACGAAAATAATTTTATGGTTGGGGGTCACCACAACACGAGGAACTGTATTAAAGGGTCGTGGCATTAGGAAGGTTGAGAACCACTGCTCTAGAGGAAGGATTCCTAAGGCAAGTCCAAAGAATAACTGGCATCAAGACCCCTAGGGCAGCTGATTAAAAATACAGATGCCCAGGCCTGGGGGCCTGACATACTCTCCGGGGGTGGGGTCCTCAAATCTGCACCTCACGTGCTACTGTGAAGTCAGAAGGACGGCCCTCGCCAGGGGCTCCCAGTCAGCTGCACAGGCTATTGCGTAGATGGTTCATTGTAGGACAGGAAGAGAACAGAACTTCTACTGGCATATTTTTTTATCCTATTAGAAATTCTGAATATGTTTGTTTTATAATAAACAGTGGTAGATATGAAAAGATATTAAAAATACAGGATATTACAGATAAATGCTCAATTTCCCCCCTGACCTGGGTACAGCAGACAATCAATAATGTCTGGACTATAGAAAACAGGAATGCTTCCTTCTGAGAATCCCAACTCTGCCAACATTCTTTGGTTGGTACTCTAACCCTAATCCTGTGCTCATTTCACCCTGGAATCATCAACGGCTCCTCTAATTTCTCCCGAGACGCTCGGTGCCACAGCCAGCTGTGACTGAATGCTGTAGAATTCCTCTCCCGGGTGGCTTTGGGGGACAGAGTGTTGAGGCCACCTTAGAAGCTCAGCCAGGCTGTCAGGCTCCTGACTGTCCTTACTGTTTTTTTTCTGATTATAAAGATAAAACACTCTTAAAAAAATAATCCAAGTAACAAAGTCCTCCAAAACTAGGGCAGGGATTGGTAATAAAAGCAGGTTTTACATTTTGATGAAATTGTTTTGATATCAGCAATTTTGCAGCGAGAACCTGGATGTGGGCTGAGGAGACAGGAGAGCAGAGAGGACAAATGGCCGGTTATCTGAAACTAGAATGGACCAGGGCTGGAGGAATTCACAGAGATGGAGGCAGCGGGAAGAGCAGGCTTGGACCTGTGGGCATGCTGGGCATGAGATGCTGGCGCTCAGGAGAGAGTGTGGCTGGCGTCCTTCCGATGGGGAGCACAGCTGTGGAGCCGAGGCAGCACTGAGAGTTTAGGCCGAGTGTGGTGGATGCTCACTAGGCCAAGGAGAACTCAGAGGGGGAGAGAGAACTGGGGTATTAAGTGGGCATCTGGTCAGAGCATCAACAAGAAAAGTTATTCCAGAACAAGGGCGTGATAGACTGTGGCAGCCACTGCTGAGAGGGCCAGGGGACAGGATGGAGAAGTGACTACGGGACCTAGGGAGACGGAGGAGGCTGTTGGCCCTGGTGGAAGGTTCTGCAGTGTGGTGGCGGCAGGAGCATGGCCGGAGTGGGAAGCAAGGAAGTAAGAGCCGTGAGGGATGATGGGAAAGGAGAGAAGGATGTGATGGAGAAACCCACGACTAGAGAGAGATGGGAAGGGAGGGTTTGCTCTCGAAATTGGGAGAAGGTAAAATAGATTCAAATGCTGGTGGGATCCTGGAGACGAAGACAGGGGAAGAGAAGAGAGACTTCTGTGCTGCAGGGCGGGGGCTGGAAAGGGACACTTGGGGACGGGGGGCGGGGGGGCGGCGAAGGGGCTCGGAGGGTCTCCGGGCATGAAGCTGGAGGGTTCTGGTCTGAGGAACAGGAAGTGAGGTTGTCTGCTATCAGATGGGGGGCCCTGAGCGAGGTGGATAGAGGTAGCGATTGGTGGATTGGGGAACCCAGAGAGTTGCTAGCCCAGGCTGGGGGGCAGGCATTTTGGGGGACCCACCTTCTCACTGCTAGGGGATCGATCCCGGTGGGCAGAGTGTGGCTCCTACTGGAGGAGGCTCTGGCAGGGGTGTGGCCTCCATACAGGGGCAAGAGGACAGGCAGCGAGCTAATGCCAATGAAGAAAATAAGGGACAGTGGAGGGTAGAGGGCCTGGGAGGAACTGAGCAGGGAGAACAGGAGGCTGTGGTTATGGAGGGGAATGTGGGGATCTGGAGGTGGTGACAGGGTTTGAGTGGGATGGGGGCACTAATGGGTCAGAAGGTCCCAGAGATGGGAGATGCAGGGATTGAGGAGCCAGAGTGCTGGAGGCCAAGCAGACCACAGTCCAGGCACTGAGGACAGTGAGTGGGGAGTGACCAATGAAAAGGAAGCAGGTGTAGGGTCTTCCTCTCTGGGGAGAGGCCTGGGGGAGGGGTTCCTTCACTATTATCCTCCGCTGGGGGCAGGGGTGTCTGAGAGCCGCCCCTGCCTGCCGAGCCCCACTCAGGCCAGGCCAGGCTCTCGAGTAAACCCCTGGTAACCAGATCCAGGCCCACAGGCGGCAGAGGCCTGCACAGCCGGAACTGCCTCCTTGGTTGCTAGGGGACACCAGCGCCCTTGCTCGCTGTCGCTGTCGGTGCTGCAATGTTTCTGTCAGCTGTGAATAGCTCTGGGAGGCTGCAGTGGCCACGCCTTCCCGAGCTGCCTACCAGGGCTTAGGCCTGTGGCTAAAATGTTAGAGAAGCACATCTTCCATGGTGGTGGCAGCATGGCCCAGCTCTTGCTTCTCTCAGCAAAACTCCTTCCTGGCCTTGGGGCAAATCCACCAGGGAGGATGCCCTGTGGTCCCAGGCACTGGGCCTACCTTTCAATTCTCCGGGGAGCCCCCACCCTGCAGGCCGGCCGCCCCTCTACAAGCCAGAGCAGCCATGATCACCACCACTCACAAGGAGGGCACTGTGCTAAGCTCTGTCCCCCCATCTTCACGGGGACCCCTAAGGTTAGTGTGATCCTTATCCCATTCCATAGACAAGGAGACTGAAACTCAGAAGGCACCGAGCTGAGAAGTGCTGGACTGGATGCCAACCCTGGCTGGCCAAGGTCTCGACCTCTCGATGGCTCCAGCCCAACCTGGCCTGTGCGCAGTCGCAGGCTGGATACGCTCGGCCGTCAGCACTGGGCCATGAGCAGAGGCTGGACCCGCTGGCCATGCCACCAGCATGCATGGGTCTTTCCAGAAAGCCTCCCCTGTGGCACAGTGCTTGGCTTCATTCACTTACTTCAGTTACCCACGCGTGGCTGTGAAAGGCACGGAGGCTGGAACTGGAGGGGGTCGACCTGGCGCGTGGCTTGCACACCCTCACTTTGCTCCCAGCTGGAGAAGCAGCATTGTGACAGGGCTCCTGAGCCCCAAGAAGCTGCAGAGATGAAAGCCGGGCCTGCCTCCCTTTCCTGGAGGAAGAGTGGGCTGACTCTGAAGGACTCTGTTCCCCGACCAGAGGGATCTGTGTGGCAGCTCTTGTTGCTCCAGAGCTGGCACCTAACCCTTGGCAAGGTTGACCCTCGGAGCACCTGTACCAGCTAACAGGGCGGGTGGGGT
>NW_006283354.1:1700097-1732700 GCF_000327345.1 Myotis davidii
GGGGGTGGGTGAGTTCGGGGACTGATAAGAGGATGCTTTTGCCCAGGACATGTACAGAAGAGAAAATGAGCCAACCACCCTCTTTCTGACAAACCTGTCTCCAATTCAGGTCTAAATCCAACTCTTGGAACACACACGGTCCTCTGAGGCTTCCTGTCACTTCACCTCTCTGAGCCCCAGGTTCCTCACCTGCTCATTGGGGCTGAGAGTGCCCACCTTATTCTAGGATGAAATCAGTGAGCCTCCCCGCTGGCCTCCCCACACAGCCTCGCCGGGGCCAGACACAGGGCTGACCAGCACAGATCAGAGAGCTCGATCTGATGGAACCGCAGGTGGGAAAGCAGCGTGTTTGCACTGGAGACCTGCGGGTGGCCTAGGACAACTCTGGCAGTAGCTCTGAAGGGTTTGTACCTGACGGCCCTGCCACAAGAGGCAGGAGGCGAGGCTGCCCAGGCAGTGGTGACTGCAATGCGGGTGGCCTTGCCCTCTGCCCTGCTGGAGCCAGGGACATCTGGTGCCACCCCCTGCACACCTCTCCCTTCTGACCTGGTGGCAGACTGGTTGTCAGGCAGTAAGCTCCCTCCCTCTAAGGCCAACAGGGTCGTTTCCCTTTGACCGTGCGAAAGGGCAGATGAGTGGGCCGAAGGTGGAGAAGTCCAGTCCAGTTTCAGAGCCTCATGCCCGCTCCCGCCTCCCCCACAGCACAACACCTGTGGAGTTGCTCTACCCATTTTATAGACTTGCCGACGGAGCCACTGCTTCAGGCCACACAGGCCCTCTAGATGCTGTGTGCGTTTCCTGACACGACCTGGGGAAGGGTGGGCAAGTGTGTCTGCCGTGCAGGACACTGGTCACCATCTCACATGGTCTGGGACCCTGAGCTGAATGTCCCACACAGGGCGCCAGACCAGCACCTGGGATCCAGAGGACTGACCCAAGGACCAGAACATCCTGTTTCCTCCTGGGGTTGCCCCCAGCTCGGGTGGCACTTTATTAGCTGCAGGTGGAAGGGTACCAGAAAGCCATGGACTCCCTCACTTCCTCTGGGGCGAGTAGGAGGGATTAGAGGTTGTAGGGTCTTCCATGCTCTTGCTGCTCCCCAACCTCTATACCTCTATAGCTCAGCCCTAAACCACAGCGTCTGTACCCCTTTGTCATCTCGCTCAGCCCCCAAAGCTACCACCCTGGACCAAGCCAAGATCACCAGTCTGTCAGCTCACAGCTCGGGGGCGGGGGTGTTTAGCCAACCCACCCACTCCCTCCAGGCCCTTAGATTCCCACTCGCTCGGGGTGAGTGTTTGGAAGTGGAAGTCATCGCAGGGAAGTCCCTGCTTAAAAGCCTTCTGTGACTTCTAGACCACTCTGACCCACCCTCCCCCTCTGCTCACTCCATTTCCTCTGTCCGGCACCCCGGGGAGCCATAGTCACACCTGTCTTCCTTGCCCTGGCCTAGCACAGACTTGTTGGGCTGGTTCAGCTCACTCGACATTCCCAGTTCCTCCCTTGCCTCGGACTCTAAGCAGCAGCTTGTGTGCTGCACCCGGGCAGGGCTCACAGAGGCCACACAGGGGCCGGAAGCCAGGGGAGCTGGAAGCCTGGGTCCTTGCCCCAGCTCAGTGTCTCCAGCCTCATGACCCTTCACCAGGCCTTCCAAAGGGTTGGGACCAGAGGGACTCAGACCCAAGAGCTGGATCCTTCCCTGTTCTACAAAGTCAGTAACCTCCTCCCTGTATGAGACCTGGAGGCCCTCAACCCCTGGGCCAGAGGTCACAGTGTGAGCCCTGGTGAGCCACAGCTGCTCCAGGCAGTGAGCAGTGGCCTGCGGGCAGGGGGCGGCAGGAGCACTCACCCTCTCCAAGTCCTGCCGCAGGTGTGTGAAGAGCTTCAGGCGGCGGTACAGGACGTCCTGCTCCTGCTGGGCCAGGTTGTCCACCTCGTCGGTCTTGGGGGTCAGCAGCGGTTGGTTGGCATTGGCTTTCCTCTTCAGCTTCCAGTACTGGTAGATGAAATCGACCAGCGCCTCGGCCAGGTCCAGGCGCTCAGCCACCTCGGCCGGCTCCACCAGCTCATAGAAGTCCTCCTCCAGCTGCTGCAGCCGCTGCTTGCGCAGAGTCACCTTCTCCAGGTCCTCGCCAGCCGGGCTGGGCTCCACCGGCTCCGATGTAGCCTCAACCCTCGGGCCCCCGTCACTGTGCTCCTGGCAGAATGACTTGAACTTGACCTCGTCGTTGTCTGCTAATATAGTCCGCATTTCTAGGCCATGGTCAAAGGCGCATGTGACGTGGAATGCCGTGATGCAGGAAGGCATGGAACACTGGAGGGACAGCAAGCGCAGTGTCAGACATGGGGGAACCCTGATGGGAGGTAAGAAGGATGTGGGCATCCCCCAGGGTCCTGAGAACGAAGAATGCGGTGAGACCCTAAATACAATGGCATGGGCTCCTAACACTCTACATGGTATGGAGGGAGCTATGGCAGTTGGGAGGGGGGGTGCTGGGAAGGAAATGGGGTTCAGCACCTTAGACATGGGGAAAACAACAAGCGTATGACTGGACAACCCCTCTGGGGGCAAGCTGCATGCCTGTGTGGGCAAAATCAGAGGCATTGAAAGAGACTGGTGAGGAGGCCCTGCCTCCTCTGCTCCTGCAATGTCAGGGGAGCCGTACCTCCTTTGTCCTCTGGGAAGAGGGACTGCACTTGGACCCTTTCCTTCTCTTGCCCAGGCAGCACTTGCCCCTCCCTCCCAGCCTGGGATGATGGTCATGGGCAGCTGATAACTGTCTCAGCAATAACATTCCACTATGAGTGGCCATTTCCGCTGCACTGACAAGCCATTCTGAAAGCCGTACAAATGGGCAGAGGCACAGCTAGTGTTTGCAATGACAACTGTTCCTGGAGAGACAGGACAACCTTACCTCCCAGCCTCTAGGCCAGTAGCAGTAATATCACCTGGGAACTTGCTAGAAATGCAAATTCTCAGCCCCACCCCAGCCATCTGTGTTTTAACAAGCCCTCGGGTAACAAGGATCACACTAGGATTTGGAAACCACTGCTGTCAATGGACTGCTGCAGCCCTGCCCCGTGAGGCAAGAGCCTAACTGATTCCCATGCCTGCTGCATGTCATGCTTGATGCCAGAAGCCAGTCAATGTATTTATTAAGCACAAAGAAACCTGGTCTTGAGCTTAATAATTTCAAAGTCCTCAGCACTCCAATGGGATGGTAAGCCCTGGGCTCCCAGGCCTGCTCCCTATGCCTAGAGGAATGCCCCCGACGTGGGGTTCTGACTGGTCCCCGTCTCAGGCTTCCTTGGCCCATTAGTGGCTCTGTCTGTAGCACCACTACAGACAGGTGGAGGGGGTGGCACCTGGCTCCTGCATGGGCCCCCGGGCAGCAGCGAGGTGAAGTGGCCACGTACCTGGATGCAGGTGCCCGTGCACTCCTTGCACAGACTGCAGGACAGAGCCCAGCGGCTGGCTGGGATATGGGAGATCTTGGTGATGGGCTCCATCTTCTCGGGGCAGCCGATGCTGACCTGGGCAGGACACAGGGAGCTACCTCAGGCCTCTTGTCCTCAGCCTGCCCCAAGGATCCCCAAATGGGGGGCTGTCTGCTGACACAGGTGGGAGGCAGACAGGACAATGGGAGAGCCCCAGAATCCCAAGTCCTTCCTGACTGTCCCAAGCTGACCACTGGGTGAGTGTGGGCTCACCTGCGACAAGTCTCACATTGTTTGTGACTGTGTGAGACGGTGCACATCAGTAGTGTAACTGAGTGTGTGTGCCTACAACTGTATGGCCCTTGAGACAGAGATGCTTCAGAGTGTGTGTGTCTAAATGAGTACATGCAAGGTCCCATCTCTTCTGTACCTCAGCCCATTGTCAAGAGCATCATCCGAGTTCTTATCATAATTTGTCTTTATTTTATTTATTTTTCTGGGCAACAAGTAATGGTCTCAGGGTCAGGGTAGCATCTCTTCTTGGAGGCCTTCCAGGGCCCTTGTTTAGACCCTCCTGTCTTTCCTATGGGGACTATACCCATGTCCACATCTCCTGGGCACAGTCCCCCCTCGCCCCCTGCCCATGCCTAAGGATGGAAGAGCCCCTGCCCAGAAGTCCTAAACCAAAGGGCTCCCGAGGTGGGGTCCTTGCTGGTTCTGTCCCAGGCATACTCAGTGGAAGCAAGTGACCACTGCTGACACACCGCCATTATCACAGAAGCCTGCAAGGTGGGTCTCAGCATGTTCTTCAGACTTGGAGCCCAGGAAGGTGAGGGCCACCTGGCTTGGTTCCGGGCATGGCAGCATTGGAGCGAGGTCCCATTCTGGGTCATGGCACATAACAGGGCCAGGGCTGAAACTCCGGGAGATTTCAGCATTTCCTATTTCAAATCAAATGGGATGCCCTCTGCGAGCCCAGGGCCTCTGCGATCTCACTGTGGACCTAGTCTGTAAATCCACGGTCCCTCCCCACCCAGACTCAGACCCAGGACACCCCTCTATCTAGCCACAGCCCTAGTAGCAGGCCCACTACCCGACTTCCAATTAGGCCTGCCACCCAATTTCCTTTCAGGTCACCTGGCTTACAGCTTGGCTTTGGTTGGAACCATTGCCTCAATGGGGGTGCACCCACAGCCTGCTTTCCCCAGTCAGCTGCCTGACTTTTGTCCAGCTCTCAGACCTACCACTGGGTTCCCAGGGTCCATTTCCCCTGGAAACCACCACCTGGGTTCTGACTAAGTCCATAGCAAAGTTCCCTGGGGGCCCCAGTGTTCTCCAGGCTCAACACCTGAGATCCCACGCTCTGTGGCTCATCACCCTCCTTTCCCAGGGCTCTGCCGCCTGAGTTCTGAGTTCCACGCAGACCCACTTCCCCGGGGCCGCCCCGCCCCGCCGGCCCACCTCGGGGATCCACAGGGCGCAGCTGACGTGCACCCACTTGGTCCCACTGCGGGTCGGCTTCAAGGCTCCTCCTCGCTTGGGGCAGAGCAGGCACTTTGGCTGGACACCCAGGGCACACGTCCGGCACAGCCAGCTACCTGTGGGCACCTTGAGGATCCCATAGCAGGCCTGGGGAGAGAGCAGGGTGGGCACAGGTCAGGGCCTTGGTCAATCGGCACCTGGTCAGGAGTTAGCTGTGATGTCCCAGCCCCCACCTGGGCTGGGAGCTACAAAGCTACCCTGCTACCAGGCTCTGGCAAGGAGACCTCCTGAGGACTTGTCGGTGTTGTGTGCGAGAAGTCACCACTTCAGTCCTCTGTGAAAGGGCTCAGGTCTGCCCTCTGCTGGGAGGACTGTCCCTTTAGCCAGAGGGTCCTAACCTGTGAGGGGCCTCAGAAGTGTCCACGCTGCCTTCGGCTGAGTGTGTTTTGGTGTGTATACTGCCTGAGGACAAGGAGCAGACCTTCCATCTTTTTTCACAGGCATCTGTGAAGGGGGTCCTTCTAGTCATGCCGAGGGTTCATGAACCTAAGAGCTGCTGAGTATAAGGGGTGTGGGTGAATGGGGTGTACTGCCTCCTACCCGCCCGCCAGAGGAGGCCTCTCTGAGCTCCCAGGAGACAGTCCAGCAGCAGTGTGTGTGGGGGAGGGCAGGCGGGCATCAAAGTCAGAGCCCGAGTGGGTCCACTGTGTTCCAGTCAGGTCTGCAAACACAGCCCAGGGATGCCCAAGGTCCAAGGGGTGGGCCTGGTCAGGCCAGACCCAGTTTCTATCAACAATGGTAACGAACACTTAGAGCCCTTAGGATAATGTTTGAAGCCAATAACCCAGACCTTACTACAACTTAATCTTATGTACAGTTGAGGGAAGGGAGGTCCAAAGAGGTTAAGAAACTCGCTCTAAACCACAGAGCTTGTAAAGGGCAGAGCCACAATTTGAAACTAGGCAGCCTGGCTCCAGGCTCTGCTCTCAACCACTACACTGAGCGGCCCCTGTGTAGTCCAGGATGAGGAGCAGAGAAGGAAGGCAGGGGCAGTGTGCTTGGAGGGGAGTCTGCCAGGCAGGACAGAAAGATCATCCAACGGGCCTTTACTCAGGTCTGGCTGACGGAGCTGGCCCGGTACCACAGGACAATCATGCCAGTCCCTTCCTCCCACCTTGCCCTTCTTTCCAGAAGCCTGTGCCCACAGTGCTGCTACACGCCCAGTCAGGATGACCAGCTCCAGGCAGGGGCCTGCTGGGCTGCGTGTGAGGACACAGTGAGGATAGGGACCTTTGGGGGGCTGGCCACCTGGTGCACGCAGACGTTGCATTTGTCACAGAAGACCATCTCGTTGCCGTCTTCGCCCTCGGGAGAGCGGCACACGTCACAGACGACGTCCTCATCATACTCGATGCCCAGCCCCTCCTGCGTCTCAATGGCCCGCGCCATGTTCTGGTGGCACAGTGTCTCCAGCTCCTCCAGCACACGCTCCAGGGTCAGCTCGTCCAGCGCTGGCCTCTCTGTGAGGACAACAGGGGAGGGAGTGAGAAGTGCGGCTTTTCAGGGCAGATGGACGGGAGGGCTTCCATTCATCTGGTGTGACCTGGGAAAACAGGTGGGCTGTTGTGGGCCTCAGCTCCATTGTCTGAAAACTGAATGGGCTGGGCCATCCCATCTCAAAGGCCCTGGGGCCTGTCGTGGTGTTCTGACTCTAGACAGCCTGCCTGCGACCACACACATGAAGTGTACACGCAGACAGCATCTCTGGGATGCGGCTGGCTCCATGGGGAGTCCACTGCTTGAGCTGTGTGAATGGGGGACCTCTGAAGGTGGCTGAATATGACAGAGCTGGCCCTGATGCATGTTGGTGGACTCCAGCCGGGAAGTCCATACTCACTCTCATGTAACAGTCACGCTGACTAACCCTATTCCCAAGAACTGTCCATTACATGCTAGTATCACCCTCACCTGACAGCTACAGAGACAGGCACAGAGACACCAATAAATTCTCCAATCAGTAATGCTGCAGGGACCGTCACCCCAGATCCATTCAGTGCAAAAGCCCAGTCGTGGCTACTGTCCTTCCGAGGGTGCGGATGCTGGGATTCAGAAGAACGCCCTGCCTGGCCTTCCCCCGATCCCATTCTCAGCCTGGCAGGTCACCTACCCATCTCCTTGAGCTCCAAGTTGATGAGCTCCAGCCAGTAGGCGTCAATCTCGTCCAGGTCATAGCGGCTGCCCCCTGGCCAATCAGGCTGGGAGCCCTCGCCAAGTTCGGAGCTGCTAGGGGACACCTGGGAAGGGGGGCCTTCCAGCGGCGGGAGGATCCTAGGAAATCAAGAGGGGGTGGTGTCATGAGGGGAAGGACCCTCAGCCTGCCACCCTTGCTGGGTCTGGAGGCATTTGGTGAGTTGGCCAGCCCAGCTGAGGACCTAGTGAGACTTGGATCCAAGCAGTGCCCACACTTCACCCCCTTCTTATGCTTCCTTCCCCCGCCTGCCCACCCTGCAGTCTCAGATGACTATGAGCAAGCAGGGAGGAAAACGAAGGGCTGTGGGCAGAGTGGAGGATGAGAGCCGGGCTGACCCACAGCCCTTGCACATCCATCCATACACATCCATTCTGCTCAGAGCGGGCACCTGGGCCTTAGCTAAAGCCCCAGGATCTGGATCTGCTCTGCCCCGGCCCGTAGGAGGCATTCCAAGTGCTGTCCTTGGCAACTTCCCGTGCCAGCCACTCTGGGACACGTGGAACCGAGCCAGGTGGGCTCCAGGTCCGTCAGCACAGCCCTCGAGGCTGCGGAGAGGACAGGACTGTCCCCAGGCCCTCATAGCCCCGGTTCCTCCTTCACCAACAACCTGAGAAGAACTGAGGCCAGCTTTCCTCTGGGTGAAGAGGAGTCCTCTCTGGCTACATTATTGCCACCCAGGGTGGCCCTTCCCACATAAAAAAGGGTCTACTGCCACAGAGAGCAGTGTTGTCCACACACCTTGCCCTTCACCCTCAAAAGAATGTTCCCTGAGCAGTGAGTCTCTGTCTACGGTGCTCCCCTCACCCCAAGAGGACACGGCCTCCCCTGGATACTAAGATGCACCTACTACAGTCCCAGATCACACTCCGGTGAACCCTCCCTCAGGCATGGTGCTGCCGCTGAGGCAGCTTGGAAGGGCCCTGGATGCAGAGTGGGGACTCGAAGCCCTGCTGCCCCACGTAGTGGGTACTTCTGGGCAAGCCACTTAACTTCTCTGTGCCCAGTGACCGCATCCGAACAATGGGCTAATAAGAACAGTATTTACCTTCTATGGTTGGTGTGAAGAGGAAATGCATGAAAACCTGTAAAGCTCCTAGAACAGTGCCTGGCACACAGTAAGCCCTTCCTGTGTGAGTGTGTGTTTTAAGACCTCTGGACATCACTTTGCTCCTTCTGAAATGGAATAGAGAGCTTTTTGCCTTGGGAGGGCACACGTCCCTTCTTGGTTCAGCATGTGCTGCCCCTCAGTTCCTGGTACCAGTTCAAAATTCCAGCTTCCTGCCCCCCCCCACTGGTTGCCATGGTTATTGCTGTGGAGCCTGACCTCTGTCTGGCCAGCCCTGCCTGCGGGGCTGAGAGGCCTCTCACTTGCCCAGGAGGCCTCCTGGGGTTGGAGATAGGGCTGCCAGGGGCTGTGACTCAGAGCAGACAGGAGAGGGCAGGGCCCTGGACTCCAGGAAATGCCCCGGTGTCAGCAAGAGGCAGGAAGGATGAAGGAGACAGGAGGCAGAATGGCCTCCAGACCAGGGGGGAAGCCCAGAGGCAGTTGAGGGGGGCAAAGGGAAAGTGAAAGGGCTTGGTGCCACCTTTCCACACAGAGGCCCAGATTAAGGATGGCTTTGGGTGATGATGATGATTATGATGCTGGCACAACTCCCCTAGTTCCCCCAAAAGGTCATTTCTTTTTTAAAATATATTTTTATTGATTTCAGTGAGGAAGGGAGGGAGAGACAGAAACATCACTGATGAGAGAGAATCATTGACTGGCTCCCTCCTGCACGCCGCCCAGGGGGATCGAGCCCATAACCTGGGCATGTGCCCTGACCAGGAATCAAGCCCATGACGTCTGGGTTCATAGATCAATGCTCAACTACTGAGCCATGCCGGCCGGACCCCCAAAATAGAAGCAAGATGAACACTCTTGGTCCTACAAAAATTATGCCTTTCCTCATGAGGCTCTGATTTGAATTAACACATTCTTTTAAAAACACAGGCCGACTTCTGTCATGACCGTGCTTTGTTTGTGCTCCCAGCATATGCTTAGTCAGGGTTTTGGATAACTTTTGCCCAAAGGCCCACCACCTACCAGCACAAACTGCCCACACCTTATGCTCAGGCAGTTGCCACCTGGCCAGAGCTCTTGGGGCCAGTATCGCATTCCTTTCTCTGGGAAGCTGGGGTTAAGAGGCTCATCAGAAAGGCATTTCCTGTGCTTCCTGGGCCTCACCTTCATCCGTTCGGCCTCTTCTGGCTCTGGCTGAGGAGGAAGCTCTCGCACCAGGCATGGACCAGCCTGACCCTAGGCCAGGCCTCAGTCTCAGCCGCAGCCAGCTGTACTGAGGTCAGCTGGGAGGAGATGGGCGGCTGCGCTGGGATCCGGGAGAGGGGAGGGGTCTCTACTCCAAAAGACCAAACAGACCCCAGAGGGTGGTTCGGCCTGGGGTTGGGCCTTTTGGACACACTGAGGGAGCAGCGTAAGCCCTCACTCAGGTCCTGAT
The DNA here is from genome assembly GCF_000327345.1 of Myotis davidii. Lineage (NCBI taxonomy): Eukaryota > Metazoa > Chordata > Mammalia > Chiroptera > Vespertilionidae > Myotis > Myotis davidii. The sequence continues at coordinate 1,709,767 of NW_006283354.1, forward strand.
CTGGGGGCGAGACAGACTCTCATTATTCAGACACATTTCAGACCGTGCGGTGGGCAGACCTGCCCAAGGGCCAGGGAAGATGGGGGAAGGAGGCAGAGACAGAGGGGCCTCGGGGAGCAGCCAGGGAGGGCAGTCAGAACCAACATGCAGGGTGATCAGGGCACAGGCTCTCTCTGGGCCTCACGGGGGTGACCCAGGGCTTGTTCCCAGGGCCTGTGATTTCTTGGCCCAGCCCACTAGGCCCTGACAGTCATGCAGGGAATTCCCCAGAATTTCCCAACTTCCTCATCTATAAAATGGGGACAGTAATATGTACTTTATAGGGCGAATATGATAATTAAGTGAGAAAATGAACGTAACAGGCTCAGCACAGCAAGTTCTCAGGAAGAGAGTTCCTATAAGAATTTTGACTATAGTGGCTGCCACGCTGGCCTCCAGACAAGGGCAGTGCAAGAGGAGGTGCTGAAGGTGATGGAGGGAGACACGGAAAGAAGAGGCATGGAGGTCTCTCCAAGAAGCACACCCTTCCCTGCCTGCAGTCTATCCTCTTCAAAGAGCATGGCCAAGCCAGGTTGCCTGGCTCCTGTCAGCTTACAGCACATGCATATGTGGGGAATGCACCCAGCAGAGCCAGAATTGCCTGAACACGTGCTCTCCTCTTGATGTCAACAGATAAGGCAGGCTGAAGCCAAGCTACTGGTGTGGAAGCATCTGCAGTTAATTACCCAGGCCAGCGATGCTTCCCGAACCACCTGACACTGACATCAAGGAGAGGGGCAGACTGCTGGGCTGAGCCTCATCAGGACTCACCTCTTTCCACCCAGCTGGTGCCCCCGCTCATTACCCTGGGCTCCTGGCCCATGTTTTCTCATTCAGGCCTCCCCAGCACATCACCAGGCAGGAACGGTTCTTAGCTCCATTTGACAGAGGAGAAACAGGCTCAAAAGGGCAGGGGCAGTTCTTGTCTGCAGAGGTGAGGGTGTGAAACCGGCCGGGAGCCTGCCCCACATTTTTGGGCCTGGGCAGGGGATGTGGAGAATAAGTGCTTTCCTCCAAGTCTCATGTGTGGGCTCCCTGATTCTCAAAGGCCCCAGACCAGTGCTGGTAGGCACTCAGCCCTCAGGAGCCAAAGGAGGATGAGCCCTGCCCAGTACCCAATCCTGACAGAGAGCACCTGTGCAGGGATTAGCGTTGCCTCTATAATCCATGCCCAGCACAGGCCTGGCACCAAGAGGACACTGGGTGTCTGTGAGCCAGTCATGGGTGTGGCTGCCAGAAAGCAGCAGTGCCAATGTCATGGGAGGTGACAGCTGTGATCTTTGCCCCAGGCCCGGTCATATGGGCCTGAGCAAGGCCAGGAGTGGACTGCTAATAACACAAGCTGTCTAAACCTAGCGAGCTGGTGGGTGGGGGAGGGCAGGACAGCAGGCCCCTCGGCCCCAAGGCACGACTTGGAGGGTTTCCCAGCCTACAGAAAGAAGCACTTGGCTGACCTCTGTTGCTGGAGGCATGGCCCATGGCCACGAGGCCACCTCCTGACCAGAGCACCAGGGGTCTCGCTGCCCCACAAGCCCAGGGGATGCAGCCCTGGCAGGGGGCCTCCTCATAGGCTGGTAACAGCAGCTGCTTCCTGAGCACCCCGCCCACTAAGAATTCCTTACAAAGGTTTAAGAAGTCAAGAGCATGGCTTATCCCTGTCTTAAGGAGTCATTAAAAGTCTGAAGATTTCCCTGATTAAGACGTGCTTGTGGGACCTAGTTTGGATCGACATCAAGCTAATCCGGGCCAGTTGTTACTGAATACTTGTGTGCCAGACCCTGTGCCAAATGCCTTTCAGGCATCATTTCAATATTATTGTCATCATTCCCATTTCACAGACAAGGAAACTTGAGGCCCAGGGAGATTGTATTTCTGGCCCAACATCATACTATGAATGGCCATTTGAACCTAGGCTGTCTGGCTCCACAGCTGAGCCCAAGCCCAAGAGGTTAGTCTCAAAGGTAAACTGCTAGTATTTCTGGAATATTTCAATGGTTTATGGGCCAAAATAATCTAAGACAAAATAAAGCTAGGCTAGCAAGGAAGCCCAGGACTGGTGGGTCCCATGTGGGGGTCCTAGCCCCCTCTTCTTCCCCTACCTGAGCCCCTAGCCTGGGCTGCCCGGCTCACCTCACCACGGGTTCTGGAATGGCCTCTGCCCCGGCGGGCACCTGCACACCTTTCTCCCATTCCTGTCGCCATGGATCCGCCAGGATGTAGTAGTCATCCGGGCTGAGCTGGTATGAGTCTGGGATCTTCATCGCTGTGATCAAGTCTGTCCGGAAAACCTGTTGGGAGCAAGGATGGAGAGAGTGGCTTCAGTCTGCCTCCGGGTGGTCCGCTCCCCAGGCCAGGGGAGGAAGAGGCAAATACAACTCAAGTGGGCTTTCTACCCACTCAAAGTCAGAAGCCAACACAAAGGCACTAAGTGCAATAATGCATCTTCTCTAAACCCAGCACAGTGCTTTGCACACAGCAGATATTCAATAAATGTGTTAAATTGAATTCATATGTGTCCTGACCTGTTAAAGGACAGGGATGAATGGGAGTGGATCTCAGAGGGAACAGGAAAAGCTGGGAAAGGCAAAAAAAAAAAAAGGGGGGGGGGCCTCTGTGAATGCATACTGCCATTAAGTGACTGTTTGGGGAATTTCTGTCAAATGCTTAAAATTATGTTTGTAGTTGCAAACATAGTGCTACAGGCACAGTGGAGATGTCAAGACCTCAGGGCACCAACCAGGGCAAACGAAACGCCAGGACCTTATGCAAACAGCGGAGGGGAGGTAGGATTTGGGGCAACCCCAAAGACACACTTCCAATGGCCAGGGTCCCGACGGCCTCTCAAGAACAAGGACACCGGGTCCCTGTCAGCAGGGGCTCCCCAGTTCCATCCTCGGTGTGTGATGGGGCAGGAGGATGGGGTTGGATTCCTTCTCAATCAAGCCCATCCAAGTCCCCTCAGAGCCAGGCCACTGAGTGGACACACCCTCATGCTTCGGTTTTCTCTGGTCACTGAGGAATTGTTCTTCCCAACCTTCTGCCTCTTGTGCCCCCATCTCCCCAAACAATCTCTAAGCCCAGCCCAGTGGCACTGGCAGTGACTCTTGTGCCCTGGTTACCTGACCTCAGGTGGCCTCCCAGGAAGGGCTGCTGAGGGACTTGGTGGCAGCTCCAAACGATGTGACTTATGTAGGTACCAACTTTCCCAGCGATCATCACATGAGAATCACAAGTTAAAGAAGTGATTGTGTCAACGAGACAAGAGAAACCACTTCAAGGAGTGCTCAAGGCCTCAGACCAAACTTCAAAACCACCCCTCCCTGGAAAAGTCAGCATCTGCTGGCCTTTCGGAGGCTCATGACAAGCTCATTCATGGTAACCTCTGCCTACTGGGGCCCAAGTCACTGGCTGTGAGTGCCTCATTTGAATCTAGGGCCAGAACAGCAAGAAAACAACTGAAAAGGGTGCACCAAGGGGGTTTGAGGCAGCATCTTGCAGAAAGCTAATTAACATCTGCATCTAGCCAGAGAGGGCCCTGGCTTGAAAAAGGTCAAATTTCTTGAAGATTCTATTTGCCCAATATAATTTAATTGTTAAGAAGGATACCCTAACGTTTAATTAGGGTGCCAGTGTGAAAAAATTAAAATGAGATTACAATTAAATGCTAATTAAACAGAAGATGGAATGTGGTAGAGATTTTACAGCCCTGATGATTTGCATATCTTATTAGCAAGCAGTGAACCAGCTGATACAAGGACACAAACTCGGGTACTCAGTGCTTTTGCGGGGGCCTTTCTTAGCTGTGGCCTCAGCCAAGCCCAGCAGGGCCGGGGCTGGTACCTCCCTCTGGGCGCCAGTACAAGACCTGGTGGGTGAACTGAACCCGCAGTAGATTCATCACGGCCTCAAAGCTCTCCCAACCCAGGCAAGCCAAGGGGCATGACAGCCAAAGCCCTGCTGCTCTGGTGCCAAGGGGAGCTGCCCACCTGGACCGTCCATCTTCCTGCCCCGATAGCAACCCTTCAAGAACCCAGTGTCCCTGTAAGCCCCTCCAAAGAGGCATGGATGTGTTTAAAATCTCTTGCTGTTCCTTCATCCTGTGGTATAGTTTAAATGCCACCTCCTCCGGGATTCCTTCCTTGGTCATCCTGCCTCAGGGAGCGCCAACTGCCTGACAGAGCCACCTTCTATCCCAGCATCCTGCCTCACTTCCCAGGACTTCATCCGAACTGGTGCACTCATGCTGCTTGTTTCACATCCTCTCCCCTGACACACCTGTCCTGTTCTCTGCTGCATTCTCATTGCACGGTGACTGGCACATAATAGGTGACTGAGCAAATGAATGAAAGGGCTTCTCTGAGGATTTATCTGATGAATCTGAGGCTCCCAGCTGGCTCCAGGCAGTGCTTTTAGAACCCACATTAACAGGGTGAAACATCTCATAGATATACCCAAAGTTGAACCTGAACAAAGCAACACACAGCCTCTAGTCTGCAGGGTTCAAAGCCAAAAGACCAGGGTGCTGCCCGAGCTGGAGTTGGAGGCCAGGGTGCCAAGCTACACCAGCTGGGGAGAAGTGACCCTGACCTAGGAACAGGCCCAGGATTGAGAATTCCGAGCAGGAAGGGGTCCTGGGCTCAACTCGGCCAGGGAGATTCAGGAGAGAGAAGAGTCTGATCTCAACAGAGTTCTGTTTCGTCCTGGGTCACTCAGGGAGCAGGTGGCAGACTGGACACCAGTGGCCCTTCTGGGCAGAGGACTCACTAAGCACAGTAAGGCAGCACTGTCACAATGCTCAAGAGTACTGTGTGCCCAGTACCAGCTGTTCTTGAGTTAATTTATTATCAGACCCTATACCATCATTCCTATTTTACAGCTGAGAAACCTGGCACTCAGTCTAGTTAAAGAACCTTGACAAGGTCCTGCGTGTTGGAAGTGGCCAAAGTACCCCACGCCAAGGCCATTCTGACATCATCCACACTCTCCCACAGCCCCTTTTGGCCACAGGGCTGTCAATTCCCTTGAGTGAACCTGAGGTCAAATCAAGTGGCTTCTGCTCGGACTCCACTATGCAAATCAGGTGGGGACTTTTGCAAGTTGCAACTCCCTCAGACTGAGCTGCAAGGCATGCCAGGCCCCGTGCTGTACAGACGCCGTCTCCAGAGCACGTTTCACTCTCCTCCCTGGGCACACGGGAGGACTCTGCAGGGACACTCTTCTCCCTTGCCAAGGTGGGGCTGGCCTGCTTCATCCTTACGGTCTCAGTTCAGCCCACATCTGCTCTGGGAAGTCTTCCCCAGTCCCAGGCTGGGTTCTGGGCTTCCTCTGAATATGGGAATCTCCTGGCTTCTTGCCATGTCTCCCCATGAGAAGGTGATCTCAGTGAGGTCCGGCCGGGCAGCAGGTCAGAGCCCAGCAGTGCACAGGGCCTGGCACATGCTAGGTGCTAACAAAAGCTGAAGGACTCAAGAACCTCCTCCTCCCATGGACCTGCCACCACCTTGCTGGGGTGCTGCCCAAGGCTACATACAGCTGAGCACTCTACCTTTCAGAGAAGCCTCTGTACATTCATATAAAACCTGCCCAGCACGGCCAGTGTGGCTCAGTGATTGAGCGTCGACCTATGAACAAGAAGGTTATGGTCCAATTCCCGGTCAGAGCACATGCCCAGGTTACAGGCTCTATCCCCAGGATGGGGCATGTAGGAAGTGGCTGATCATTGATGATTGATATTTCTACTTCTCTCTCTCTCCCTTCCTCTCTGAAATCAATAAAAAATATTTAAAACAACAACAACAACAAAAACCCATCCACAAATATGGCAACCCAGTTGTAAACCAAGTATCTTTGTTTTGAGTTGCCAGAGGTTAGGCTTGAAAAAAGGCTCAATTATTCTCTTAAACGGCTTCTGAATTATTTATGAAAACTAAATAAAAGAATAAAATGGCCAGTGATAAACTGGAAGCCTTGCTGTGGCAAGAAAGTTAGAAGCTGGAAAGCAAGCAATTTTCTAAGAATGTGAATGTTTACTATTTTTCTCTATTTTGGCAGAAATTGACAAATTGTTAAAGGTCTGCTGCCTAGCAACCAAGTTCTGCTGAGCTGCTTAGGAGATGTGAATTGTAGCTTCTTCAAACAGTATGAAGAAAGCTAAAGGTCTAAAATTTTAATTTAATAACCAATCTGAGTGCCAGAGGTACCGATGCAACCCTGGAGTGAGCGGAAGACTGCTCTGCCTAAAAGTAGGGACGGTTCATGACCTGGCCTTTCATAGCTATCTAGCTTTCTACACCTGTTTCTCCAGGGAGAACCAAAAACAGGCTCTGCCAGAAAGCAGCCGTGGCGTCTGATGTGGTCTCCAAAAGCAAATAAAAACAATGACAATGGGCAGCTTTCACGATGCCATCCGATGGGTTCTCATGTATGACCACAGACTTGTGGATGTTATTTGAATATTTCATCCCAGGACCTGCGACTCTGTACTTCCTCTTCTCGAGGTGAACTGTTGTATCATAGTATATTTCAGACCAAGAGGCACCAAGAGGAAGTTTAGTTACTTAACGAAAGGCTCCAGCACTTACCACAATTACAAAATATGATTATTTGGGTAATGATTTGTTTAATGTCCAGCTCCTCTAATAATCAAGCGGAGGAGGTGGAGGCCACATGTGCACCGTTTATCATTATGCCTGTTTACGACACAGTTTACAGCCTGGCACACAGCAGGTGTTCGAGAAATGTGTGTGGTACAAGTGAGCGAATGAATGAAGGAACCTCAGGATTTATCTGAAGTATGGCTAAACCCTGAAATTTGCTGCCCTGCTTAGCAGGGGTTGGTCAAAAGATTCTTCAGTGGACTTCAGTAACTGGTCTTGGTCACTCTCTCAGTCAGTGAAATGGCTCTGGCCAGGATTGCCTCTCCATGACCTCTGTCCACATGAGGACTCCCAAGGCAAAGCTGGGAGTGGCACCCTCCCCACCACCCTCCTAAGGATATTTGAGGGTATGTCCTGAAAGAGCCAAGTGAAAGATACTTAATTTTTTTGTTTTAATTTTTTAATATGTTTTTATTGATTTTTGAGAGAGGAAGGGAGAAGGAGAGACAGAAACATCAATGATGAGAGAGAATCTTGATTTGCTGCCTCCTGCATGCCCACCCCTCTCCGACCCCCCGAGGATCAAGTTCACAACACAGGCATGTGCCCTGACTGGGAACTGAACTGTGATCTCCTGGTTCATGGGTCGATGCTCAACCAATGAGCCACACCAGCCTGGCCCAGATACTTCATTTTAACGCATTTTTTTTTTCTGAGCACTTCATCTTGTTAGAAACAACTGCTAGTAGTGAAAAGTAATTGTCCTGTTGTGACATGGCACGTGCTCTGCTAAATGCCTTGCATATATAATTTCACTTAATTCATAGTACCCCCATCCTACAGATGTGCAGACTGAGACTCAGAGCGGTTAAACCACTTGTTTGAGGTCTGCATTGTCTCTTAACCACTGCAATACTATCAGCAAACCAGTCAGATATTTCTTCTTTTAAAAAAATCTCTTGCCAGCACCTGTTTGGCTCAGTGGATAGAGCGTGAGTCTGAAGGCTGAAAGGTCCCAGGTTCGATTCCGGTCATGGGCATGTACCTTGGTTGCGGGCACATCCCCAGTAGGACATGTGTAGGAGGCAGCTGATGGATGTTTCTAACTATCTATCCCTCTCCCTTCCTCTCTGTAAAAATCAATTAAAAAAAAAATCTCTTTTTGCCCTGGCCGGTAGCTCAAATGACTGGAGCATCGTCCTGACACAGCAAGGTTATGGAATGAATCCCCGGTCAGGGCACATAAAAGCAGCAATGGATGAATGTATAAATAAGTGGAACATGCCCTGGCTGGCATGGCTCAGTTGGCTGAGCGTCCTACTGTACACCGAGAGGTCACCAGTTGGATTCCCAGTCATGGTACATGCCCGGGTTGTGGACTCGATCCCCAGTAGGGGCTGTGCAGGAGGCAGCCAATCAGTGTTTTTCTCTCTCTCTCCCTCTCACTTCCTCTCTCTCAAGTCAACAAAAACATATATTTTTTTTAAAAAGTGGAACAGCAAGTTGATATTTCCCTCTCTTCCTCTCTTCCCTCCTCCCCCCTCCCTCTCCAATCAATAAATAAAAATTCAAAAGAAGTCTCTTTCCTGAGCTGGGAGCTGATAAAAAGTATCACACAGAGTTAAATACTTAAAATTAGGCATAAAACACCAGAGAAAGGCTCTACCCAGTCCCATTCAAGCTACCACATTGGTCACACACTTAAAACACACAGATACACACTCCCTCTCTCTCAACATCTCTTTCTCTTTCACAAGGATAACAGCACTTCCTGCTCTTAAAGAGAATTTATTACACACATTTCTTTTGCAAGACAAGTCCCAGAGGCCAGGAGGCCTTTCCAGCTGGCGGGAGCAGTACTGTTTCTGACTCTACGAGACCCAGAGGAAGGCAGAGGGAGGCCCAGCAAGCAGGCGCTTAGCCCAGTGGAAGGGCTCCCCTCTCACTCGCCGCCTGCTCCAGGATAGCAGAGGAGCTGCTGCTGGCTAGGAACAGGGCTCGAAACCACTGGGGCAAACACAAAAACCCTCTTTAGGATTCTCCTGCTTTGCCTCTCACGTTTGTGGGCATGTTACTACAATATATGTCATCATTGTTTTAACATAAAATAGATTGTGTTGCCCGGCCAGTGTGGCTCAGTGGTTGAGCATCAACCCATGAACAAGGAGGTCATGGTTCGATTCCTAGTCAGACACATGCCCAGGTTGTGGGCTCGATCCCCAATAGGGGGTGTGCAAAAGACAGTGAATCAATGTCTCTCTCTATCGAAGTTTCTGTCTCTCACTCTAAAATCAATTTTTAAAGGTATTTAAAAATAGGTTACGTCAAACATCTGGGTAATACCCCTGCTCCTCCAGGAAGGCATCGTACTGATCCTGAGGTTTTGCACCCCAACACAATCTGGCCACCCCTGCCTTCACCCAAGGTAGAAGGGTTTAATTTTTTAAAGCAATGGGCCAAGCCAATGAGCTGCCTCCTTTCTCTTCACTTGTTGAATTCTCACCAACACTGGGTCTTGGGGACACCGCAATGGGGGCAGAAGCTGTCCATAAGGATCACCTCTTCCTCCTAGGCCCTGTCCCCAGGGGCAAGAGGCTGAGCACTGACAAAGGGCCTCTGTGGAACTGTAAACAGGCCCCATCCCCTCATGTAGAGATATACTAGTCTGTCGCCAGGGCCGACCAAGGAGCTGACGGTTGAATCCCAACTCCCACCCACCCTGTTCTGGAACCATCCAGGCTTCTGTCCCAGGGAGGCCAGGGTCACGTCCACTCACTCTGGGATCACTCCCACTTCCAGGCTCCACAGGCCTCAGGAAAGGATGTCGCATCTACAGAACAGAACCTCCATGGCAGGGTGCAGGGTAGGGCTCGACTGATGACGACTCTGAGGCTCAGAGAGAAGCAGTCATTTGCCCCTGGTCACAGAGTTCCTCAGTGGCAAAGCTGGCTGCACCTCTTGTAACAGACACTTTCCTGTGTAGCACCTGCATCCTGCTGACAGCCAGAGGACAAGCTCCCTGGGGACAGAGCCTGCAACTTTTGTCCCCCTAGCACCGGGCAGGGTCTATTAGGTGCTGGCTGAGTTTATTTATTTTTTTAAAAATATATTTTATTGATTTTTTTACAGAGAGAAAGGGAGAGGGATAGAGAGTTAGAAACATCGACGAGAGCGAAACATCGATCAGCTGCCTCCTGCACACCTCCTACTGGGGATGTGCCTGCAACCAACGTACGATTCCTTGACTGGAATCGAACCCGGGACCCTTCAGTCCACAGGCCGACGCTCTATCCACTGAGCCAAACTGGTCAGGGCTGGCTGAGTTTAATCAGTGTCCCTGCCCACTGGCTGAGTTCTGGGGACTCTGACTTCCTAAAAACGCAGCTTTCTACTTCAAGACAGCCTGACTGGGGGAATCCCCACCAGGTGGCCTGCCCTCCCATCTGCCTCTCTGCCCAGCCTGAGGAAGACGCTGCCCTGCCAGGGTGGAAGGCTTAGCAAAAACCTGCCGGTCCCCTAGCTGCTGCTGGGGCGATGGGGGTAAGCTGGGTGACAGTCTCACCCACTCCTGCTGCCTTTTCTTAGGTCACTGAATCAGGCTCCCATCCCCTCTGCAACCTCAGGATCTTCCAGGGAGGCCCAAGCCAGGAACTCCTGTCTTAGCATATTAGGGAGAAAGGGCTATGACAGTAGTGTTTAACCCTGGCTTCCAGGGGGCGGGGCAGGCTGTGAGAAAGTACAGGTACCTGATGCCCCACTCCAGACCATTTAAGTCACAATTCCTAGGGGTGAGGTAGGATAGGAGGTGGTCTGTGATCTCCATCAGATTCACAGAGGTATGACCCACAAAGTGTTAAGCACCAATAATGATGATGCCTTTTGGTAAGACAGGTCAGCCAGAAACTCAAGGCCTGAGCAAGATTTATGCACTAATGCCACCTTCCCAGGACAGGCTAACCCCTCCTCCTCCCTCAGGGCTGGCCTGGCTGACTGAAGCCCCAAGCGCTAGACCTCAGCTTTGTTGGGATACCTCAGGCAGCAGAGCAGAGGAAGGCAGCACCCGGTGTCCTTGGGGTCGGCCCACTTTTCCCTCTACTGCCAAGGGAATTCTGGGGCCACCCCAGGACCGAGGCCTGCCCTCCCCTTTCACTTTGGCTGAGAAAGACCACCCACTGGTTAGGGGTGGATGAGAATCTGGGCCTCAAGGCCTTGGCTCTGTCCAGGGTCCTGACTTGAGCACTTTTCCTGCCCTGGGGCACCTCACTCTGGTGTAGAGGGCATCCCTTGATTTGCACCCTCAGGGTGCACTTGGGAAGGGCTGGCCTTGGCAGGTCATCAGAGCGGCAGCCCCTCGGTTCTCTGAACACAACCCCAGTCCTTCCCACAGCTGTTGGCTTCGCTATGGGCTAGTGGTGCTGCTTCGGAAAAGGACTCATGGTCCTCCAAACCCCACCCCATCACTGTCCATGTTGAGAGATAAGGCGAGGATCAGTGAACCGCTGAGCCCCCAGCAAGGGGGCTCCTGCACCACACACATCAACTTGCAAACATTCTGGCTGGGAACTCGGGCCAGACTGGGAGCAGACCCTGTGACCAGCCTGACAACCACCCCACAGGCTTCTTACTCTGGGGGGCAGGGCAGATGGGGCTCCCAGATCCCCTCTCCCCAGGGGGTCCAAAGCCCGGGTCCCCAGGCCCAGCAGATGAGAAGGGCCCTCCTCTCCACTCCATTCACAGAAAGAGAAGGCAACACCCAGCGAGACTTAGTGCAAATGTTCTGTACCGCCAAATCCTCGCTTTCATCTCTGCCTTCTCATGAGCCAAATAATTTGGAAGCTTTCATTGACGGTTTCCTTTCTGCCCCGAGATAGCTTGGAATTTATGGTGGCTATGGCTCAGCCTCCTCACTTAGGGGACGAGGGAAACCTCACAGGCTGCTCTCCAGCCTGCTGTGGGAGGAAGAGCTGTCCTTGGCCACAGTTCAAGGCGGGGAAGACTTCCTCAGCTCTCCTGGAGCCCAGGACTTGAGGTCGGGTGTCTCCTTCAGGCTGCACAGCCCCCTGGGAGGCTCCTGTGCTCGAACCCAGAGCCACGTGTAGCCAGTCCCCATCAGGGTCGGGCACTAACACCCTTACAATGACTTGCCTCTATTTTTTTTTTTTTTTTTTTTTTGCAGGGGGTGGGGAGAGGTTCAAAGGCTCTGAGCTGGAAAACCCAAGAAGCAGGGGAATTTTCAGCCCCATGCAAATCATTTTCTCCTCGGTCTTCGCGGACACCTGTTTCCTCCCAGCCACCAGCCTATCCTGGGTGTCATGGCAGCCCAGGCCCTGGGATCTCTGCCCTGAGAGCCGGCCCCTCCTCCTACGGGTGCTGGCGGGGAGGAGGGAGCACGCAGCTCTAGGAGCTCCCCTGAACTTGTCCACCTTTCTCCAAAGCCGCAGGCTCCTCTGCTCCAACGGGGCTTGACAATTGCTGCTTCCCAGGACCCACAAGATGTGTGAAGGTGGCTATTGTCTTACTAATTCAATCATAACAATTGGGGAGCCCTTGCAGGTATCAAGATGGGGGTGAGAAGGGAGAGGGGGACAGGGGAGTTGAGGAGTGGTCCCAGGGGTTCCAGGGCTCTCGCACTCTGCCTCCCACTTCCCAGGGCACCCACTGGGCAGGGCTAGTCCAGGCGGGCGCTACCAGCCTCAAGAACAGAATCTTCCCAAGCCGACTCGGTCCAGGCCCCCCTTCCCCGCCCTCCCCCCGCATTCCTGAAAGCATCTCCTTCCAGCTCCACCCCTCCTTCATGGGGCCAAGGAAGGACAATCGGTGGGGGGTGGGGGTGGGAGGCATCAGGTCTCAAAGGCTCCCCACTCCCCACAAAGGGAGAGTGTTAGGGTCAGCCAGCTCCAGGAGGAGGCGGGGAGTCCTTTTTCAAATGCAAGGCTCTGCGGAAGACCCCCCTAGGGGCTGGCTAATGACAGCTGAGCTGAGATCGCTCCAGGGGTGAAAGGGGAGAGGAGGCCACAGGCTCAGAACAGACACTTCCCCCAGCCCCAAGTCAAGGGCTCACACCCAGAACTCGGGGCCTTGCCTTCCCACCCTGGGCACTGTTAGGCCCCCAAACCTCAGGCCTTGGCCATATAACTTTGGAAACTTCAGTTTCCTTATTACAGGACTGAGAACTCTGGACGACTTAAAAAAAACTTTTTAACTTAAAAAAATATATTTTTTTTATTGATTTCAGAGGAAGGGAGAGGGAGAGAGAAAGACAGAAACATCAATGATGAAAGGCATCATTGATCAGTTGCCTCCTGCATTCCCCCGACTGGGAATCAAGCCTGCAACACAGGCATGTGCCCTGACCAGCAATTGAACCCCTGACCAGGAATCAAATCATGACCTCCTGGCTCATGGCTCAACACTTAACACTGAGCCACACCGGCTGGGCTCTGGGCTACTTTTAAGGATTAAAAAAATGAAGTGTCCAGCACTCTAAAGTGCCCAGCTACTCGGAAGGCTGCAGAGCAGTGCCTCTCTTAAGGGCCTTATTCAACCCTCCCACAGACCCTCCACCTTCTCCGAGAATCAGTGCTCTGGAGCCTCATCTGTGCCTGGGGCCTCTTCTGCTTTGAATACTGCCGCGCCCCCCTCCCCTTTCTCCACAGCTCCGGAAGCCAAATACCTCTACCTGCCACAAGAAACATCCCAGGTCAAACAAAGGAAGGCTTAAAATGCAGGCACTGTGAGCTGGGCATAATAAGGAGCAGATGACTTAACTGGATGACTGGGGACCCATCCTCCACCCCTACACCAGCAATCCTGTCACCCTTGCTCCGCCTCCAAAGTGTCCTGAATACCACTGCTTCTTACCCCACTGCCAACCCCTGGCTCTAAGCTGCATTGTTTATCTCCTGGTCAACTGCAAAAGAATCAGAATCCTTCCTGGTCCCACCTGTGTCCCGGTATCCCCTTCTCCTCACGGCAGCCAGTGGGACCTTTCATTAAAACATCAGACTGCCATTACCTTCCTTATGATCCTGGAAAGGCTTCTCTCACTCAGATCTTCAGATCCACAGAAACATCTTTACAACAACCTACACCCCCTGCCTTCATTTCACTCAGCCACACGGGCCTTGCGTGTCGTGCCTGTGCCCTTTGCCAGGAACGCTCTCCGCCAGAAGTGCTCTTCTTCCACACACCTGCAGAGCTCACTGCCCCAGGCCTCTGCTCCTGTGACCTCCCATCTTCCCTTTGCCTTTCTTTAGGACACTGACCACTACTCACCTCTGAGGGCTTCTTTTCGTTCTGCCGGGGCCAGCCCGACTTGGTGCTGCTGGGCAGTTTGGAGCATCTTGAGGCAGATGTAGTGTGGCCTGCAGAGAGAACACAGCCCATGAGGGGCCCTGGGAGGCCAGGAACACCACCCCCCACGCCCAAGGAAGAAGGGAAGCTCCAGCTTCAGGAGGTGGACACTTCAGTAAGTACCTGGTAGACTGTCCCTGCTCTGGGCCTCTCCAATGATGAATGATGACATGAAACCCCTTCTACCCACCAACCCGAAGGGGCTTGGGAAATAAAAGGCAGTGACCAGGACTCAGTATTAGCTTACTATGTGACCCACGACAGGTCCCTTGCACTCTCTTGTCCTCTGCTTCCTGCTTGGTGTGATGCCCACTGGGAGGACAGAGGCTGGGCAGTGCAGTGGGAATAGTGCTGCCCTAAAGTAGACCCACAGACCAGGCTTGAGCCCTGACTCAGCCACTTACTAGCTTGTCGCCCTGGGCAAATAAATAAGTTTCTCTGAGCCTTAGTTTGCTCTTCTATAAAATGGGGGCAAGAGGCTAACTAACTGTCTTCAAAGGACTGTTGTGAGAATGAGATGATATCATGCCTGTAGTCTTCTCAATAAACATTAGCTACTATTATGAGGGGCGAAGGCCCTTGCTGGACTACAGGGCTGTGGCCTCTATCCCTACGGGTCAAAGGAGCGGCTGGCAAAGGAATATGCACCAGCCTGGCCCAACTCCCAGGCAGCTACAGGGCTCAGCTGCCCAGAAGCCCACCCCCTGCAGGTGCTCCGCCCTCACAGGCTCCTTTGCATGCAATAAAGTTAGAAGTAGAGGCTGTGGTCCTTCTTGGCTCTACTGAGCCAGGCCACAGGCAGTGTGGTTGCAGCCACAGAGGGCCAGTCGCTGTGATCTCCTGCCACAGGGAGGAAGGGCTGGCCAAGTTAGACACCAGAGCCCAGGTGAACCAACAGACCCCCAAAGGACAGTGATGAATGGGACCTGGAGCGGGGGATGGGACTGGGACCAGACCCACCATGGGATTGCATCTGCCACAGGCTCTTGGAGGAAGGTATGAAACTCCGGGAGCTCTAAGGGGCCTTGGAGATCTCCTGAATCTCAGAGGCTCACCACCTATGTGAACAAACCGAGGTCTAGAGCTGCAGGGCTCCAGGCCCAGCCTCCCTGGCAAGGCAGCCTCTTTCTCAGCCTGGGCTTCCACCAGTAACACCACTGTGTGGGAGCCCCTGGCAGTGTGTCTTTCCTACAGGGCAGAATGCAACTCCTTACTTGAACCAGCTCATGCAGGCCCAGGCTCCTGGGCAGCTAGGAAGAGCTGCCTTCTACTACTAGAGAAAAGCTCTCACCTTACACATACCTCCCCCAAATTTCAGAAGAGGCTCCCTACTTTCTCCTTGACAACATCCCCCCATCCCGACATCCAAATGACACCCCAGGCCATACACTAGTCTACCTCTCAGATCCCATGAAGGTCAGACTGCTTCATTCATTTCTTCAGCAAACATTTACTGAGCACCTACCTAGCTGGGGATAAGACAGTGACCTCTCTTATCAGGGAGCTTGCCAGTGGTTAGTAGTAATACTTATCAGGTAATTACTGCAGTGACAGATTTTCTATGGGTTGTGTAGAGACCTCCTATAGTGCCCTGACTCAACAGGAGTGCCACAGGGATAGGGATGTACTCCTAGTAGCCAGGAGTTACATATCCAAAGGCCCAGAGGGGAGCAGATCTGTTCCAAACAGAGCAAAGCAGGTGGGGCTGAGACTTAGAGGGTAAAGAGGAGGTTTGGGGGGGAGTGAAGAAGACAGTAAGGCCTTCGTGTGAGGACTTTCTCAGGAGCAGAGGGACCTGCTCTCATTTATGCCTTCCCCAGCACTGAGACCACGGGCAGACGCTCCCCATCTGTGGGCCTGGAAATTATTCACATGCTTTCCCTGGAGGAGCCCCAAAAGGAAGGCCTTACTGTCAGTGGTGTCAGAGTTGTCGCTGCTGATGGAGTATTTTCGCCTCTTCTCTTCCATCTGCAACAAAAGGCAGGCCCCATTATACACACAAGCAGCCCAGGAAACCCTCAATCCCCCAGAAAATCACCAGTAGCCTCCCTCCCAGCCAGCCCCACTCCACCCCACCCACCCTGGGTGGGATGAGGGAGGGGAGAGGAGGCTGCATCTCCATCTCCTGAGCCCAGAGTCTCAGAGGAGCAGGAGTCTACGTTTAGAGGACCTGCCCAGGAAACTCAGGGTCACCAGAAAATCAATCCACTCCCAAGTAAAAGTTGCAACTGGTGCCTCACCGGGTGCGGAGAAGGGAAGGCAGTAGGTCCATCCTATCTGAGTTTAAGGACAAGCCAGTCCTGCCTGCACTGAGGACACATCCTGAGAGGGGCGGCCAGGAGTGTGGAAAAGGGGGTGAGTACAGGGAGGCTCCAAACTGGGTCCCTGAGACACACCAGGACCAGCGTGACTGGTCCTGGGCTGGGCTCCCTCCCTCCCCCACTGTCCTTCTCCTGATAAAAGTACAAACCAACTTTATCTTGGCTACAGTACCTAACTTCAAGGTGAGAAGGGCAGCTCTCCCATGCTGCACTCATTCCTCTACCCACACTATCTCAGCCATCTCCAGTTCCTAACAACCCGGTGAGCTCTGAGCTATTTGCTTCAGTTACTGGGGAGGCTCAGTGCCTTGTCCTGCTAGTAACTGTCTGAACTGGGATTTGAATGCCTGTGGGCTGATCCCTGAGCCCACACTGAGCCGCCTTTGTGCCCTCCTCAGGGCCTGCCTGTTGGAAGTGCTTTCCCACCCACTTATTTCCTCTAATCCTACAGAGTCCTGGGTGGCAGAGCCTGCTCCTGTCCCCTTGGAGGGGAGCACACCCAGGGCTTGTTAACCTGCGCTGGGTCTCAGCTAGTTAGTGGCCGAGTGCTAATGTGAGAACAGATCTGGGGCTCAAGGCCCAGAGCACTTTCCACCATCTTCCTGTTCCTGTGAGTCTGGAACCTGGGCTGCCTCACTGCCCACAGCAAAGGGCAAGGAGCCAGTGTCAGCAGGGAAGAGCCCCACTGCCCAGCCCAGCTGCAGGCCAGCCAGGCTCCCGACCCCGCCTATGATCCTATCTACTATC
Source organism: Myotis davidii (assembly GCF_000327345.1). Taxonomy (NCBI): domain Eukaryota; kingdom Metazoa; phylum Chordata; class Mammalia; order Chiroptera; family Vespertilionidae; genus Myotis; species Myotis davidii. The sequence goes on from NW_006283354.1 coordinate 1,726,823, forward strand.
TGCCACCACCCAAATCCGCTTTTGCCAGGCCTGGGGTCCCCCCTCCTCCGGTGGCCTGCAGGGACCAGGGAGCATCAGGCAGGGGTGATTACCCAGACCTCTGAGCTGACCAGGAGGACCCGCCTGCCTGGAGCTTGACCAGAACCAGGAGCTTCTCTCTACCCCCCTGTCCCCCAACAGCAAACTCAGGAAGACAGGAAGGTTCACTGGGGCTGCTTATTGCCCAGCTCTGAAGGCGTGGACAAGTGCTCTGCAGAGGGTGTGGAGGGATGGAGGGATGCCTGGTGGTATGAGGTGCATGGCTGGCAGGAAGGTGGGAACTCATTGCAGTCGGGAAGGGGGACACCATGGTACACAGGGGCCTTCCTAAGCCCTCAGAACAGACCTTTGGGACAGGTGGGCAAGACAGCTGCTTCCCTTTTGCAGATGAAGAAGACAAAGCCAAGAGGTTAAGTGGTTTGCCCTGGATTGCAGTGCTTTAAGAAATCTGTCTGATTCAGGAGACCATGAACAATCTTTAGATGTCTCTGCCTCTGTGCAGCCTAGTGCAATAATGCTCTACCACCTGCAGCCACCCATCCTCGCTGTCCTCTGGGGTCTGAGGGTGACTTTAAACGAAGACCTCTAACCTACATCTTGCTAACCCAGCCGTATCACAGGCGGGTAGAAGTCAAAGGGAGGTGCTAGAATTGCATCCACCTATTTCCCCTGCAATGCGCTGTCCAGGAATTGCATTTCTCTTCATTTCTAGCAAAGAGGTCACGTCCAAGCCAGGCTCTCCCATAGCATAAAAGCCACAGGCCCCACTAGACCAGGGACCAGGGGAAAGACAACTGGGTCTGCATTTTTACATAAATCTCCTGAACTTAAAATGTTGGCAGCTGATTTAGGGTTTTAAAAACACTTTCAGGAGGCCAAACTAAATACATCTGTGGGCCAGAATCAGCTGGTGAGAAGAAATGAGAGCAGCATAAAGCCCTTGGCTCTCCACATAGATGCTAGTTATTAATACCATGCAGCCTTGGGCCAGGTGGAGAACCCTCCTACCAGTGCCCACCTGACGCGGTCCTCCGAGGGAGCGGTGACCCTGTACAATAAGGAAGGTCCTCTGTGACAGGACCCAACTGCCGACACCCTTCTCGGAATGCCGTTCCCTGCTGCCCAGGACCTGCCAGGATGCGGACTGGCACCCCGCCCTCACCCAGGTCCCTGTCCAACCTGCCCTCAGTGAAACATCCCGGAGTCCTCCTGGGCAGGGTGTTATTAAGGGTGCAGATTTTGTGGTGGTTTAATTGAAATAATAACTAGGCTTCAGAGGATAGTCACTGTTTGTAAGTGAAGCGTCCTTCCTTTGAACCATGTCTGTTGCAAAGGCCTCCCTGCCTCAGGTGAGCCTCCACTGCCAGTGGCTAATGAAGCCCCAGTGAGGCCTGGGCTCCCCTGTGGGACAGCCCCTTGCCCCCTGACCCCCCTCTCCACCCCAGCAAGGGGTACAGGGAAGACTCCTTCACCAAAGTTGAAGTCTAAGCTGCAAATGCAGGTGGGGTTTGGGGGTGCTGAGATTTGATCTTGGCCTCTGGGTTTTCCCTCTCCACTGGCCCCTCCAGTGTCTCCCAAAGCAAGGTCTGCTCTGGGAGAAAGTACCTCAGGGTCACAAGGCACTTTCTTTTGGAGACAGAAGTACCCCTGAAACCCCACCTACAAAGGAGACTGTAGGAATGAAAGGGTCATTTTTCCTCCCATTTGCACCTCCCACACTGCCCCCAGCATGGAGACACAGACAGGAAGCTCGCCTTTGTGAGTGTGGGTGTCACAGGGTCGCCTCAGTGAAGCAGCAGCCCACAGCCTCTCAGCAACCGCGGCAAGTGGGCTCTCCCTCCAGAACACACCATGAATCCCCCCACCTTTCCCCCATGTCTACTGCTACCAAACAGGTCCAAGCCATCTCATCTTTTGCCTGGACTCCTCATTTATCTCCCAGCTTCTACTACTGCTCCCTCATAATCCGGGATCCACACAGTAGCCAGAACGACCTTTAAAAAGTATAAACCGGGCCCTGGCAGTGTGACTCAGTTGGTTGGTGGGCATCATCCTGTGCACCGACAGGCTGCCGGTTCGAATGCCAGTCAGGGCACATACCCAGGTTCCTGGTTTGATTACCAGTTAGGGTGCATACAGCAGGCAACCTGATCGATGTTTCTCGCTCTCTCTCCCTCTCCATTCCTCTAAAATCAATAAAATTTTAAAATAAAATAAATTATAATGTATACATTTTAAATGTTCCTATTTAAAACCTTTCAAAGGCTTCCTACTGACCAAAGGATAAAACTCAAGCTCCTCACCACAAGACCCCACATGATCTGCCTAACTCAACAAGTTCCTATCGACCACTAGCCCTGCTCCACCATTTTCCAGCCACACCGGCCTCCTTTCATTCCCTGAAGCAAGCCTGACAGCCCAGGCTTTGAGACCTGTACACAGCCTGTACCCTCTGCCTTGTAATGGTCTATGCAGCCTATGCATGTCTGACTTTTCATTTTTCAAGTTTCAGCTTAAATGTCACATATGCAGGGTGCCTTATCTAAAGAAAGCGTACCATCCTGTTATTTAGCGTCTTCAGAGCATCCATCATAATTTGTGTTTGCCAATCTACTTGTCCAACATCCTTCTCCTCCAGAATATATGTTCCATGAACGTAAGCCTGTCCGGATCCCTGCTGGGCCCCCATGCCCTCCGTGCATAGCATTCAGCACAGAAGAGGGGCTCGATACATGCAGAGTGCTGAGTGTGTTCATGTCCCCTCCCTCTGGAAGTGTGGGGACCGTCCGGCCCGGTGGGCCTGCCTGTCGCTTGCAGGAGCAAACACCCCAGCCCAAGATTCGTCCTGTTTTCACAGCCCTCTTCCCCATCTTAGCCTCACACGTTTTCCAGGACTCTTTATTTGGCTGGGCTCCTGGCTAATGATCAATGTCAACTTAGTAATAGGGCAGCAATTTGGTGGCAGATGTTTTCTTGGCAGCACTAGTCACTGGTCTTAGTGGGGGCCTTGGGTCTGGACTTGAAACATCAATGCCCAGTGCCAGCCCCCTTTAAAGACTTCTCTGCAAATAAACTCAAATAAACACCCTGGGCTTCCATTAACGCCCTTCCAGCTGACCCTGGAACAGTGGGCCTTTCAGGCGGCTACTGCAGCCGCTCCCTGGGCAGTTAAAACACCCCAACCTGGCCTCCAGCCTCCCCTCTCGGGGCCACCAGGCCTGCCCTGACAGCCACCACACACAGCAGGATTTCGTCTTCCTCCTTAAAAAAGGGGAGCGGGGGAGGCGTTCAAGCAGGCAATTTACCATTCCAGACACAATCTCTCAAAGAGAAACAAAAACTCTCCCTGTCTGAGGCAGACCACTAAGGCGTGTGTGTAATAAGATGCTAATACAATTTAATGATATTTCGGCTGGAAAACCTGTCCTCAGAGCCTCCTTGTGTCGGGAAGGCCAGACATTCAGAAAACAAGAATTGCATACTCTTAAATGGCTTTAAACGGGGGTCAGAGCCCCACTCTATTGCCGTTACAAAAATGATTTTGTGCACACAGATCCTCAAACTTGCTTCTCCAAGCACAGGGAAGCCTGGACTCTCCTTCGACACCCATCAGTGCCCACCTGCAATTCCATGTGTCCCAGAGTGCACCCAGCTCCCCTAGAACATGCTGCCCACACCCACCCTCCAGACCCAGTTCTGGGCACATACCAAGGGGATCCTGGGAGAATGAAAGGGGCTTTGTCTATTTGTCCTTCAGCACCTCTCACCCTACTCTCCACCTCAGAGAGGGCAAAGCTCAGTCCACTTGCTCCCACAGATGGTTGCCCATTGGCAACTGCAGGATCCTTCTGATCCCTTCTTCAGAGAAGGGAGTTGGCTCTTCAGCCTACCCTAAAGGGGAGAGATCAAAGGTCAAAGCTGCATTTGGACCCTGTCTAGGTTATTAATAATAATAGTAAGAGTAACTAATACTAATCAAGTGTTTACCACATGCCTGGCTTTGGGTTTAGTCTTCTCTATGCAATATTTCTTAATCTACGTACCCACCATGAGATAGGTACTATTATTAACCCTATTGGTAGATGAAGGAACTGAGTCACAGAAACTTTCTGATTCCAGATGGTATACCCCATCCCACTGGGCTACAGGACACAGGCCTACCACTCCTGAGTGTGGCTGGGGTCCTCCAGATTCCTATGGGCACCTTCCTGGGTTCCTAAACTTTGAGCCACATGGTAAGGGCCCTAGGAGGGCAGAGAAAGCCAGAGGTACTCCCCTCCTCACAACTCTGACCTGGTCTTCCCTTAGAGAATTTTGAGGCCCACAAAGAGCCTGCTGGATGAACTATGAAGAATTTGGACGGGAAGCCTTTGACCTGAGTCTTGGGCATAAGACAACTACCTCCCTGTTAACAGGTACACCAGTTAGCCAGGACATCCTGCCTCCTACTTCAAGGACAAGGAAGTCAAATGCCTAACCTTGACTCTGGGGTGCACCTGGGGCTGGGGACCGGCAGTCCCACTTCACCTGCCAGTGAAAGCTAAGTGGAGAGTTATGAGAGCGTTTTAGATTAGTATTAGTGGCTATTTAGCCAGGCAACTTAGGGAAAGGAAAAGCATGTTGGATGGGAAATATTTGCTGCATGTCAAGCCCAAACAACTTTATCCTTAAACACTTCATCTCCAAAAGTGCTGGGGAGACCCTTGGCCAAAGAGCTTCAAATCCAACATTCACTGCAAGTCCTGCTGCCTGGGGCAAAGACTTCCCTCTGTGAGGCATTTGCTGTGGAACCAAATGCTTTTCCACTCTAAACAACAGCCAACAGCACTTGGGACAACTGAGAGGGCTCCAGATCAAACAAACATTCTTTTTTTCTACCATGCAAACTTTCTCAATAAATTATTCGCCCACTTCGGATCAAAGCCTGTTTTTGCAGCCTGTGACCTAAAAAGCAAATAGCAACTCTTAAACATGAAAGCCCTCCTCCCTGCCTGGGTCGGCTTTATTACTCATTCCTTCCCCTTACAGTTATTCTGTTGTTATTTTCCTCCTCTGCTTGTTAGATGGCTCCGCCAGTCCCAACCTGTCCCAGGAAGATGGGACAGAAGGGACGGTACTTCACTTGGGGCCCTAAGGTGAGCAAGGAAGTAGGGTAGGGGAGAAGCCAGCACCCTGGGAACCCAGGAAACAGGGCCAGGCCTGGTTGGCAGTTCCCAGGCCGGTCCATTTGCCAAATGTCCTACTGGGAATTTTACCAGTGAAGGGAGTTAATGCCACCCTGGGAGGAGGGGGCAGGTGGCCCTACCACCACCAGGGCCCAGGAATCAGTTTGCAAACAGAACCGGTAAGGGGACCTCCTGACAGCTTGCCTGGGCTCAAAGCGCAGGGCTCCTCCCCTTATCAACAAAGGTGAGGTGGCAGGTCAGGCTTGCCACTCAGCCCCTCCCCATCCCTTTGGCAATGCTGAGTGCAAACATGATGCCCCCTGATGATCCCCTGCAAACTCAGCCTGCGGGTGAAACTTTGTCTCAGAATCCTGCAGATGAGCAGGGGGAGGGGGGAGGGGGGTGCTAAGTGCAGGGGCAAGGTTTGGAAATCTGCAGAGACCAGAGGGCTGCAGTGTGCCCTTGGCACTGGGCAAAGGGAAACATGGCTCTTCCCGCTCCCACCAGCCCTGGGTATGAAACTTGCGGCGAAGATAGTAAGAAAAATATAAAAAGTCAAGTGCCCTGGCGGGTGGCAGAGTCTTAGGAGGTTGGGGGTGGGGGTAGGGATGGCACGCGCCTCCAGTCCGCCCCTGGAGGCAGTTCGCGGGACCGCAGGCTGGAGGCGCGCCGGC
>NW_006283354.1:1732784-1733608 GCF_000327345.1 Myotis davidii
GGAGAGGGGGTCTTAGGCCTCTGGATGGTACAGTGAAGCCATCCTGTCTGTCTCGCTGACATCCCCATCTTCTGACTAATCGCGAAGCTGCCCCTGTCTCATTCCTGGGCCTGGAGAAGAGGGTGTCTCAGGGCCCAGGGATAGGCGGGAAGGGACCGGAGGGAGCCACAAGTCTGCACACAGGCGGGGAAGAGGCGGGAGGGAGCCGCTCCGCAGGCGCAGGCGAGTGGGTGGGAAGAAGGGAGGGAGAGAGGGAGGAAGAGAGGAAGGAGGTGAGGCCGGGAAGATGCCACTGCCTGGGGGGCGGGGCCGGGCCGGGGAACAGGGAGAGCGACTGCAGCGGTGCTTGGTGGGGGCGGGGGCTGCAGTGTCACTCATTTGGGGGTCGGGTATGAGAGTCCAGGCTGGGGCAGCCACTAGCCTACGTCTTCCCGGTACCACCCAGGGCGCAGGGGCGGAGGCGGAGAGCCGGGGACTGCAGAACCTACCCCAGAGCGGGACGCGAACCCGCTGAGTTGGGAGAAGGTAAACAAGGGCCACGCCCCCTGCCGTCGCCCCGCGGGCGCGCACCCGCGGCTCCGGCCGCCGCGGGTACATTTCCACTCTCTCAGCGCTTCTCCCCCGCCGGACTCCCGCGCAGCCCTGGAGGAGGGAGCTGCCCCCGACCCAGCCCGCTCCCCCGGTGCCGGGGCTGCGCACCCTCTACACTCACCTGGAAAGGGCGTCCCCCACCCCTCCAAATAACTGTGTTTAATTTGTGCAGAGCCTCAGCGCCCGGGAGCTGAGCACGCTGCCCCCGCGTGCAGCGCCCGCGTGCACCTAGC
>NW_006283354.1:1733910-1734255 GCF_000327345.1 Myotis davidii
GGGGGCTCTTTGCCGCAGTCATTAATAAAGAAGGTCGCCAAACTCACCCTTCCAAAAGTTGTTGTAGCATGCGCCCCTCTCAGCCTCCCCGCAATGTACTCTTTAAAACACGACTGACCAACATGCGCAATCTCTCTTCCCTGTGCTGTGCATCCCCCTCCCCCCGCGCGCTGGCTTCCTAGAACAGGCAGCCAGCAGGAGAGAGAGGGAGCGAGCGAGCTAGAGACAGAGCGAGGAGCGCTGGCAGATCTGTTGCAAAAACACAAAATAACGCTGTGGAGATGCGCAGGGCCCATCGCTGGGGGCTGGATCTTACCTTGCTCCGTGGTGCCCTTCCGAGGGGCG
>NW_006283354.1:1734734-1749619 GCF_000327345.1 Myotis davidii
CCCGAGCAAGTCCCATCAGGTCTGCTCACACTTCACACACTCACCCACATACCCCGCCCCTCCACTCTCTCACTCACACTTTCTGCTCACACCCCGCCCCCTTCTCGCCCCAGACCCGGGCGGTGCCCCCCGCAACCTTTAAAAAAAAAAAAAAGGCAAGCTTATACTTAAAAAAATCTTTTGGCGCCATATTAATGACGTACTTAAAATTTGCCATTTCTCCCTGCGTCAAAAAGACGTTTCTTTGCAAATAGCCTGAAGGCGACACTCGCGGAGGGAACGAGGTTTGCATAGAGCACCCCGCCTCCCGGGGCTCCAGCGCTGGAAGACCCCCGCCCTAGGCCCTGCTCCCGGATCGCTGATTTAAAATGCGAATCGAATAAATCGCGTGGCGTTTTACAGCCAGAAGTGAGCAGAAAGTGCTGGCAGGAGCGGAGGGGAGGGCGCGCGCGGGTCTGGGGGAGGGGGTGCGGCCCTCCTCCCCCACCCCCAGCAGATGGAAACTACCATCCCGGGCGGGGAAAACTTGAAATTGTGGGCGACCTCTAGAAAGGAGGGGCAGTCCATAGAGGGTCCCTCTCGGGCTCATCGCCCCCTCCTCCCGCCCGGGTGCCTCCTGGCACCCAGCTCTGCCCCGCATTTCCGGGGGTGGGGAACGTAGTGATGGGTGGGTGGGTGGCTGCAGGTCCTGGCCCTAGAGGAGTTTGCCCCGGGGTATCCCCTTCCCCTTGCTTGTCCTTCCCATTCCCCATAAAGGGTTAAAAACCGAGGGGCAACTTCCAAGGGTTGGCACTTGGCGAGGAAGCGGGGCGCCCCTCTCCCCACCCTTCGCCTCCTCGCCCCTCCTCCTCCGGCTCCACTTCCCGACTTGACCTTGTGGTGCACAAACAGTGCGCTCGGATCCTCGCAGTTTCTGGAAGAAGAGCTTGTGCTCGCCAGGCAGGCGGACTGTGGGGCGGCTTGCGAGCGGTGGCGGGGCCTTGGGTCGGTTCCCAGAGCCGCGGGCCACACCCACTCAACCCATAGTGCCCGCCGCGCTCACCTTCTCTCGAGGAAGGAGCCCGGCTGGCCTCCTGGATGGGGAGGAGTGAGAGGCAAGCTGCAGCCTTCTCCCGATGCTCCCAGCTGGGGAGGAGGTGGTCAGGTCTCGGGCGGGATTTGGGAAGGGAGACCTGGGAGCCTGGCCCAACATCCCCAAAGCATCATGGCCAACTTTTCTTCACCCTACCGTTTGGGGGCCCCTCAAAGATGATCCAATAATTTTTTCAGCTCACCTTTGGCTTTGAAGGCACATGGATGAGTAATGAACTGGGCCAGGAACCACCTTCCCTCTCCAAGACTGAAGGTTGTTTATTCTTTTTTCCCCCCTCTGCCCCCGACCAGGGTAAGATAAATATTCCATTTACATAAGGTGACATTTATGTCACAATTAAAAAGATTACCCAATGGGATGTTGTGAGCACATTTCTTATAGGAGAAATAAATCTAATAATAAACTCATAACAGCACAAATCTTCTGACGGGACTGATTGTCTACACAACAAAGAGGGAGATGATGGATGCTGAAATAAGCACCTTTGCAACAAGAAAGAAACAGGAACTCAAGGGAGTCAGTTCAATATTTCTCTTCCTTCATTCACAAAGTCTGGGAGGGCTGGGCTGGCAAGATTGACAGTCTGTGTATCACCTCCCACTTGGCTTTAGCTCTCAGTGGTCAGTTAGCAGGATTTGCCAAAGCCCGAGTCAGCGACAGTGACAGGCTGTAGGCGTGTAAAAAAATGGTTAAATACTTGGGTTCTAATCCTGACCCTTCAGTTCAGAAGCTGTTTGATGTGGGCAAGTGAATTCACCTCTCTGGTTCTCTTTTTCCTCTTCTGTGGAATGGAGTGGTGGCAGGGTTCCTAAGGCCATGTGTACATATAGACACATGTGTATATATGTACATATATGTATATATGTACACATACATGCTATGTGTGTAAAGCAGGGCCTGGCTCAGAGTGCACAGTGCACATTAGCACTTTCCCTGGTGCCTACCTTTTGGAAGGGTGAATGAGCCCTCTAAAAGCTCTTAATGCTAAAAAACGGGACAGTGATTTGTGTCTTACCCTCTATGAGGACATATACAAGATCTCCCAGTGTCGGCAAAAGGGAAAGCCAGAAGAAGCTGTGACAGATGGTGGGCTTTGTGACCAAGGTCCAGATGTCAGTCTCAGCCACACAGCTGAGGTGGGAGGGAAGGCACCGATTTACAGTGGCACAGTCCAAGGGGACTGCTCTGGTTAGGTTTAGTTGCAGAGGGTTTATGTGCAAGAGAGGACTGGACAACCTCTTGGCCATCAGGATCCCACAAACCTTGGCAAGCAGTTAAAAAATGACCTAGAGCCCTAGCTGGTTTGGCTCAGTGGATAAAGCGTCAGCCTGTGGACTGAAAGGTCCCAGGTTCGATTCTGGTCAAAGGTATGTACCTTGGTTGTGGGCACATCCCCAGTAGGGAGTGTGCAAGAGGCAGCTGATCAATGTTTCTCTCCCATTGATGTTTCTAACTCTCTATCCCTTTCCCTTCCTCTCCGTAAAAAATCAATAAAATATATTTTAAAAAAATAAAAAATGACCTAGAGAGCCCTAGCTGGTTTGGCTCAGTGGGTAGAGAGTGGGCCTGTGGACTGAAGGGTCCTGGGTTTGATTCTGATCAAGGCCTGGGTTATGGGTCCGATCCCCAGTTGAGGGTGTGCGGGCGGCAGCCAATCATTGATTCTCTCTCATCATTGATATTTCTGTTGTTCTCTCCCTCTCCTTTCCTCTCTGAAATCAATAAAAACATATTTTTAAAAAATGACCTAGAGAGATGGAAGAGGGAGGGAATGACCATTTATACAGTGCCCTGTCTGTGCTGTATACTGTATATGCCATTCCATTTCAGCCTCACAAAAACCCATCTTACCTATTCTGAGAGGTTTAGTAACTTACCAACAATCAGGCGGGCTAGCAAGTGGTAGCAGAATTGGCACCTAGTCCAGCTGACCTTGAAGCCTATGTGCTTTCCATCTGCCACACTGCCAGGAATAAACAATATTAGTATTAATGGTTTGATTGAGGATGGGGGCCTGATTGCTGTACAGCAGGTAAGAAAGAATCTTATGTGCAGCACCTTGATTCTGAAGTGATTCCCTGAGTCTGGGTACGACCCATGTTTCCTAAAACGTCCTTGGAAGCTCCTGCTTGTTTAGGACTGGAAGCTCCATCAGAATCCTTGGGTTCCTACAGCGCTCTGCTGTTTAAGGTTAACCTTGGAAATGTTAACAGAATGATAGCCACAAAGCTAATTATAACTTTTTAATGTTTACTAAAAGTCTCACAAATCATTAACTTTTTACTGAAAAAAAAATAAGAAGAAACATAGAGTTCTTAGAGATATAATCACTCTTTTTCCCCCCAACAAATATTTATTGAGTGCTTTCTGTATGCCAGGTACCATTCTCGGTGCTGGGGACACAGCGCTACAATGGCAGACAAAAAAACCTGCTCTCATGGAACTTTCTAGTAAAAGGAGATACACAATTTGTTTATTTTTTAAATATATATATATATTTTATTGATTTCAGAGAGGAAGGGGTACTGAGAGAGAGAGATAGAAACATCAATGATGAGACCCTTGACTGGAATTGAACCTGGAACCCTTCAGTCCTCAGGCTGAAGCTCTATCCACTGAGCAAAACTGGTGAGGGTTATACAATTTGCTTAGAAAGTAAAAAAATAGTCCTAGCTGGTTTGCTCAGTGGTTAGAGCATCAGCCTGTGGACCAAAGGGTTCCGGGTTTGATTCCAGTCAAAGGCACATGCCTGGGTTGCTGGCTCAATCCCCAGTAGGAGGCGTGCAGGAGGCAGCCGATCAATGATTCTCTCTCATTGTTGATGTTTCCATCTCTCTCTCTCTCTCCCTCTCCCTTCCTCTCTGAAATCAATAATAATATATTTAAAAGAAAAAAAAAGAGAACTTGCTATAAAAAAAAAAGAAAGGAAAAAACTATATGTCATGTTTGAAGGTAGTGCTGTGGAGAAAAATTAAGTGCGAAAGGGAGATAAGGGAACGTGGGGATGCAATTTAGAGTCCTCAGGAAAGAACTCACTGAGAAGGTGGCTTTTGAGGAAAAGGAGGTGAAGGTGTGAGCTATGAGATTTATGGGGAAAGAGCAGCCTAAGCGCAGGGTTCTTAACTGGAGTCCACACATACCCCTCCCCTCCAGAGGTCTGTGTATAAAATTCAGGGAGTCTTGATCTTAGAAGGGAAAATACACATATATCTTTATTTTCACTAATTAAAATTCAGCATGCTCTTCAATTATGAATGCAGACAGCAAATGACAGCGATAGTAGCAGCACCTGTGACATTGTTGCTAGTAGAAATCAGATATTTTCATATCACATTATAGTTGTTGAAAATATCTAAAATATCACTATACTCATCACTACTTCAAAATGCTGCTAACTCTTATATTCAATGAGTTAATAAGAAACATAAAGTACTATATTACACATTTTAAAATATCTTGAGATTTGTATGTCAATATAGTTTTTTTATTATTTACATAACTGATCTTATGGATTTGAAGATGTTATACTCAGAAGGAGTCCATGGCACAAAAGAAAAGGTTGAGAGCCACTGTGTCGACTGAGAGACCAGCAGGTGCAAAGGCCCTGAGGCAAGAGTGTACTTAATATGTACCTGTACAAAGAAGAGGTATAGAGGGCATTATTAGAAATCCGGCTTTTCGAGGAGTGAACAGTTTTGAGCAGAAGAGTGGCATGATGTGCTACCGGATTTTAAGGGTTACTCTGCTGCTGGATGGAGGACAGACGGAAGGAGGAAAAGCTGAAGCAGGAAGACCAGTGAGGAGGTCACGGAAGTAAATCAGGTAAGAGCTGATGTTAACTTGGACTATGGCGGTAGCAGTGGAAGTGGTCAAATTCTGTATATTTTGAAGATGGCTCTGACAGGATTTGTTGATGGGGTGTGAGAAAACCAGAAGTCAAGGATGAGGACAAGAGGTTTGCCTTGTGCCAATGGAAAGATGGAGCTATCAGTACCGAGATGGGGGAAACTGTGGAAGAAGTAGGTTTTGGTAGAAGATAAGGAGTTCAGTGTTGGACATATTAAACTCGAGATACCATTAGACATCTAAGTGCAGCCATCCGGTAGGCAGCTAGAAATGGTAGCCTCAGCTCAAGGGCAAGGTCTGGGCTGAAGATGTCATTTGATAGTGGTCAGTAGGTGGATGATATTTAAAGATATAAGGCTGGTTGAGATCACTAAGGAAGTGAGTGTAGAAAAAGAAGTGGTTGCCCTGGCTGGTTTGGCTCAGTGGATACAGCGTCAGCCTGCAGACTGAAGGGTCCTGGGTTCGATTCCAGTCAAGGGTACATGCCCAGGTTGCAGGCTCAATCCCCAGTAGGGGGCATGCAGGAGGCAGCCAATGAATGATTCTCATCCATGATGTTTCTATCTCTCTCTCTCTTTCTCCCTTCCTCTCTGAAATCAATAACAATATATTTTAAAAAAAGAAAAAGAAGTGGTCCACGGATACTACCCTTGGGCACTGCAAAATTAGGAGGAATCAGCAAGATGTTAAAAAAGAAGTATCCAGACATTTCTCCAAGGAAGAGATACAAACGGCCAATAAGCACACAAAAAGATACTCAACATTACTCATCACTAAATGCAAATCAAAACTACAGTGTGATAGCACCTCATACTCAGGATGGCTAAGATAATAACAAACAAATAAAGCAAAACAAAAACACAGAAAACAACAAGAGTTTATGAGAATGTGGAGAAATTAGAACCCTTGTGTATTATTGGTGGGAATGTAAAATAGTACAGCCATTCCTCAAAAAATTAAAAAATAGAATTACCTATGTTCCAGCAATTCCATTTCTGGATACATTCCCCCCAAAATTGAAAGCAGAGTCTTGAAGAGATATCTGTACACTCATACTCACAGCATTATTTACAATAGCTAAAATGTGGAAGCAACCCTGGTGTCCATTTGATGGATGAATGGATGAGCAAAATGTGGTATATACATCCACTGGAATATTATTCATCTTTAAAAAGGAAGGAAATTCTGCAATGTGCTACAGCATTAATGAACCTTGAGGTTCTTACGCTAAATGAAACAAGCCAGTCACAAAAACATAAATAATGTGTGATTCCCCTTGTATGAGATATCTAGAGTGGTGACATTCATAGAGACAGAAAGTAGAATGTGGTTGCCAGGGGCTGGAGAAAGGGGGAAATGGGGAATTATTGTTTAATGAGTCCAGTTTCAGTTTTGCAAGATGAAAGAGTTCTGAAGATGAATGGTAGTCATGGTTGCACAATAATGTGAATATATTTAATATCACAACTGCACACTTAAAAATAGTTACAGTAATACAATTTATGCTATCTATTTAACCACAGTAACAAAACTGGGGGGTGGGGGGGAGCATGGAAGGAAGAGGAGGAGGAGAATCCAGAGAAGTTAGAAGCCAAATGAAGAGAGTTTCAGGAGGAAGAAAAGGTTCAATGTCCAAAGCTGCCAAGGAGTCAGGTGAGATAAGGGCCAACAATTATTGATCATTAGGTTCATCCAGGTTGAAGTTACTGGTGATCTTGACAATAGCTATATCAATAAATGGCATGAGCAAAAGTCTGATGGAGTGGGTTCAAGAGAAGGTAGGAAAGTTTACAGTTGTTACAGCTTGTTTTAAGAGTCTACCTGAAAATGAGATGACCTCTGAGTATCTATGTTTATACGGATGGATAACTATGTATCTGTAGAAATTCAATCCAAACAACTTTTGTTGAGGATCTCCCAGGTTCTAGGCATGGTAATGGATGCTGCAGACACTGAGAAAAATAAAACACATTTACTGCCTTCCAAGACTCCACAAGAACGATATAGCAAACGTTGGGAAAACGTGAGATACACACAAAATGATACACATGGTTAAATACACACAGTCAGCCTGGGCATCAGTTTTTCCAGCATAATAATAGACAATGTGGTTAAAACTGTGGATTCTGGATTTGGGCAGTCTTGGGTTTGAGGCCTATCTCCACCATTCACCTGCTCTGTGATTTTGCACAAGTCAGTTAATCTCTCTGTTCCTTAGTTTCCTTTGCAAACTAGGGATGCAATAATTTCCAAACTTTAGTGTGTCTGGGATGTTTGTTAAAAATGCAGACTTCTGCCTTAACCGGTTTGGCTCAGTGGATAGAGCGTCGGCCTGCGGACTGAAAGGTCCCAGGTTCAATTCCGGTCAAGGGCATGTACCTTGCGTGCAGGCACATACCCAGTAGGAGGTGTGCAGGAGGCAGCTGACCGATGCTTCTCTCTCAGTGATGTTTCTAACTCTCTATCTCTCTCCCTTCCTCTCTGTAAAAAATCAATAAAATATATATATTTAAAAAATGCAGACTTCTGGGTCTCATCTCCAAAGGTTCTCAATGGGCAGGTCTGGAGCAGGGCCCAGGGATCTACATTTTTAAACAAGCACCTGGTCATGTTTGATGCCCTTGGCCTTGAACCACACTTTGTAAAAGACTGAGAACTTATCCACATGATATGGCATTGGCCTGGCACTCAGTAATTGCTCATTTAACAATATCTGTTCTTCCACTGGAAACAAAAATTCTTCTAATAACTTGCAATTGATGTCCAGAAACAGAAGTCCAGCATACCCTGAACACGTTAAATAGAAAAAAGAGCACAAGAATTGTTCAATATTTATTCATGGCATATTTACTGAGTGCCTACGATGTTCTAGACCAGGCATGTCAAACTTGCGGCCCACAACGAATATTTTTGCAGCCTGGCCAATATAACGGCATGTGAGAAACGTTTTAATAGAAATTTCCAAAAAAATTTCATAACTTAATTTTTACAATATCCTGTTATATATAATTATCAATAACGAACTACAATATTCACTAATGACTGATTACTATAATCCTGTTGCATTCTTAAGTGCCTTACGCGCAGGCGCACCATTTCTCTCCACTAATACTATATTTTAGCAGCCGATTGCCTGCCATGTCATTAGTCTTGTACTGACCTATTTGGTGTGCGCAACAGGAAATATTTCGCTTTCGGAGAACAAGAAAAATAGGTTTATTTATGTTATGCTTATTAATTTATGCAGTTATTCAATGTCTGGTAAGTTAATGTTCAAGAAAAAAATACTAATTTTTATTAAAATGTTCTACTATTTTATGTTAACGATTACACATTTATTTCAGCCCTTTGTATTCAGCATGTCTCTGTCAAAATAAACCTACGTTTCTATGAAAATTGAAGCTTTTGTTTTTTGGCAGCCCACATAAACTTAAACCTTGTTTATTTGGCCCATGTTAGTCTTTGAGTTTGACATGCTTGTTCTAGACAGTATTCAAGGGCTGGGGATACAGAAAATATCTGACTCAATAATTTGTCTGAGTCATCAAGGTAGGTAGAAGTCCCAAATGTAGTTTGCCACATCTTAGCAGCCAGGTGAGAAGTCCTATGTTTAATCACTAGCTGCTTCAGGTCGTACTTGTCCAGTGTTAACATGCACACAGTTCCCTGGGATCTGATTCAAGCACAGATTCTGATTCATTAGGTCTGGAGTCGGGCATGAGAATCTGCATTTCTAACAAGCTCTCAGGTGCTGCTGATGCTGCTGGTCACAAATCACACTTGAAATGTCACCGTTTTAGAGTGTTAGGAAAACTGATCACTTGCCCTTAGCATCGGAGTGCCTGTAGACATCTGGGGAATCCTGAAGGGAAAACATGAAATCTGGGAAGACTGCACAGATGCAGGTGTGATTTGCTCACACTTTCTTCTGTCTCCTCTGTTTCTGGAATCCAGTCCTTATCCTCTCACATATGGTCAATGGCATTAGGTGGCCTCCTCTAAGGGAGAGAGACATTCATTCTGTTGGTCATTTGGTAAATGTTTGCTGGCTGCCTATCTATGGCAAGCTCTGTGCAAAGCGCATACTTTGGCATTCAAGAGAGTACTAATCCAGCAGTTTCCGCCTCCTGGGCTCCAGGCAGGGGCTGCAGCAGGGGTTTGGGATCGAGAGAAAAGCTGCCCAGGCAGTATCTGTGGCTGAAGACACTGCCCTGGCAAGACCCAGCCTTGGCTCTTTCTGTGGTGCACTATAAATGCATGCCTGGGAGAGGCACCCCTCTGCAGTCTTTGCCAACTGGTTTAGGACGGTACGGACCAGCACTAGGAGATGTCTGGATGATGTGCCAGCCAGGCCACCTGTCTCTCCTCAGACTCTCAGACCCAGCCCAGTGGCCACAGATGGCAGAAGGCAATGTAGATCCCTGGGGCCTCCAAATGCCTCCCCGGAAACTGGCGGCAGACAGTAACTCCAGCCAAGTCAGAGCCTTGACCAGAATCTAAGTGTGAGACACCCCACTCGGAGCTGAGGGGCCTGGCCTAATCCAATAACCACCAAGAACCAAAGGCACTGGCTCCAAGTCAAGTTGAACAGTTCAAGCAAAAGCCTTTCCCCCTTTCCCAGGGTTTCTGATCAATCAAAGCAAATCCTCCCCCCCCCAACCCCCCAATCTAGCAACCTTACAGAGACCGCTCCCATGCATTTACTGAGGGTAACTTGGTTTTATTAAAAACTAGAGGCTCAGTGCATGAATACGTGCCTCACAGCCCCACAGCCCCGCCTGGCACCCCGCCTTGGCCTGGCACCGCCCCCTCACCTGCTCTACCATACCGGGTTGTGGTCTCACCCCCTGCCACTGCCATTGGTTGCTGTCTGAAGGGGGGGGGGGGCGATCAGGCCCCGCTCACACCTGCCTTGGCCTGGTGCCACCCACCCGCTCACCTGCTCCACCATCCCGCCGTGGTCTCGTTCTCATCAGGGCCTATCGGGGCCCACAGCACCTCCACTGTCGCGAACACCCGCCATGTTCCGTGCCACCCCTGGTGGTCAGCACACATCATAGCAAGTGGTCAAACTCCCCATTCTCCCAATCAAACTCCTGGTTGAACGACAGCCCAAGGGGACAATTTGCATATTAGGCTTTTATATATAGAATAGCATACATTTAACAAGCACCTACACAAACAAGGCTCTATCTTAGGGCAGATTTGTCTTCAAGGGACTTAGGACCATTTAGGAAGATAATTCCGTAAGCATATGAAGGTAGTGGCCTGGTGCCTGTTTGGCCCTCTTTGGGCCCCAGTGGCAATGTCCCTCTGGGCTTATCTAGCTGGCCCAGCCTGAGATTCTTAGTCCTTCCAGAGCCTTTTCATGGAGGCTGAGATCCGGCAAGACATGGAAAAGACCCAAGT
Source organism: Myotis davidii (assembly GCF_000327345.1). NCBI lineage: Eukaryota > Metazoa > Chordata > Mammalia > Chiroptera > Vespertilionidae > Myotis > Myotis davidii. The sequence goes on from NW_006283354.1 coordinate 1,745,083, forward strand.
TGGCCTGTGGTCTGCTGGGACTTAGGCTTGGGCCAGGCAGGGACTGGGAACCATGTGGGAAGAGAGAAGTTTCCGAATAGCATGGCCTCCTGTGGGGGCTCCCTCCTCTGACAGGGGAGTACCATTTCTTCCCAACACTTCAGTTTGAGGATATCTGGCCCAGCCTGGCTCCTTTAGGGAGCAAATAAGGGGATAATTTATTACCTGATGGGCTCTAAACAGTTAATGAAACTTACTAAGTGAGGGTTCTGAGCTGGGGGAGAGAGGTGGAGACTGCTATCAGGCTGGGCTTGGGCTCTGGGCCTAGGGATGTTGGTGTGAGCTGTGCATAGGTGCAGATCTGTTCTGCATACAATTCCTATGGTTGTTCTGAGCTAGCTTCAGGCTACAGAGATGTGCTATATGAGGCCTCTGCCCTGGGATACCACAGGACAAGAGACGGGCATACATTGGATTTGGATAGTAAGTGGATAGGATCCAGGCTCAGTGTGGAACCAGAAGCAGCAAGGCCAGCTGGCCCCGAGATTCCTCACCCCAGTCAGGGATTCCTTAATGGTGTCCTGGCCTTGTCCAGCCTCCCACCGCTGGGAAGGGCTCCAGGGTGCAAGGTGGTTGCTTGGGAGCCTCTTGCAGACACTGGGGAGCAAGCTGTTACTCCCTTAGGGCTGTGGACAAAGTGACTTGTGAGCCTGGGCTGGCCTTGGGTATGTAACTGCTGGACATCCAGGACCTGCAGCTCTGGCTGGTGGCAAGCTGCTTCCAAATGTGCTGGGTTTCCAGCCAGCCCCAAGGAGAGGCTTGGACAGGAATTGGCACTGGATGCTTGTGCAATGGAGATGCTTGGAAACAAGGACATTCTTGTTGAGCCGATCCCCACTAGGCCAGCTCCAAGCAGATTACCCACTTAGTGCAGTTCCTCTAAGAGAGTTCTACCAAAGGAGAAAACCCTCATTACCCTGGCAACCAGCTGGGTCAAGACAGGCAGATTCCTTGGGGGGCAGAGCAAACTGTGTTGGGCAGTGGGGACTTCTCTGGAGAGTCTCTATTATTGGGCATCTAACCTCTTACCTCTCTGTTCCACAGAAGCCCTCAGAGTTCAAGGAAAGGCCGGCAGCTCTTAGGTGTCCAGGCCTCTGGCTGGCCAGGCTGGGAGGACATGCCCAAGAAAGAACAGGCATCATTCTTGCCTCAGAAGACCTCACAGCCAAGGTGAGGAGGTGAGATTCCTAGACTGGAAACAAGATGAGGGAGATCATGAGTCAGTGCTGAAGTGTCTGCTTTGGCCCTGGGGGTGGGAGTGGAGGAGGAAATGAGGGAGTCAGGAAGGAGCCACTATGTGGGGAAAGAGGGAAAAAAGAGGACACAAATATGCTTGTGTATGTACATGTGCATTTGTGTGTACGTGTGTGTGTGTGTGTGTGTGTGTGTGTGTGTGTGTGTTGTGTGTCTGCATGTATCCACTCATGCCAGATGTCACATCTCTGGAGGCCCCATCTTCTGTGCTACCTGCCCAGTCAACCTAAAAATAAATTCCATTTAACTTTAGGATTTGTTACTTGATGTAGAAGATGCTTGCCTAGCAGATATACTTTTGTACCCACAGTTGATCTAAGATTGAGTTAAAATGAGCCTGCATTATTTAGGCATACCCAGGATGACTAGTAAGCAAAAGGCAGACTAGAACAGCCCAGATGTGGCTGGAAAGTCCATATAAAAATGGTCTGTATATGGATAACAAATTGGAAGTATGCATGGATTGGCAGAGATGGCATTGATGGTGATGAAAAAGGACCCAATATGGCTACTGGGGGTGTCACAAGCCTTTTATCTCACCCACATGACATAGAATTGGACACATGGCAAGCACTCAATATTTACTTAATTTATTTGGAGACATTAAGAAAGAATGTTCACATATATGACACATGTGAAAATATGAAGCTTGATAATTCATAATGATAGACTGAAGTATCTTTTCTTAAATCCTCACCTGAGGATATGTTTTTCGTTGTTCTAGAGACAGAGGAAAGGAGAGGGACAGAGAGAGAAACATTGACCATTTGGCTTCATGCATGTGCCCCAATTTGGGATTAAATCCACAACCTGGGTCTGCGCCCTGACTGGGATTGGAACCCAAAACATTTCAGTGCACAGGAAAATGCTCTAACAACTGAGCAACACCGGCCAGGATTGAAATTGAATTTAAAAGTCAGTTTATTAGCTAGAGGGCTGAGGGGGGATTCAATTTTCAAATTGAAAGATTAAAGCCATGGAGGAGTAATAGATTGATAAATAACTTGTTGAGACTTGATGAAGAGGTAGGAAGAGAGATAAATTGTGGCCAGATGACAGGTAAATGGATCATATAGGTAGATAGATAGGAAAACAGAATTATAGCAATAGCGTGAGAGAGAAAGGTAAGGATGAGAGAGACACTGTGGTAGACAGAATAATGTCCCCCCAGGATATCTATGTTGTGGTCCCCAGAACCTGGAATATGTTATACTTACATACAGCAACAGAGGCTTTGCAGAGAGGTTTGATTTAAGGATGTTGAGATGGAGAGATTATCCCAGTTATCCAGGTGGACTCAATCTAATCTAGGTCCTACCACTGACTCTTTTTTTGTTTTTTGTTAATTCCCACCTGAGGTTATGTTTCCCTTGATTTTTAGAGTGAAAGGAAGGGGGAGAGACAGACAGAGAGAAATATCGATGTAAGAGTGACACATCCATCGGTTGCCTCCTGCACACACCCCAACCAGGGCCAGCCTGCAACCGAGGTACGTGCCCCTGACCGGAATCGAACCCAGGACACTCTGTCCACTGAGCAAAACTGGCTAGGGCCCCACTGACCCCCTTTTCACCATGTTCCAGCCTCCCCTGCCTTCTTTCCAGTTCCTGATCATACCAAGCTCATTCCTACCTCAGGGCCTTTGAGCTCACTGTTTCCTCAGTCTCTTCCTTTTTATCACTCAGATCTCACTTCAAGCTAGAGTTGCCTCCCTGCTTCCAGATTTTTGTCCTAAAGCCTTGGGGACGCTCTGTTCCTGGGGACTGGCTTGGGGCAACGGGATGTCCAAGCTCCTAGTCTGCTCTGGCTGGCACTAACCCCAGCCCTGGGTCCCACCCAAGGCTGTGGGATGGAGCAGAGTGCATGAGTCATCGAGCCACAGACACAGTCCCCTTGTTGGAGGGACCTGAGCAATTATGTTGTGGCAAACTCACAGGGCCAATGGCCCAATTGAAAGGGGAGGTTAGGAATTTCCCCAAGTCATTCAGACTCACATAAGGGCAGGAGGGGACTAGAAAGTGGAGGAGCTGGGAAGTGGCCTGTGTGGATGGTGCTGTTACCTCTCTGGTTGGCTCTGTGCCCACCCCAGATAGGCCAGGCTGTGGAGGAGTAGATGGCTCATCCCAGTCTGAGGGCCTTGGCACTCTCAACTACTCCTCCATTTACCACCTCCCATTGACTGAGCACCCACTGTGGACCAGGTCTATGCTGCCCTACTGCAGGCCAGGCCCTGCCCCGAGGAGCTTACAGTCTAGGCAGGGATGTAGGCTGGCCAGCAAACCTTACAGATCTACTGGACGAGGGCTCAACATGAGGTTACACAGAGAAATCGCACTCAACTCCGGCTCATGGAGCAGGTGATAGGACTGGAGGTGGTGAGAGGGCTCACTGGAAGGAACCAGGCGGAAGGGTGTTCCAGGCAGCAGAGCCAGTCTGGTGTTCACAACCTTTGTATACATTTTCCCTGGCGGCTCACTAGTCCTTACCCCTGCCTGGCATGTTCCCACCTCCACAATCCCCTTGTCCACACCATCCCTGCCCAGCCTTCTCACTGCGCCTGGATGTCCCCATGATAGGCACTCATCACCGCCAAGGCAGAACCATCCCACACCAACAGCTCTGAGTGCTGGATGGTCCCCCTTGCTTTGGCCACACTGTATGCTCCAGGAGTTCCCTGTCTCCCTGTCTCCCTGCTCCCACCACTTGGGGCCCCATTGAGCTCACGCAGCCCCTCCAGTGACCAGCGCTGCAGTGAAGCACTGCCAACCTGAGACAATTTGAATGGCTTGCAAAGGGCCCCGATCCAAATCATCTCCCTCACCCAGCACTCTGGGTCAGAAATCCCACCACTGGCAAGTTTGACAGCACCTATCCCTGATAAAGGCAAATGCCCTGAGGGGAGACTCGGCCAGGAGTAGCTTGATAGGGACTTGCCTCCGGAGCCTGGCAACCTGGTGCTATTTCACTCAAGTCCTATAGGAAACTTGCCTCTCAGGAGCAGGAGGGGCCGAAGAAGACAGGCTATTCTGCAGAGCCTTGTCCAGAGTGCAGGCTGCGCGGTAGGGGAAGCTGAGGGCAGCCCCAGTGGCCTAGTCCTGCCCAGATGGAGATGCACTCAGGCGCCAGGATATGCACTCAGCTCAGCCTCTTCCTTCTCTCCCACCCGCCCTCCTTTGTTCTGCACCTCCTGGCAGAAGAACCCCCCTCCACATACTCCCAACTGCTGGGCTGTTAGTGGCCTTTG
>NW_006283354.1:1749801-1780265 GCF_000327345.1 Myotis davidii
GGGGACAGGGAAGGGGCGGGGCCCATACCTGGAGGGAGGCGTTGTGCTGCCCGTGGCACTCAGTCCACAAGGGCCCATGGACCTCACTGTCTGCACGGAGGCTCCCTGGGCTGCTCTTCCTTTTCTGCCAGGAGAACTGGAGAGTAGGATGGGGGGTTGTGCTCACCACAGAACCCCAAGGGTCTCCAAAAGGCTCATTTGGAGGGGAGAGCCAGCCACATCGAGGAAGGAACTATTTCAGTTTGCCATAATCAAGTCTAGCTCAGGGCTGCCTAAAATAGTCAGGTAACAGAATCCAAGTGTCTGCAAAGATGGTTTGGCTCCTGAGGCCTGGGGTCCAGTGCAGGCCCAGGTTGGGGTCAGGAGGGTGGCTTCAGCCACTGCACACAGATTCCAGGCCCCCTACCGCCTCCTCAAGGCTTCAGTCCAGGCCAGGCCCCTAGTAGGTCTTTAGATAACGAACCCTCTAAAACCCCCCCTCTTACCAATCCAGTCAATGACCACATAGCAGAGATGAACAAAATCCTTTTTAGATGAAAGGCTTCATGCAAAATTTCATGGTGCCCCAGAGAAGGTAAGGAATGCTTAGGGGTTTGGCTGAGCCTGGCTTTGCACTTGCTGCTCACAGGAGAGAAGGCATCTCCAGGCCTAGCCCGAGCCTATGTTGGGGGTTCAGTCAGTGGCCTGGGCAGCTGGGTTGGCTTCTTTCCCCAGAATGGTCTCTCTGCTTGGTTTCTGAGGACAGCTAAGTTGGCGGCTGCCTCCACCCCAAGAAGCACACCCTGTTAGTGACTCTACAGGCCCCTCCTGGGCTTAGTCCTCTGCCCTCATTGTCCCCTCCTTTACCGGGGAAGAGGGAAGCCACGCAGGGCATGGCATGGGTCTTGTGGCCCACAGTCTGACTCCTGAGTGTGGCACCAATGCTGGGGCAGGAAGGAGCAGACAGAGACACCTCTGGAGCAGGGGTGGCTGCCTTTGCTCAAAAAAAGTGAGTGCCCAGGGCCTGCTCTGCAGCAAAATCCTGCTGTGTGTCCACTTTCCTCATTAGGCCCTCAGAGGCAACCTGAACAATGCGTGAGGGTGAGCTGCTTGATCAGGGCACAACCCACCCAGCAAGCCCCACACTTCTAAGTATGTTCTGGAGCTCCTTATGCAGCACCAGAAAGGAAGCACACTTTCTCCCCCGCCCTGTCCTTGACCTCTCGGGGGAGCTCATTCCTCCCCTGTGCCACCTGAGCACCCGAGCCCCAAAGCTACAGTCTAACAAATGGTTAATGCCTGCTCCACCACTTGGTAGCTGTTTGACCATGGGCAAGGTACTTAACCTCTCTGGGCTTCTTTTGCCTCACATATACAACAGGAATAATAATAATAATAATAATAATAATAATAATTAGTTTTTATCTTAAAGGGTCATTGGGAGGATCAACTGAGATCACCCAGGGGCTGGCACAGAGTGAGTGCTTAATGAACAACAGATGGCATGAATAACATTGTTATTATTGGTGAGGATTCCTCTTTAACCTACTTCTCTTCTGCCCCTCTCCTCCAGCTCTCTAAATCCAGACTTGTTGCCCTTCTAAAGCCTCTGCAGTCTGAACCGGGGTGGCTGGTCAGGTTCTGCTCCCTGGTGAGCGGGAGACAGGGATGTGTGTCTGAGCACCCTGCATCCCTGGTCGTAAAGCACTCAGAGATCCAGGATGCTCTCACTTTGGTCCACACTCTTCATTCAAGGGGATTTCAAGAATCAGTATTTCTGCGGTAGAAGCCAAAGCCAAGAAACAGAGAGGGCGAGGGAGTCAATGAAGGCCACACAGCAAGCTCAGGACAGAGCCGGTGAGAGCCTCCATCCTCTCTCCTCCCCACCTGACTCCACGGCTCTCATTTCTTCAGAAGCCTCCCTGGAAGCCTCTCTCCGGAGCTTTTCTGGTCGGAAAGAGCAGCAAACAAAGTGTAGAGCCAGCTCCCTGGGCCTGGAGCCCTGAGCTCCCAGGGCAGACCCACAGGCTGACTGAGACGTTACCGGAGTTGATGATTCAACTTCCTGCCTTTTAAGAGCGCCCAGACCACAGAGGTTTCTTGCTTGGAGGAGGGGGCATCTCCTTGCTAAGGGCCAGGCGGAGCGGGAGAGGCCCTACCACAAACCACAAGCACTAGGCAGTGCATGGGGAAGGCCCGTGGGGCCACACCAGGACCTGGTCTCTGGGTTAATGATTACCAGCGAGGGTGACCGACTGTCCTGGTTTGCCTGGGACTGTCCTGGTAGTAGCATCAGATATCCCATATCCCAGGAAACCCCTCCGTCCTGGGAAAACCAGAACGGTTCGCCACTCTATTACCGCCCATATTTCAGTATGACATGACTTACCGCCTCGGTGACTCTGGAAATCTGGGCCCCAGGACAGCACATTCTAGAACAGGGAATTGGCAAACTAAGGCCTGATCTGGCCCTCTGCCTATTTTTGTACAGCCCTTGAGCTAAGAATAGTTTTTTTATATTTTCTAATGGTTGAAACAAAATTAAAGAAGAATAATATTTCATGCCATGTGGAAATTATATGAAATTCAAATTTTAGTGTTCATAAACAAAGGAGCACAGCCAGGCCCATTCATTTACATATTATCTCTGGTTGCTTTCACATTCCAAGGCAGAGTTGAGTAGCTGCAACAGAGCTATATGGACCTATGGACCTCCAAGTCTAAATATTTACTGTATGACTCTTCACATGGTTTGCTGGCCCCTGTTCTAGCGCAGGGCAGAAGGTGGGGTGCCTGACCCGGGCCAGGTATGGCTATGATGCTTTTCAGTACTTCTCCTTCAGAGCTGGAAAAGGAGAGAGAGGAAAGGAGTGGGCAGGACAGCAGATGAGCTGTGAGGTAGGGACAAGGCACCCATTTTTTTAAAGACTCAGTTTGCCCATCTGTACAGTGGGGTGAAGGTTGGCAGGCTCTGCTTTTCTTTGACTTCAGTGCCTAGTCTTCCAAGCTGACACTATCCTCTCCAGTAACTCAAGTCCCCCACTCTAGGGGACTTCTGTGTGACCTGGGGCCGGTCCTGCTCCCTCTGGGCCCAACCCTGAGTCTTCTCCAGTCCAGAGTGGGGACCTGGCTGGCTTTAGGGCAGACCCAGATCCTGCTCCAAGGACTGGAAACTCTATTCTATCCAGGGGCAAGAAGCACCTACTGTGTGCAAGGGCCTCCTAACACTGGAATGGTCCAATGATCTCCTCTTTTCCTTTTATCCAGACTTCTGCGGTGGGAAGCTCTCCTTCCTGAGAGAAGGTGCAGTGGGGCCATTAGCCCTACGACCCCACTCCTTAGGTAAACATGACTAGAAACCGCTCAGGTGCCAGGCCATGTTCTATGTGCTGTTGAGCTGAGCCCACAGGCAGCCAACAATCTTGAACAATGTAGAAAGGCTCTAGTAAAATTGGGACCCAATGCCAAGTCTAAAATGGGCTTTAACTTGGCCCCTCTGCCCTTGCCCTGCCCTATCTAGCCCTACAATAAGATACACTCTCCTTCATCTCCCAGAGAGCTAGAGGGGCGGAGGCGTGGGGGGAAATGACCTCAGTGTGGACCTTCCTGAGCCTTAGCTCTGCACTTGCAGTGGTCTGCTTGGCTTGCTCACACAGGCTGCGGTGAGCTCTTTAGGGGCCTCCTCTATGGGCCCGCTAAGCTATCTCATGGACACAGTTCTCTCAATGGAAAGCGGCACGCAAGGACGGGATTCCTCAGCTCTGAGTCTGTATCAGACTTCAGTGGACTGATACACAGCCCCAGATACAGTGAGAATATGAGATACCACCCACCTCCAAGCAAGCTTTGGGTTGCCCAAGAAGCCTCAGATATTGCCCCCCACCCCCCAGACTTAGTACTTCATAGTTAATCAGCATACAATCTGGGCACCCTGAAATCCACAAAGGTCACCAGCCCCTGCTAGGAACAGTAGTCATCCAGCCCAGGCCTCCTCCTCCCTGAGGGTGCTGTGCTGTCTCTGAGGACAGGAACCACAACATTCTCCCCTCTGTATCTGCAGAAATAGTTACAAAATGAATAATCTTTGGCAGGTGGGTAGAACTTGATACCGTTTCAAACCTCTTTAACATCTATTATCTTAATTGACTCTCTGTTCTTCTTTTTGGCTACCCAGGATCTGAACCCTCTTCCTGTGATGGGGAATTCCCCTTATTCTGAGGTAGAGCCACTTCCACCATAGAGACTGAAAGTACCACGTGCACACTTTTCCCAGCCTCCCTGTGGCAGGGCAGGGGCCCATGACCGAGGCCAGTGGTCGGCAAACTCGTTAGTCAACAGAGCCAAATATCAACAGTACAACGATTGAAGTTTCTTTTGAGAGCCAAATTTTTTAAACTTAAACTATATAGGTAGGTACATTGTTATTAACTTAATTAGGGTACTCCTAAGGCTTAGGAAGAGCCACACTCAAGGGGCCAAAGAGCTGCATGTGGCTCGCGAGCCGCAGTTTGCCGACCACGGCCCTAGGCTTTGATAATCAGACATATGGCTCCAAACTGTGACCTGGGAGCTAGTGGACCAAAGAAGCAGGGACCACAGAGAGTTGTCCTTGGTGGTCATGTGGGTGCAATAGACCAGCCTCCATGGGACAGTGGAGCTGGAGGCACTTGAGGGCAAGGACAGGATGCTGCAGCCCAGACAGCAGAGCCTCGTGCAGGGTGGTAGTAGTGACAGTGATGGCAGCAAGGTCTTGGCGGAGCCAGTTCTGCAGTATGATCTGGGGCCCTTCTTGTGGCTGTGTGGCCTCTGGGCTGCTTCTTTGCTCTGCCCAGAGATCCTCTGAGCTGCTCAATATCCCTATTATTTTTCTGCTTAAGTCAATGGAGTCAACCTGCTGAAGTTAAGAGTCAATTTACGTTGCTTACAGCTAGAAACTCTGTTATAATCCCTGAGATAGGACAGCTGGATTCCCTATTTTCAGGTGGACAAATTGAGGCTTAGAGACTGGCCCAAACTCAGGCAATGAGACAATTTCTGAGTTGAGACCAGAGCCCTGCACTAGGTGGACAGACCTACAACGGCAGATAGGAGTCCAGGCAAAAAAGTTTCTCAGAAATAGAGCTGCCTCAGCAGGTCAGAAGCCCCTGTTATTGGAAGTCTGCAGCAAGTAGATCTGAAGAGATTGCAGCGGTTTTCAACCTGTGGGTCGCGACCCCTTGGGCGGTCGAACCACCCTTTCACTGGGATCGCCTAAGACCATCCTGTATATCAGATATTTACATTACAATTCATAAGAGTAGCAACATTACAGTTATGAAGTGGCAACGAAAATAATTTTATGGTTGGGTCATAACATGAGGAACTGTATTTAAAGGGCCAGAAGGTTGAGAACCACTGGATTAAAGGGTGAAGCCAGGCAAGGTAACGCCAGCTCCCTTCTACCTTATGGATTACATGTGTTATCATCTATGCAACTCAAATTACTCTTGTGAACATAAATGTGTTAAGGTGAAAACACAATTCCATGTGCTGCAGCCTCAAGTCCCCACAATCTATTTTCTTCACCATCCAGCCCATCCCTGACCCAACAAACAACTTCTGGCTAGTCACTGTCCCAGAACAAGGTCATGACATTTATTGGCCTCCCTCACTTGAATGAAAAAGACCCTACGCCAAACAAATACAAGCACAGACATTTGCAACTGATTATGGTATTGCTGATCAGTCAAATTTCATTGCAAATTGCATGTTGAAATTGACCGTGGGTGAGTTGTCTGGAAAAGTGACACGGGTACACAGGACTAAATTAATAATTCAATTTAGACCTGACCAGACACTATGAAGAAGAGGAAAAAGCAGATTAGCATTGCCTCAAGATCACTTGTTTACCCGCGCACGTCCTGCCAAAGTGCCTGGCTTCTAAGGGAAGTTGATCTTCCTTTAGGATCCTCCCACTTTTCGAGACCGCAGGGCAGTGAGTATTCCAGACTTTAATTCTTGGTTTGCAAAATTGCAGCCTTGAGTGGTGTGGGGAGAAGACTGCCCTCTGTTCCATCTGTTTCTGAGAAGCCCACTCAGGAGGCTTCGATGCCCCCTGCTGCAGTGAATAAGGCGTTTGGCTTCCCATTTGTGCGTACTGGGCCCAGGTGACATAACCCACCTTGAAAGCCTACCTGGGTTCCTCAGGGATGGTATGGTTCCAGAGCAGTGAGCCCAGAAGGTGGGAGAGGAACTTAGAGGGGTTATACAGAATTTCTCACTTGGCCTGGTCACTGTGGGGTCCCAGAGAGCAATGAAGTCCAGGGGAGAGACAATCTCAGCTTGGTATGGAGGCCACAAGATGAATGGGCAATATCCTCAGGGCGAGACCTTTAGCAGTATCCTCCTGAAGGGTCACTGTGCCCTGAAGGCATGCAGGAAGGAGACCCAGCAGGCCGAGTGTACCGAGGCAGGCATCTGTATGCCTATGAGATGCAGCCACCCTTGACCCAGCTATGAGTGCTTCACACCAAGCTGCTTAGCCGGCCCAGAGTGCAGACTGAATCTACCAGCTGGCAGCACTCACTGAGTCACTGGCCCCCATTCCAGCTGCCCTCACTCCATAGAACTGGCGACTTGGGCCTAATTGAAGTGGTGTGGCCACAATTCAGATTCAGGAGACTGCCTAGAGACAATATGAGGTGGAATTCAGAAAAAGGCTTAGGCCAGATATATAAATTTAGAAGTCATCAGCAACTGAATGGTATTTAAAACCATAACACTGTAGAACAGTGGTTCTCAACCTTCCTAATGCCGCGACCTTTTAATACAGTTCCTCCTGTTGTGGTGACCTCCAATTTCACTGTTACAAATTGAACATAATTAAAGCATAGTGATTAATCACAAAAACATATGTAATTATATATGTGTTTTCCGATGGTCTTAGGTAACCCCTGTGAATGGGTCATTCGACACCCAAAGGGGTCTTGACCCACAGGTTGAGAATCGCTGCTGTAGAAGATTATCAAGGGAGTTAGTGTAGACAAGAGATGAAAAGAGGTCCAAGGGCTGCCCATCAGGCATGACTCAGTGGTTGAGCATCAACCTATGAACCAGGAGGTCGCAGTTTGATTCTGGTCAGGGCACATACCCAGGTTGTGGGCTCTAGACCCACTGTGGGGCATGCAGGAGGCAGCCACTCAGTGATTCTCTCTCATCATTGATGTTTCTGTCTCTCTATCCCTCTTCCTTTCTCTCTGAGATCAATAAAAATATATTTTAAAAAAAGAAGAAGAAAAGAAAAGAGGTCCAAGGGTGGAGCCTTGGAGATGAAGTGCCAGCAAAGGAGACAGAGGAGGAGCAACCAGAGAGGTAGAAGGGGAACCAGGAGAGGGTGGTGCTGATCTGGGGCGCCAGGTAAGGAGAGATGAACTCTTACATGCTACGGAGAGGCAAGGAAGGTGAGGCCTGAGATTTAACAACGTGGAAAGTCCCTGACAAAGGCAGCTTTGCTGTGGTATGGGGGCTAAAGCCCGATGGAGTGGAAAGGAGAAAGGAAGGAAAGAGAGGACTTGAAGGCGGCAAGAAGAGTCCATTCCTTCTGAGAACTGTGCCATAAAGAGGATCAGAGAAATTGGGTGGGAGCCTGAGGGGAATGTAAGGCCAAAAAATATATTTTTTAAATTGATTTTTTATTTTATTTTATTTTGTTAATCCTCATCTGAGGATATTTTCCCATTGATTTTCTTTTTTAAAGAGAGAGTAGAAGGGAGGGGAAGAGACAGAGAGAAACAGCCATGTAAGAGAGACACATCCATTGGTTGCCTCCCACATGAGCCCTGACCAGGGCTGGGGATTGAGCCTGCAACTGAGGTACGTGACCTTGACGGGAATTGAACCTGGGGCCCTTCAGTCCGAGGGCCGATACTCTATCCACTGAGCCAAACTGGCCAGGGCAAGGTTTCTCTTTAAGATGGAAAAATTACAGTATTTGTATGTGTTAAGAATACTCCCGCAGAGACGGGTGTTTTGATGATGCGGGTGAGAAAGGGGATAAGTGTTGGAGTGAAGTCCTTGAGTAGGCAGATGGGGACGGCATCTGGTGCAGAAAAAAAGGGGCTGTCCTTGAATAGGAACATGGACGCTTCGTCCGTATTAGGGACACGGAAGGCAGAGTTGATGAACACAGATGCAGGTGGTGGGGGAAGCCGTGGTGGAGGCCGTGGAACTGCTCTTCCAAGGGCTTCTATTTTCTTAGCCAATTAGGACAAGGCTGTCAGTGGAGTGAGACTGGTCAGCCCATTGTAGGTTTTTTGTCAGTTCCGGGCAGCTTGTGGGTGCAGGTGTAGAGTGGGTAGGGGGTTGAGTTTAACCTGGGTCGTGGTTTTGCCAGGTGACTATATACTGAGCTGACTAAAGAGAGAAGTGGTACTCGAGGGGTGGGGGATAATGAATCTTTCTTGGATCAGGAAGATTTGTTGGAGTGGGGGTACTAGAGGGAGTGAACTGGAGAGAAAGGCAGTGCTTTTCGCAGAGGGGGATACATGATATCGAGATGAAGAAGGAATTGCCTTGACAGATCAAAGTCTGGCTATGGGAGTGAGAGGCCGAAATATTGCAGAAGCCAAGATCTTGAAGAGGGGGCCAAGGGGCTGAGAGGCTTGTTCATCCACATGACTGATGCAACAAACAAAAAGGTAGGAGGGGGCTTGGAGAAGGTTATTGTGGGTCAGGATCTAAAATTTCAAGGAATGAGGGCAAATGACAGGAGGTCTGTGAATGACTGCAAAAGCGGGGAGAGATGGGTGGTCATGACTGATCACCTGGCATTCAAACATGGGTGTTTGTAAGGAGGAGGGCAAACAGAAATGGCACTGGGGGGCAAAATGGGCACCTCTCATCCCTAGACCCAGGAGTACAGGACCACAAGCACTTGAGGGGCTGCTGGGAAAACAGAGTCCTTGCAGGGAGGTAGTTTTCCATTAGAGCAAGAAAGCAAAGGGGACATTCTGAAATGATGTCCAGGATATAGGGGAGTTTGTTGATGATGCTACACCACGAGCTTCAGAGAGTCCAGTGAAAGGATTTCTGGACATGGAGTAGGGTGGGTCATGAAGTCAGAAAAGGGAAATACAGAGCCATACGAGGCTTAGAGTCCTGGGATGAGGGATGTCCTGAGAGTTCTAGGCCTCTTGTGGGTTCTGACTAAAGGTCTGATGAGGTCCTGAAGGGCCCAAGCCAGAGGGTGGCGGCCAGGTTGGGTTTGTTGGGAGGAAGGAGACAGTACTTGTCAGGAGCCCTTGTCACTCCTGCTGATGGTGGTCTGGAGATCTGAGGAGGGGCAGTCTTCCCAGAACAGACGGAGCTCTGGGCTCCCCTTCAGTTCCAGGTAGGAATATTAATCAACACATTCTCCACACAACTGATACTAAACCCACAGACACGTCAATGAAACAGAATTGCCCAGAAATAAATAGACTTTATATATAGCATAATAAATCTACCCATAATAAGCTTGGGCTTCAAACAGTAGAGATAAAAAGTATGATTTCCCCCCCAAGGACAATTGGTTAACTATTTGAGAAAAAATAAATCCAGACTATACCTCAGATCTTATACTAAATGAATTCAGGTCAAATTGAAAAGCCAGTGTAAAAAATGTGATTTTAGTGTAAAAATAGAAATAGATCCACATGTACACGATCAATTGATTTTCAACAAATAGTACCAAGGCAATTCAAGGGGAACAAACAATCTTTCCAACAAATGGTGCTGGAACTATTGGATAGCCATATGCAACATAGTGACCTGTGACTCTTACACCATTAACCATATACAAAAATTAACTTGATATGGATTATAGGCCTATACGTATGAGCTATACACAAAATTACATATAAAAATTATATACAATCCAATTTTAAAATAGGCAAAAGACTTGAAGATTTCACCAAAGAAGACATTTAGATAACAAATACACGAGAAGATATTCAACATCTTTTGTCATTAGGGAAATACAAATTAAAACTGCACATCTACTAGAAGGACTAGAATTTAAAGATTGACCAAATCAAGTATTAGCAAGATCAGTGGTTGCCCTAAGACGGATAGATCACAAAAGTGCATGAGGAAACACTGGAGAATTATGGGTATGTCATATGAACACAGCCGAGTTTAACCTTTCTTCAGCTGACTGACATTTGGGTTATTGCCAGTTTGAGCTTGTGGCAGATGCAAAGATGTGCCACCCAGATGCCACCTCAAGGAAGAATTTGATGTGAGGTAGGTTTCCAATTTTATTCTTTTCCCTAGTGGATCCCTAATGATTCTAGTGAAGTTTATTGAGAATCTGTCTTTTTGCCACTGCTATGCACTGTCCTGTCTGTCTGAAATCAAGTGTCCAGATGTGTGTAGGCCTGTTTCTGTAGTCTCAGCTCTTTCACTGAACTGTCTATTCCCAAGTAATGCCACACTCTCTTAACTACTATAGGTTTAGATTAACTGGGTATAGCAGTTCCTCTAACCTCATTCTTTCTCTATCTAGAGTGACTAAATTATTCTTGGCCTTTTGTATGCTCACATAAATTTAAGAATCACCTTATCAAGTTCCATAAAACATTGAGTTTTTATTAGGTATAAAACTGAATCTACAGATCACTTTGGGAATAACTAACAATATCTGTAACATTGAGTCTACCCATCCATGAGTACCATACCTCAATTTATTAAGTTCTTTAATCTCTGTCAATAATGCTTTCAATGTTTTTTGCATTGGAGTCTTACTAAATTTCTATTATTACAGATGATACCCTTTTAAAATATATTTTTCTCTTTGTTGTTGTTAAATACATTGATTTTTCTTTGTTGATTTTCTTTAAGTCCAGGAAACTTACTGAGCTCTCTTAATTATTCTAATTATATGCAGATTATTTTTTATTTCCACTATTATATTATCTATAACTAATGGCAGGTTTCTTCCTTTTCCAATCCTTATTTCTTTTCTTTCTTCACTGTGCTAGCCAGGACCTTCAGTTCAGTACTGAGTAAAAGTATTAGTAATGGGTATCTTTGTTTTATTCCCATTTTCAAAGGGAAAACTTACAATGTCTCACCACTAAATATGATACTTGCATTAGCTATTTTTAAAAATATAGTGTTTATAAAATTAAGGAAGTTCCAGTTTGGCAAAAGTTATTTTTTAAAAATTACTTATCCATTTAGTTCAATGGGAGCTAAATTTTATCAAATGCTTTTTTTTTTACATCCATTGAGATAACCATAAGATTTTTCTTTCTTTAATCTGTTAGTGTGATAAATAACATTTACTGGATTTTAAATATTAAACAAATCTTACATTCCTAGGATTATATATAACTTGATCATATGCACTATCCTTTTTAAAAATTTTATCTTTATTGTTGAAAGTATTACAGATGTCCCCTTTTTTCCAACAGCCCCCCCCCCCCACTTAACCCCTCCACCCCACTCCTGTCCCTCCTCAGTCCTCCCCCACACTACTGCACCATCCTTTTTATATGATGTTAAATTTTGTTTAATATAATCAAACCTTGCTTGTTGAACATCTTCCATCTCCAAACAATTTGATTCTCAAACAAGTTGTTCACAGCAATAAAAAGTCTCAGTTGTAGACCAAAACTCCAGTTATCAACCTGACAACCCTTTCATGCTGATACCTCAGCAAGATCAAAAGTGTCTCAGGCAACAAACAAAGGAGAGAATGCTTTTGTTGCTGGTGAAATCAAAGATTAGCACAATTTTAAAACATAAAGAGGACATCAAGAGTGCTAAGGTTATAATGAACAACATAAACTGATGAACAAAATTAGATCCAGAGACATAGAAGCATCGAATAGACCCTACAACCTCAGATGGTAGGAAAGCGGGTGGGGAGTGGGGTAAGAGATCAACCAAAGGACTTGTATGCATGCATATAAGCATAACCAATGGACATAGACAGTAGTGGGGTGAGGGCATGTGCTGGGAGATAGGAATGGCCCGGGGAGAGGTCAATGGGGGAAAAAGGAGACATACGTAATACTTTAAACAATAAAAAAATTATTTAAATTTTAAAAAAAGTGCTAATGTTCCTAAAGGTGCTCACAAAACAACAATCACAGGCAATTGAGTAGGCAGAAAACTGTTGTTGATTGGATAAACCAAAAGCAGTTAGCCAGTGACAGCATTTCCGAGGCAGTGATACATGAAAAAATTCACTTAAGGCTAGTAGGGGGTGGTTCAATAATTTTAAGAAAAGAAGTGTTGCCCTAACCAGTTTGGCTCAGTGGATAGAGCGTCGGCCTGCAGACTCGGGGATCCCAGGTTCAATTCTGGTCAAGGGCATGTGCCCTGGTTGCGGGCACATCCCCCGTGGGGAATGTGCAGAAGGCAGCTGATTGGTGTTTCTCTCTCATCGATGTTTCTAACTCTCTATCCCTCTCCCTTCTTCTCTGTAAAAAAATCAATAAAATATATTAAAAAAGAGAAGTGTTTATTTATAAACAGTACATTAGACATGTACTATATATAAAAAGTTTAAAACAGGGAATCATTTGGGGGTCTGGAATTGATTGATTCAATTTACATTATTTCTAATGGGGGAAAATTATTTGGTTTTCGAACAAATAGCTTCTGGAACAGCCTTCCGGAATGAATTAACTTTGAGAAATGAGGTTCCACGGTACTTTATTTAGAGTTTTTATATCTATGTTCATAAGAGAGATTGGCCTTTAATTTTCCTATAGTGACTGTTAGATTTGAGGGTCAGGGTCATATTAATTTTGTGAAATGAGTTAAGAAGGATAACTTTGGTTCTTTGGGAGTCAAAGCTTCTAAATTTCTAGAAGAGTTTCTATATGAATGGATTTTTATTTTTCTCAAATGTTCAATATAATTCACAGGTAAAGCTATCTGGACTTGGAGATTTCTTTGTGGGGAGATTTTAAGTTACTGATTCAATTTCTGTAATTGTTATGGAACTATTTCAGGTTTTCCATTTCTTCATTAATCACTTTTGGTAAGTTATTGTTTCTAGGGATTTTTCCCAATTACTATTTCTAGGGCTTCTTCATTCTTACTATTAATTATTTACATTTATTAGCATTAAGTTGTTTATATCTTCTCAGTATCTTTTAGATGTCTCTAGGACATCTAGTAATGTCCCCTTCTTCATTCTTACTATTAATTATTTGTTCATCTATTTTTTTCTTTATTACTCTCATCAGAGTTTTATCAATTTTATTATCCTTTTTATAGATTTTTTTTTATTGGTTTTAGAGAGAGAGAAAGGGAGAGGGAGAGGGAGATGGAAACATTGGCCAGGTTAATAGAGAGAATTTTAAATACTAAACTTTGTTCTTTAAAAAGAATAATGAGCCCAGCTCAGTGGTTAAGAGTCAACCCATGCATCAAGAGGTCACCAGTTGGATTCCTGGTCAGGGCACATGCCCAAGTTTTGGGCTCAATCTCTGGTTGAGGGTGTGCAGGAGGCAGCTGATCAATGATTCTCTCTCATCATTGATGTTTCTACCTCTCTCTCGCTCTCTCTTCCTTTCTGAAATCAATAAAAAATTCTCTCTATTATATGTTTGATTTTTATTTCATTAAAATTCTTATTTTTTTTAATTTTTCTACTTTCTTTGAAAATAACTTCCTGAAATGCATCCTTGGCTCATAATTTCTTCTTAAATACATACATTTAATGCTATAAATTTTCCTCTACTACCTTAGCTACACTCATAAATTTTTATATTTAGTTCTTTTTCTTATGAATTTATAGAAGCTCTTTATATATGCTGGATCCAAGCCATTTACTAATCACACTTGAACAACATGGGGGTTAGGGGCACCAACCCCTGCACAGTCAAAAAAGCACATATAAGTTTTGTTATATATAACCAAACCTGCAATCTTGGTGTGTCGCAATGACACTCTAACCAACTGAGCTATTCTGCCAGAGCAAAAAAGAAGTTCATATATAACTTTTGACCCCTTAAAACTTAACTATTAGTAGCCTACTATTGACTCAAAGCCTTACTAATAACATAAACAGTCAATTAACACTTATTTTGTATGTTATATGTATCATATAGGTATTCTTACAATAAAGTAAGCTAGAGAATTGGACACGTTATTAAAAAAATAAGGGAGAGAAATACCTTTACAGTGCTATGCATATTGAAAAAAGTGGCATGTAAGTAGAACCGTGCAGTTCAAACACGTTGTTCAAGGATCAGCTGTATATGTTTTATAAATATTTTTTTTACTTTGTGACTTGCAATTTCACTCTTACAATGATACTTTGATGAACAGAACATTTTTATTTGAATATAGTTCAATTTATGCATTAATTTTATGGTTTTTGAGCTTAGAGTATCTTATAAAGCTCAAGAAATAGTAACTCACTTCCAGGAAACAATCCTAAAGATATTCATTATAGCATAATACATAATAAAAAATTAGATTAGCTATATAATAAAATAATGAAATATTTTGTAGCTATTGAGAAATCATTATGCTATTCTGAAATTTGCACATAAACCTTAACTATCACTTCACTTTATCACAAGCAAATATGTTCATATTGTAATTTTTTAAATCTAATAAAATATTTTAAAATCAAACTTAATAGGAGCTTTATTTTAAATCACATCTAATAACATTCACAAATATAATTTTTTACTGGGGTAAAATTTGATTAACATAAAGATGGTTATTTAATTTATTTATTAACCCTCACCTGAGGATATGTTTCATTGATTTGAGAAAGAGAGAGAGAAAAAGAGGAACATGTATGTGAGAAAGAAACATCAATCAGTTGTCTTCCATATGCACCCCGACTGGGAATTGAACCTGAAACTTAGATATGTGTCCTGACTGGGAATCATACCCACAATCTTTTTGGTGCATGGGATGATGCTCCAACCAACTGAGCCATCCAGCCAGGGCTAAAGAGAAGCATTTTAAAAATGAACAATTCAGTGGCATTTAGTATATTCGCAATGTTGTGCAATCACCACCTCTCTCTAGTTCCAAACATTAGCATCAAAAAGAAATTCTGTACCCATTAAGTATTTCACACTCTCCAGCCCTTGGCAACCATCAATCTTCACACTGCCTCTATGGATTTACCTATTATGAATATTTCATGTAAATGTAATCAGACAATATATGACCTTTTGTATTTGTCTTTTTCACTTAGCATGATGTTTTTGTGGTTCATCCATGTTATAGAATGTATCAGCACCTCATTCCTTTTTATGGTTGAATAATATTTCATTGTAGCTCACAAATATAATTTTAACATAAAAAAGCAAAACAGCATACCATACTCTATATAGAGCATGATGCCTATTTTGTATTTTAACATGTATAAGCATAGAAAAATGGGAAGAAAATTCACCTAAATAATAATAGTGCTTACCTCTATATAGTGGAATTACTAGTAATTTTAATTTTACTTATACTTTTCTATCTTTTTATTTTTACAATATGAAAAATAAGTCATTAAAAAAGATAAACAGGAGGGAACACTTCCCAGATCATTCTATGAGGTCAGTATTATCCCAGTATCAAAAACAGATAAAAGCATCATAAGTAAGAAAACTTCAGACTGATATATCTTAGGAATATAGAGATAATAATCCTCAACAGAATACTAGAAAAACAAATCCAACACATATAAAAAGGTTTATACGCCATGACCAAGTGTGATTTTTTCAGGAACACCGGTTTGTTTAACATCTTAAACTCAATTTATGTAATAAACCATATCAGTAGAATAAAGGACAAAAACCACATGATCATCTGAGTAGCCTTTGATAAACTTCAACAGCTCTTCATGATAAAAACACTCAACAACCTAGGAATAGGAAGGAACTTCCTCAGCATGATAAAGGACATCTATAAAACCCCTTAACATCCTATTAATGAGAGACTGAATTCCTCCTAATGTCAGGAATAAGCAAAATATCCACTCTCATCACTTCTATTCAACACTAATGAAGTTCTAGTCAGAGCAATTAGACAAGAAAAATAAATAAAAGACAGACCAGAAAAGAAGAAGTAAAACTATTGTTTATTCACAGATGGCATGATTTTGTATATAAAAAATCCTGAGGAATCCACTAAACTACTATTAGAACTAATAAGTCCAGCATACTAATAAGTTTGCAAGATATAAGATTAATATGCAAAATCAATTACATTTCTATATACTAGCAATATAACCCAAAAACAAATTTAAAAAAACAATTCATGAAGAATAAAATACTTCAGGATAATTTATACAAGAACTTTAAGATTTACACAGTGAAAACTGCAAAACATTTTTTTCTTTTTTGTTAATTCTCACCCGAGGATATTTTTCCCATTGATTTTTAGATAGAGTGGAAAGGAGGGGGAGAGACAGAGAGAGGGAGACATCGACCTGAGAGAGACATATCAATTGGTTGCCTCCTGCACACGCCCCATCTGGAGCCGGGCATGGAGCCAGTAACCAAGGTACATGCACTAGACCAGAATCAAACCTGGGACCTTTCAGTCAGCAGACCGATGTTCCAATCACTGAGCCAAACCAACTAGGGCTGCAAAACATTTTTGAAAGAAATTAAAGAAGACCTAAATAAAGGAAAAACATCCCATATTCATGGATCAGAAGATATACAGATTCAAAGCAATCCCCATCAGATTCTAATGGGCTTCTTTGCAGAAACTGACAAGCTGATTCTAAAATTTATGTGTAAGTACAAGGGAACCAAACAACCAAAACAATTTTGGGGGGATAATGTTGGAGAACTCACATGTCCCACTTTCAAAACTTACTACAAAGCTTCCATAATTAAGACTGTGTGATACTGGCATAAGGATGAGATCAATAGGAGAGCTAAAAAGTCTTAAATAAACCTTTATATGTAAGGTCAACTGATTTTTGACAAGGGTATCAAGGCAATTCAATGAGAGAAGGAGTAGCTTCAACAAATACTAGTAGTGCTAAGACAAGTGAATATTCACATGCAGAAGGATGAAGTTGGACTCTTATCTCACACCATATCAGAAAAATAACTCAGAACACTTCAAAGACCTAAATATAAGAGGCAAAACTCTAAAAAGAAAACCTAGGTGTAAATATTTGTTACTTGGAATAGGCAGTGGCTTCTTAGCTATGAAATCAAAAGCAGAAACAGCCAAAGAAAAAATAGTTTAATTAATTGGATTTCATCAAAATTAAAAATTGTGTGCCGCAGAGAATATCAGTCAAGAAAGTATAAAAACACCCAGAGGACGATAGAAAATGTTTACAAATCATATATATAAAGGACTCTCACAACTCAATAATAGAAAGACAAATACCCAGTTTTAAAAAATGGGCAAAGGATCTGAATATACATTTCTCCAAAGATCATATACAAATAACCAAAAAGCACATGAAAAAATACTCAACATTAGCCATCAGGAAAAAAGCAAATCAGCCAAATCGGTTTGGCTCAGTGGATAGAGCATCGGCCTGCGGACTGAAAGGTCCCAGGTTCGATTCCGGTCACGGGCATGTACCTTGGTTGTGGGCACATCCCCAGTAGGAGGTGTGCAGGAGGCAGCTGGTCGATGTTTCTCTTTCATCGATGTTTCTAACTATCCTTCTCCCTTCCTCTCTGTAAAGTAACAATAATATATATTGTTACACACACACACACACACACACACACACACACACATATATATCTCAAATCAAACCATAGTCAGATACAACATCATGCCACTAGAATGGCTATAATCCAAAGAACAGATTATAGCAGATGCTGGCAAGGACATGGAGAAATTGGAACCCTCATACGCTGCTGGTAGGAAAATAAAGTAAGTAGTGCAGCTGCTTTGGAAAACAATCTGACAGTTCCCCCAAATGCTAAATATTGAGTTATCATATGACCCAGCACTTTTACTATTGATAGAGTCAAGAGAAATAAAAACATAAGTACATACACAAACTTGTACATTAGTGTCCACAGCAGCAGTATTCATAATATCCAAAAAGTAGAAACAGCCCAAATGACCATGAACTGATGAATGGAAGTATACGCATACAGTGGAATATTATCCAGCCATAAAAAGAAATGAAGTTCTAATATATGCTACGACCTGGATGCACCTTGGAAGCCTAATATAAGGAAAAGAAGCTAGTAACAAAAGACCACATTTCGTGTGATTACATTTAAATTAAATATCCAGAATAGACAAATCCATAAAGACAGAAAGTAGATTAGTGGTTTCTAGGACCGCAGATGGGGCATGGTGGGAAAAGACAATGACTCCTCATGGGTATGATTTATTGAGAAGGGTGATGAAATGTTCTAAAATTGATTGTGGCAATCATTGCACAATTCTGTGACTATACTAAAAACCACTGAATTGTATACTTTAAAGAAGTGAATAACAGAATTATATTTCAATCAAGCTGTTTATTTTTTTATAATTCAATGGCTATGGCAGTCAAGAGGACTCTGGGTCATCCACACCCAAAGCCACTTCAGCACTATGGTGAGGTATTGCAAAGTTGCAGGAGTTATACAAGCAAGAAAAATACATGAAGAAGACTTTGGAGGCTCATCTGGCCCTGAAGGTAGGAGTGAGACTTGGTGGAAGGAAGGCTGTGGGTGTGTATGCTGCAGGCCCCCATAAGACATTCTATTGCTCAGCCTGAGAATCAGCTTCTCAAAGAAGCTGGTGAAACTGACTCTGGGCCTCTCAAGCCTTCTCTCCTGATGAGCCTTCTCTCCTGATGCTGGCCAGACCGGCCAGGCCAGTCCTTTCATCTCTTTACCACTAAAACTTAGCCACCTAGAGAGGCTTACCACACCCTACCTCATTTTGGAGCCCTTCCCTGGAGATGCCAGCTCCCAATGACCTCTCCCTTTTCAGTTTGCTTTCACACTGCATACAAGATGTCATCGCCATATCTATCTTACAGTGTATGGGAGCAGCTTGCAAGTAGGAGGAAGATGTAGGCACACACACACACTGCTTCCCCAGCCTGTGAGGACAGGGGGACCTGCATGGTTCCAGCCTATATATTCCAGCCTCTGTATCTAACAGCCACCTGCTCAAGCAGGGCCTTTGCAGCTCCCTGCCTGGTGCCCCCAGGATGTTTGGGAGCCCCAGGGAATGCTCTGGAGATGCCATGCAGGGTCTGCAGTCTCTTTCCTCTGCTGCTCTTCTGGTCCCCCTCTGCTTCCCAGTGAGGATGCAGGTCTTTCTTTGTCAGAGGGGTCCCTGAGTAGCACAGCTTGGTTGCAACCTCTTTACCAAAGCAATGAGATGTGCTGAGCCAGCTCAGCCAAGGGTTCACAAGCCTGAGTGAGGGTGGCGAAAGGATGGAGAAATGACAGACAAAGAGAATAAACTGGGTCTAGGTGGATCTTCCTGTGCCCGGAGATCCAGAGGCAAGCCGAGCCTTTATTTTATAGCCAGAGGTAAACAAGGTAGTGGTCACCATAGTTACAATGTTCTTGTGAGTTTCACTTGTTTTGGCAGCACTTGCTGTATCTTCCTCAGCCCATTAGCTACCCAGATAGGATCTAGGGAGCATCATAAGGTCAAGCCTAATTATGCTAAGAGAACTGTGCCCTTTAAGCTGGGACTTGTTTGTGGCTTTGCCAACAGGTCAGTCCAAGGCTTAACCCTATAGCCGCCCTACAATGAGAAAAACCCCATTTTTGAGGACTAGCTTTCAGTGGAGTTAGATAGGAGGCCAGAGGAGGCTCAGCTCAGGGTATGTCCTACTTTGAGGAATCACACTGACCACGGCCTCAAGCACCAACCTCGGCCACAATCTATAACCTCTGTTCAGTATGTTCTCTGTGAAGGCCGTGGATTCCCCAGCCAGGACCAGGCATCCCACATTCAGTAATGCTGAGCTGGGGACCTGGTTTGAGAAGTAGGAGATGGCCTGGAGCCTCGGACCTGGAACCTGGAGTCTGCCAAACTCATTCATCTGATATTCTCTCATGGCCATCACCCCCTGCCTGTGCTTCTGCAGACTGGCCACCTTTGAGCGAATTGAATCTGGGTTTCTAGGAAAGCTGTTTCCTTTGGTGCCTATGTGTGCACATCCATTCCTCCCGGGCCAGAACCAGCAAGTAGGACATATTTATTAATCCTTGGGCACCAATGTTTTCAGAAGAGCACAAGTCCTATGAGGCTGGGCTTAAGATGGGAGGGAAACTTTTGCATACCCAGTCCCCGTCTTGGAGAACAAAGATGTTCACTAATTAGCATGTGAAATAAAGGCTCTGATAAAGCTTGCAATAAATGGCGGTTAGCTTTTTTAAAAAAATACATGTTTCTATTAATTTCAGAGAGAGGAAGGGAGAGGGAGAGAGAGAGAAACATCAATGATGAGGGAAAATCATTGATCAGCTGCCTACTGCAACTGCCGCCTACTGGGGATTAAGCCTGCAACACATGCCCTGACCTGAATTGAACCATGAACCCAGGCATGGGACCTTCATGGGTTGATGCTCAACCACTCAGCCACATTGGCCGGGTGCGCTTAGCTTTTTTGAATGGTGTTTTCCAAACATAATTGTCTATGGGATCCTTTTTTTGTCCACCCCACCCATTATCATCCAGGAGCACATTGCCTCAACAATAAAGTCTAAAATCTGACTGGTACTTGGGGACCAGCCTACAGTCTCACTGCCAACCTCTCTCCTCTCCTGCTACCAGGATCCTCTCCGTATCTAACCCATTCTCATCCATGGCATAGCCTACAGCTGTCTGCACCTGCTATGGTGCCAGTATCTCTGAACACCCAAGACCACTCTGCCCACCTTAAACCCACAGCTGGCTATTGCTTCCGACACTGAGTAATCTTGAATGTCCCTGGATGCCTGTCCTTTCCCTTCCTCCTTTCCAGGTCATTCCTTGCTGCTCTGAGTAGCCCCTGTGAGGGCTACCATACTTGGCAACAAGCCAAGGGAACAGGACTGGGTCTTGAAGTGTTCTCAGAACCTGACTTCCTCCTCCCCTCTCCCCCCACCTCCCAGTTTCTCCACCTCACAGGGACTGCCTCAGGCAGCAGGCAAGCA
Source organism: Myotis davidii (assembly GCF_000327345.1). NCBI lineage: Eukaryota > Metazoa > Chordata > Mammalia > Chiroptera > Vespertilionidae > Myotis > Myotis davidii. The sequence goes on from NW_006283354.1 coordinate 1,770,858, forward strand.
GGGGGAATGGGAGGTGAAGATGGGAGTGGCAACAGCCCAGTAGCAGCTTCTCCCATGGACAGGGACCAGAGGCTGTCTCCATGCCTGAGCCTGGCATTTGGTGAATGAGCAAACAATGATAGTTCTTAGAGAGAAGCCCCCACCTTGTCCCCCTAGGCCAGGACACGTTACCCACAAGGGAACTGGCTACTTCCCAAAACTCAAGACACATCCTGGCCTGAGCTGGCAGTGGGCCGGGAACCCCTGGGGCAGCCGAGCAGGGCGGGGAGTCCTGGAGAGCCGAGTAAAGGCCTCACACCCAGGCTGGGCCAGGACACCCCGTCCTTGGCTGAGGCCCAAATCGGCTCTGTTTACAGAATGTCAGCTCTGTTCCCCTCCCCCACCCACCACTTCCCCTGGAGTTCTGGGGGATGGGAGGGGGCAGGCGGGGCCAGAGGGAGCCCAGGAGGCAGTCGGATCCCAGGCCTGCCTCTCAGTCCTCCTCCCCTTCTTGGCTCAGAGGGTCCATCAGCCCCTGTTTTCCAGTCTTCTTGTTTCCCCTTCAGAGCATCTTAAAAGAGGAATCTGCAGAAGACGATTATTATTCCCAAGGAAAGTTTGGCTAGTGGTGGAAAGATAGGCACTGTGCCAGCAGGCAGGGGGATTTTCTAGGAACGGGGCTTACTAGATACCTCCCGGCAGCTGGGAAGAAGGCTCCCTCTTTCCTTGGCACCCCATGCCCATGGGCCCCTGCATGTTTCTTCAGAGTTGCTGGAGGGACTTGGCACACGTTAGATGTCACCCGACGTGCAGGCCGGGTGCTTTCGGGGGTAGCGACGTCCTGAGATTAGGCCAACGGCCGGCAGGCCGGCTGGGCCACAGTGACTCAGCTGCTTTCGGCTGCAGGAAAGCTCAGTGGGCCTCACGGCTGCCAGACAGGAGAGGCGGGGCCCTACCTGGGACGCCCCGCCCCACCCCGCCCCCTGGGTCCGGGAAGGCCAGCCCACCACCCCCAACTTCCCAGAGGCGCCCGGATTTCCCACGGGTTTCCCCGTCTGCTGCAAATAGTAACAAACTAGCACCTTCAGAGAACCCACTCAGTGCTAGGCACTTCGCAGGCGTCCTGTCTTTTGTTACCTCCCACATGGCTCTGAAACATACAACCCTGTTACCTTCATTCAGAGACAAGGAAATTGAGGCTCAGAGAGGGTCACACTGATACTGAGTAGTAGGAGCCACAGTTTCAAAACCCCCAGATCCTTCCTGCCCCTTTCCAGCCTCCATGTCCTGCCCTTCCAGGGGCTAGCAGGTCTTTTGATGGTGTCCTCCTAGGCACAACCAGGAATCTGGACATCCCCTGGCCTGGGGGCTAATTCAATATAAAGATTTATCATTTTAAGGCAAACCCAGTGGTATTGATTAGGTGTCTGCTGAACTCCCAGCCTGGTTTCAGGTGGTGGCAAAGTTCTCCAGCCCTGAGTTTCCCCTTGATCTTCACTCTGAGGGAAACTCCTGAGCACAGGCCCAGGCCCTCAGGGAACACTGCCCCACCTGCACCCAGCCCTGCCCTTTGGAAAGACGCAGCCTCCAGAAAGCCTCTGCCTTGCTCACAGATTAGCTCCGAAAACCTGGAGTCTTGCCATGAGAAGCAGCAGGCACACACCATCCAACTGCTGCTGTCTCCTGCCCATTGGGCCGGGGACAGGACAGAGCCACCAAAAGACAAGCCTGAGCCCCAGAAGGGGTCCAGAAGCAAGAGCAACCTGTGCCCTGGGGCTGCCCTGGGAGGTAGTGAGATCCCTGTTATCTGAGGTTGGGAAGCACCTGTGGAAGAAATTATTCAAAAGGAGGGTGAGATGAGATGACCTTTAAACCCCCAATTCCTCTGTTCTATGAGTCAGGCAGTGTCCAAGTGAATGGCGTGTTCTGACAGCTGTTTAAATGGAAACATTCCCAGACTCTCCCACTTCCTTCCCCTTTAACCTCTTTTTGCTGGGCCCTATGATCTTCCTCCCGAGGATGCAGAGAATATTGGGAAGATCGCTCTCACATGTCCCTGCCTCAGTGTGCCGCCCTGGCCACCCTGTGGGCTCTGGGAGGCTCAGGTTCCTGGGAGGGAAGGAAGACAGGAAGGCAGAAGAAAGGGAGGGAGAGAGGAAGGGATCTTGAGATGAGAGTCTGCCTCTGTGGTTTGAGTTGGTTTAACTTGGGTTCCAGTCCCAGTTCCAAACTCTTCCTCTAGATGTGTGACCTTGGCAATGTCATTTCCCCTCCCAGAGCCTCAGTGAAATGAGAGAACTAATCAACCACCTTCCTGTGAGGGTTGTTGGTAGTAGCAACAATGAGTGACCACCGTGGATGAGGTTCTCAGGCACAATCATGTGACAGTGCCCAGTGGGCATCCCAGCTCTCCAGACAGACATCCCTCTTTGTGGCTTTATCTGAGGAGACAAGTCCCCAGGACAGGCCAGTTTGGGTGGGAGAGAGAAAGGGGACTGAGTAGGGGCTACAGGGGATGGGTTTCCTGAGGTGGGAAAGCCTATGGTCAGGGGTCCTTTGTCTGAAAGATACTGAGTACCATTGCTGAGTGCCAGGCTGGTGCTAGGTGCTTCATGCACATTGTTACATTGAGTTCTATCTATAAGGCGGGTACTACTATTATCCCCATTTTATAGATAGCAAAATCAAGGTTAGGGACAGGTTAAGTGACTTGCCCGCCAGTGGAGGAGTCAGGATTCACAGCCAGGCAGGCTGCCTCTGGAGCCCTGCCCTGCTCAAGTCCTGACTTCAGTGTTTTCCCTGCTCCCACAGTTGTCTTGGAGGCTGGTACCCAGTGGCCAGGCAGATTGTGCCCAGCGCTCTAAGATCCCATCCCTTGCTTGGCACCCTCCCTCTGCCAGCTGCCCTGTCCAGCCAGAGAAGGTTTGGCTAACCAGAGAGAGTCTGGCAGCATGGCTGGGTTGGACCTTATGCAGAAGGACTTGGGCTGACAAGAGCTAGGATCCAAGCCCGAAATTACAGGAGGTGGATGGGATGGGCGGGAGGAGTCTTGGCTGGTGCTGAATCTTGCACACCAAAGGAAGAGAGGAAGACTAATAGGGTACGTGTAGGAGGCAGCCGATCAATGATTCTCTCTCATCATTGATGTTTCTATTTCTCTCTTCCTCTCCCTTACCCTGTGAGATCAGTTGTAAAAAAGAAGAAGAAGAAGTGACTATAGTCACCTCGTTAGTTGAGACCAGCTCTGGTTCCATAAGGGTTGAGGAGAGTTTTAGATAGTTATCCAGGGAAGCTGTAAGACTGAGGCTGCCCCAACTGTAAAGTGATACTGGAGGACCCCAAAGCCTTCCCCAAGCCCCCTGCCATTTTCCTGTCAGCGTCATGGTCTGGCCTGGGGCAGACCCTGGTCAAAAACCTGCATTGCAGTCCTGGTGGCCATTATGGAAAACCTCTGACAAGTGACACTGAACCCCCCAATGGGGCCCCCTCCCCCTTTAGCTGGAAGAGCCCCTACTTGTCCTCTCACCTCCACTCCCAGTCGACTCTTCATCTTTCCTTGGAAACAAATTGCTCCCAACTTCAAAGCATCATAATTCCCCCCAAAGAGCAATCTCGAGAATGTCAAGGGGAAATTATTGAATTATCCTGGTTGGCAGAAAAATCTAATTTATAGCAAAGCATTTCTCCTGAAGTTTTAATAGATTTTTTTTCCCTCCAATGGATTTTAATGCACAATTGTTTCCCAGGCTTGGAAATTTACTTTGAAACAGTGACATCGCTTTTCAGTTCTTGATTTATTGCCAGCTCCCTGCTTTGAGCCTGATAGCAAACCCAACATCCTACTTTCCTTTAAACATGAGAGGACTGTGCCCTCTGGTCAGCCTGCTGGACCAGATATCGTATGGCACTGCCATCTCATTAAGGGTGTTAGAGGGCCTGGAGACCTGGCTGAACCCCCTCCGCCCTCCTTACCTGGCTCCTAGGGACAAGTCCCCTCTTTGAGGATTTTGCTAGAGTAGAACCTCAGTGCCACATCTGTGAGGATGCAACGGTGGCAGTGGAATGGCTAACCTTTCTCTCTACCCACGTCCTGCCTCTGAGCCTATCTATGTGCCTGACACAGAATAAGGGTTCAGCCAACAGGTGTCACTTGAAATAGAGGGTGGCTTGGCTAAGTGTCAGAGTCCTGTTTGGGCCAATGACTGCTTCAGCTCCCCTTAGCAAAGGAATGTTGTGTTGACATCTTTGCCCAGGCTCCAGTCCATGAGATTGGGATCATCTGGGCATGACACAGGGGGCAGCAGACAAGGGTGCTACCCAGAGGTCTCAATTTATGGGGAAATCATGCCCCCAGATCTGGGGAAAGGGGGTGGAGGCATGATGGCATCAGAAAAATGTTATGATCCAAAGATGAGAAGCTCATTGTGCCCTCACTACCTTTCAAGAGCAGTACCTGACTAGGGCAATGTCTAACCAGAACTTACTAAGGAAAGTGGGCAGTTGGAATGAATGACAGGCAGAAAAGGAGGTTATTTTGAGAATAAAATAGACTCCTTTTGAATCCTTAGACTGCTACCTATTTCACAGATGTAGAAACTGAGGCCCAGAAAATGGCAGAAGCTCATGAAGCTTTTGGTAAATGGCCAAAGTGACAGAGACCCATAGTGACACTGTTCGACTCCCTAAGGGCTCTTCTAACAGCAGCATGGGAAGCTGTACCAGGTTCTCTTTTTTGCAGGACCCAACAAAGATCAGTCTCCTTTGGGAGAGCGAGGGTCCCTCAGGCCCCAAAGGAGGCTGCCCACCGTCCAGTTTTAGAGTGGGTTGACAAGCCCATGGTGACTCCTTCCTAGGCACAGCTGTTCTCTGGGGGTTTCTTCTAGCATTCTCCCATCCCCGATCTGCCTGCATATGCAGAGTCCCTAGAGATTTCAGCCTCTTTTTTCTCAGAGAGCTTTTCTGTGGTGCCAAGTGGAAGAATCATCTGGCTGGAAGGGAGTGGTGAACAAGGGATAAGAGAGAAAGGGTCTGCACCCCCTATTACTTCTGAATGGCCTTTCCCCATCTCACCCTGACTGCCTGACCCTCATCCTCAGGGAATTTGGGTTTCTTATCATAGGACAATATCAGGAACATAGAGGCAAGAAGCCTTACCCCTGGGAAATCCTAAGGGGCTCCCTGGCGGTGGAGGACTCACCCTGGTCAGAGTCTTTGTCTGGACAGGAAATAAGTGGAGCACCCCCCCCCCCTCCGCCCCCAGGAGAGGCATAGGACATGATATACTGAGCAGGAGGAGCCTGGGATGCAGGTTGTGTTGTTTACCACACAGAGTAGGATGGCAAGCAGGGATGGGCACTTCTGTCTCATACCTAGAACATGGGGCAGAAGGATGGTAGAAGGGAGTGGGCAGTCCTGACTTTGCTAGCTCATCTGCTGGCTCACCCTCGAAGAGTCTACTGCTCTTGACAATGGCTGAGAATGGAGATGAAGGGGACTATGGGATTTGGGAAAGTCCTTGAAGCCATCTTAGAGAAGTCCATGGCTAAGCCAGAGGTGGCTGCTGGGGGAGCACACTGTGGCTGAATCTCCACCAGATCCCGCCCCCCGCCCGGAGGGGTTGTGACCTGATCCAATAGTTGGATCTGCATCAGCCCCTCTCTCAGCACCTTCAGGCCTCACCCCTACAACCTGCCTTGACCAGCCTCGGCAGCCCCCATTTCTTACATAGCCAGATCCAACCTCTGCCTGAAGTTGACCCTGGATACTTTCTGAGGTCCCTTTAGCCCCATCCAGCCATCTGGAGCAAATTCAGAAGTTCAGCCAGGAGGGGTAGTTTGTGGCGGGGGGTTCACAGGGTTGTGTGTGGGAGGACCAAGGGCAGGCGTTTCTGTGTGACTTCAGGGCAGAGCCAGGCCTGGGGCTGAAAATCTTGGCAACCCCGCTCCAATAAGGAAAGCATCCTTACCACTCAAGCTGCAAAAGCACAGGACAGGAGGTGGTGGGGAGAGAGTGTCCATCACAGGGCTATTCCCCTAGAGGCCTGCCTCTCAAGAAAACTCCAGACAAGCTTCTGCTCAGGGGAGAGTGGGGAGACCACCCTTGTGAATTCATCCTGCCCCTTCAGATTACTGACTCCCAAATGCCACCTCTGCTGGGACAACATCTGGCTCTATCCCAGCCAGCTGGACCCCAGGTCACCTGACTCCCTTCCCAGTGATAGTCCCTCTAACCCTGTGGCTTTGAGCCAGGCCCAGGAGGGCTGAGCAGAGGAGGGCGGGGCAGAAGAAGGACACCTGAGCAGGCTCGTCATCTGATCCCAGCTCCTAGAGATGGGAAGCTCATGAGAGGCTAAGACTGGGGCACTTTCCGGAGTGTGTCGGGGAGCAGGCTTCCAGGATGGGGCCACTATGGTACTGACTGACACTTTCCAGAAGGGTAGTATAGGGATCAAAATGAGAAAGCCACTGATGGGACTGCAGAATACGTGGCAAGTTAATCTTGAGTAGATCTGAGGGCTTTGAGGGTCCCAATTGGTCAGCTAGAGGGACTGGTCCCAAGGGGGCTCAGGCTGTGGTTCCCTGGTCCCCACTTGCAGTTTGGTAAGATGAGGTGTAGGGCAGCCCAGGCCTGGAAGGAGCTGTGCTGTGCTAGGCCCTGGACCCATCCCTGCAAGCCCCCCAATACCACAGCGCCTGCTAAACAGTCACACTGATCAGATCTGGGCAGGGCACCTTGCCTGGGTTTCTGAAGCTTTGCCCTCGGGTGAGTAATTTCTTGGAGTCTGGCATCAAGATCAGAGGTTTTGCTCTCTACCTCCTACCTCTGAAGGAATCACGAAGAAGATCCCTTCTCGAGGGCCCTGGGGGATGCTTCAGATCTGAGGGAGGGCTCCAGAGGCAGGATGAGGGGCATGTGCGGGCCTGAAGGGCTTGAGGCAGTAAGATCCTGTACTGGGTCCTCTGGCCCACGCACTTGGCACAGGCTCCCTGGGTCTGAGTCTGACGAGCACCAGAGGTTGGTATGTTTGACAGTGGTCATGCAGGAAGCATGCCTGCCACCCAAGCTCTTGGACCTGAGCCCATGCCTCAGTCCCCCTGCCCCTCAGTACCCAATGCACTCACCAAGGGCAAGTATGGAATGGCTTGAGCTCAAATTGCAGCTGGAAGGTCAGGGTTAAACTCAAAAAACTTTCTGAATGAGCTGTGATATCTAACCAACAAAGGAGGGAAAAAGTGAACTGATCACTCAGCTCCCAGCAACCAAATGCCAGCCTTGTCCCTTTAAGCTATTCCAGAAAATAGCATTACTGTCCACCTATGTGACAAAGCCTCCCAATTCCGGGGCCAATCCAGCCACAGGCCTTGGCATCTCTTCCTCCAAAACACTTCCAGAACCTGTCTGTAGCCCTCCACCTCCATCTCCACCTGGGTGGAGTCCCCACCGTCTCTCTTCTAGATGCCTATAGCAGCTTCTCACTGCCTGCCTGCTCCTATCCATGCCCCCTGCTGTCCATTCTCCACCCTACAGTCAGAGTGAGCTTCCCCAAATGTAAGTCAAATAAGTCTCTGTCCTGCTGCAAACACTCCAGGAGGCTATGATCCCTTTGGATAAAGGTCCTGCCCAGTCTGGCTGCCACCAGGCCCATCTCCTGCTACCTTGACCATAGCTCAGCCACAGTGACCTCATTCTGTGTGCCCCTCGCTTCCTTATGACTCTCCTCTCTCCCTGGCCTCTCTTTCTTTCTTCCTTTCTCCCTCCCTCCCTCCCTCCCTTTCTCTTTCTTCCTCCCTCCCTCCCTCTCTTTCTTTTTCTTTCTTTCTTTCTTTCTTCTGTCCTTCCTTCCTTCCTTCCTTCTTTCTTTCTTTCTCTCTTTCTTTCTCCTCACCCAAAGATATGTTTTTATTGATCTGAGAGAGAGGAAGGGAGAGAGAGAAACATCAATGAGGAAAGAGAATCGTTGATTGGCTGCCTCCTGCATGCCCCACACTGGTGACCGAGCCCAAAACCTGGGTATGTGCCCTTACCAGGAATCCAACCCTCACCTCCTGGTTCATAGGCCAATGCTCAACCACTGAGGCACATCGGCTGGGTGGACATTAAATTCTTAAGCACTGAAAAGATTCCTCCAGAATAAAATGCCTCCTCCTTTCCTTCATGTAGGTTTTTCAGCTCTTTTATGTCCTTTGTTGACTTGTTGGTACTCCCTATCCTGGTTCTTAGGAGCATGAGTGCTATTTATGATGTGGCTAGGACTTTGTCTCTCTTCTACCCCTAGAGAGGTCATCCCTCCATCCAGCCAGCTATTCCTTTTAGGAGGACCCTGTTTCCTCAGGACTAGGGGGAATAGGAAAGGGCAGCTCCAGGCCCTCAGGAAGAGGATAGCTGGGGAAGATTACTTGGTGAGGATTATACAGATGGTCTCATCCTTGTGCACCTTAAAAGGAGACCCAGACCTCAGTAGGTGAGGGCCACCTGCCACAGTAACAGCAAAGGCAGCCTTCTTATGCAGCCTAGACGCTTGGGAGATGACTCACCAGGCCCTCAGTCACACCTCTGGCTCTGCTTCAGAAAAACTCCTGCACTCAGCCCATCACTGATTTAGACAGATGGACAAAGGAGCAGAACATCTGGGCCCCTCATGGGGCACAATCCCCAGTTCTGTGCTGTGACATTCACCAACCCTCCTTGCCTGGCCATGGAGATACAGAAGAGTATTATTGCCTTAACTCTAGGAGGCATGTCTGGGGCTTCTGGAAACTCATCCTGCCCTGCCCGGGGAGCTGAAGACTGAAATCCAGCTCTGAAAGAGAGACCTGTACTTTCAGGCACAGCCTGACTTTCTATCCCAAGGTTCACAAATATGTAATCAGGTGTCAGAAAATAAGGTCCTTGAGCCAAATGGGATCCTTTATTCAAGTTGTTTGTTTGTTTTTAATCTCCCCAAACTTTATCAGGCTGACTTGAGCCATGTTAGATACAGAAGTAAAGCAGCAAACAGAGAACATTCTTCTTATTTCAGAGATAAAACAATAGAGGCCAGAGAATTATATTAATGCTGGGACGGATCTTGTCCAATTGAGTTTTTTTGTTTTACCAAGTGAAATCTATCCAGCTGTCCATCTGCTCATTCATTAATTCATCCATTCATTCACTACCTCCTGGACACTTCTCTTGCCAGGGGCTGGGGATACAGCAGTAAGATAGGCAGAACTTCTCTCTCCTGGAAGGCACAGACAGGTCCCTTTCATCCTGATTAAGGCAGATGGTAGACAATAAAAAAAAAAAACTCTAAAAAGGGGGGAAAGTAATGAAACACTGGTCTATCAGAATATTTAACTAAGGACTCTGACCTGGACCAAGAAGTCAGTGAGGTGTTACCTGAGAAAACTGACATCTGAAGGATGAACCAAACAGACAAAGAAGGGAAAG
>NW_006283354.1:1780309-1793076 GCF_000327345.1 Myotis davidii
ATGTGCAAAGGCCTGGGCGCTAGGGTCAGGGTGGGGGCAACAGGCCCAGAGAGGAGAGGTCACCAAGGAGCTGAAGACCTCACTGAGGCTTTGAGATTCCTACCGATATTCTTCTACTATACCCCACAGCCCACCACCCTCAAGCTTCATGCCTCAGACAGCCCCTCAAGCCCCTACTGGGACCTTCCACTGTACCCCCAGGTGTCCAGGAGAACTCAAAGACAAACCACAGAGTGCAACATACCAGAACTGTGCAAAGAACATAGAGGGTGGGTCCAACTTTGTTGAAGCCCCTTCAGGCCCCTGTGCCTGGTGGGAACCTCTGCCTTGAGTTAAGACTAGACATCAAAGTTGAGTGCTGAGTAGAAAAAGCTTACTACCAAATACAGGGACTATTCCAGCAGAGAGCCTGGGCTCAGGGTTGGGGAAGGGAGAGAAATGGAGTTGGTCAGGAGCTATGTCTGTTCTGTATTTAAAAAGCAAAGGTTCTGAATTTTGCTGAGTGACTGGGACATTAGGCTTAAAGGTCAGGTGAGTGCTTTGTTGGCTGGAGGTGGTCAGCTATGTACCTGGGGTATCTGCTTCAGGATTATGTTGTCTAGCCATAGACATGCTCAAAACAAGATTTGCGTGTCCAATCAGGTTTGCACTGATGTCAACAGGCTAGATGGCCAGATTGGGGCTTATCATTTAGTACTGGCCTTCAGTTCTTGACAAATTATAAAAGGATGTGGGATCCTTCAGCTCCCCACACCCTGAGTCCAAACCATTTACTTTATTTTATTTTAAATATATCTGTATTGATTTCAGAGAGGAAGGGAAAGGGAGAGGGAGATAGAAACATCAGTGATAAGAGAGAATTATTGATCAGCTGCTTCCTGCATGCCCCATACTGGGGGGTTGCCTTCAACCCAAGGCATGTGCCCTTGACCGGAATTGAACCTGGGTACCTTCAGTCTGCAGGCCAATGCTCTATCCACTGAACCAAACTGGCTAGAGCTGAGTCCAAACCATTTAAAAGTTGTTTCTTAAATGCAACCGTTGATCAGGAATATATATCCTCAACATTTAAGGCAGGGTCCTCTTCCTCTCCCTCACCTTGACATGCTGTGTTGAATACTACCTCTTCTCATATTCCATTGTGTCTGCCTAGTCCAGGCCACCATTATTGTTCACCCAAAGACGTTCACTTCACCTCCAGTTCATAGTCTGTGTAGCAAACCTTGGTCATCTGGACAAAGCCGTGGGGTTTGCACGTGCAGTTTACCTCTCCAGCCACACCCCTATACATCCCCTCACACACTAAGCTTAGCAACAGTGAATTTCAGTTTCTCCGAAGTCAGGCTCCCTTTCATTTTCAGGCCTTTGCCCGTGGTGTTCCCTCTGTAAGGAATGCTGTTCTCACCTTCACCTGCCACCTCCTGCTTATTTTTCAAGTATCAGTTTAGATGCTAATACCTTGAAGCCTTCCCTGACATACTAAAGTTGGGGTTAGGTGTTCCCAACTAGTGCACTCCAGTCCTTTTTCCCTACTTAAATATTTATTTAAATTGGAGTGTGGGCAAGAGATGTGGTTCTTTGGGTTATTTGGGGAAGATATCTGCCCCCTGCCCCTCAAACTGCCTCGCAACATGAGCTGGAGTCCCTGGAGAAGGAAATGCCAGCACTTCCCCCTTGAAATGCCAGCACAGATCCTATTCTAAGGTGGATGGGAACCATTTAGTCCCTAGGGTGCATTCTTCTCTTGGGCCATGCTATAAAGAGAATCACCCAGAGGGTAGAGGGGCTCCAGGCTGCCCAGCCAGAACACTGGGCCAGGCAAAGGCCCAGGCTGGAGAAGGAAAGGCCAGGGTTCAAACCTCATCTCTCTCCATCAAACTGAGTGACCATGTCATCAAGGCTGCCAGAGTTCTTGTTCAACTCAGCCTAGGCTTGCAGTGGGGGTTGTGCTAGGTCAAGAGCATTCTGCAGAGGCCTAATTTTTTGTTTTTAAATGTTTTTATTGATATTAGAGAGAGAAGAAGGGATAGGGAGAAAGACAGAAACATCTAGGAGAGAGAAACATCATTTGGCTGCCTCCTGCATGCCCCCTACTGGGGATCAAGCCTGAAACCCAGGCATATGTCCTGACTGGGAATTGAACTGGCAATCTCTTGGTACATGGGATGATGCTCAACCACTGAGCCACCAGCTAGGCCCTCTTTGCTTTTTGAACTTGAGTTTCTGACTCTTGGGTGAATAGAATAAATATTCCCATAAAAATTAAAAATGCCTCCATGGGGTTCTGTTCTTTGAAAGAAATCAAAGGTCCTACAGACTAATTTTGAGAATTTTATTTCAAAGTCAATCTAGGTTTCTGCTTTTCCCAACCCAACCCTGCTCCTACCATGTCAAGTGGTTTTGGTCCCTCCCGTGCTGGGTAAAATGTGTACCTATGTGCACGCCTGACTGTTAACTGGGGCAAGTTCTAGGGACAGGAGAGTTGGGATGACATGCTCATTTTATTGTGTATGCTTCTGTAATGTGGGAATGTTTTTATTAGCATGTGAGACTCCTGTAATTAAAGATGCAAACCTAGAGAAAAGCTCCATCCCTAAGGCCATAGGTTCAGAGGGGAGAGGGTGACAAGGAAGACTTAATAGGTGAGACAGTACTGGAGCTAGGCCTGGTCAGAAAGGTGGTGTCTACAGCAGTGGCAAGGGGGCATTTACACCAGATAAAGGCAAGATCCAGGGCCCAAGGTTAGGAGAGCTTTGCAGGCAGAAGTGTAAAAAAGATGGAGGAGTGTAAGGAAGACTTGTGAGAGGTGAGTTAGTACTGTAGTGAGTAGAGTCTTGAATGCCAGGCCAAGGCGTTTGTAATTAAGGGAATTCATTATAGAGCCAGAAGGATGTGACCTGAGCTAAGCCTTGGGGTTGGAGCTAGCAAAGATGAGAGAGAAGCCAGAGGTGTCAGGAGGCTGTCTGCATATCCCAGTGAGAAGAGCAATAATCAGGGGAAAGGAGTTCCTGGATGAATGAGCTGGGCTGGTGAGGACATTGATACCGAGGGCAGGGCCTATTCTCTACCTACACCACAAACTCTCCCATAGCCTTGCTGTGGCACTTGCAGCTCTGTGCCAGAGGCTCCTGGTCCACTTGTAGGTGGAGACAGGGTGACATCCCAGCATGCTCTGGTTCAGTTCTACTTGCCCACTTTGACCCAGTGGAGAGGTAGTGCCCACTGGACCTCTGGGGCCTTTGGCTCCTTCTGCTTCAGAGAACAACTCCAGAGCTACTGTTTGTTTTGGGGTCACCTGGTGATTCATTTGCGTACCCCATTTTCCTGGGTCCTGGAGGAAAAGCAAGCTTGTGTACCACAAAAAAAGAGCAATGAGGCTTATCAATATGAGCCAGATGATGTTTCTTTTACTGTAGTGCTGGTTGCAAGAGACAGGATGAGTATTTTGGCAATACTGGGGGTTCCCATGAGCTCTGGAAAGTACCAGCGACGACCTGGAGGGGTTGGATCTGACAACAGGGAGGGGAAGCCAGAGTGCCCCACCCAGAGCACCTCCCAGCCCTGCCTTCTGCTCCATCAGAAACTGTGGGAGACAGTCACACCTAAGGGACCTACATGGAGAAGGACTGGGCCTTGGGTAGGTTCTCCAAAACCAGAGGATGCTTCTCCCCTTCCTAATTATGGTACTTCCACTCTCATGACCAGATACCTCCGCAGCAAGGGAGCATCTTTCCCCCCTCTGACTCCTCTGAGTTGCTTAGTGGAAAGAGATCAAGGCCACATTGCACCCTGAACAGGCCCAGAAACTTCAGAGTACAGTAAATGCATCAGGCAAACAAACTCCCTTCCTCTACTCAGGAGGTCTCACAGCTCAGAACTCTGGGACCTACTGTTCCCTTTGCCTGGATGCCCTTCCTCAACTGGTCCCACTGCTGGTTGAGGAACCCCATTCCTTCTTGAAGGTATCATTTCCTCTGTAAAGCTTTCCTTTACCACTCTGTTCTCTACTCACCACCCTCCATTATTTCTGTACCTTGTACTTAACCCATCACTGCATGTTGCACCCTCAGCTCTTTTGCTTTAATTGTTTGTCTGGGGTGATGTCTTATGAACCTTTCTCTGCTCTGTACCCTCAGGAGGTAGCCTATTCTGTCCCAGTGAGCAGGTGCTCACTAAGCTTTTGTGCAACAGAGTCCCTGATTTCCCAAGCCAATTTCAGGCTACTTTGCCCCATCTTACCCACTACCAGCCCAACCTTGTCCCCAGGGACCTCACCCTCTGCCGAAGTTTGGAGACCAATCTCAGCTACCCTGGAGGTGTCTCTTTTGAAAGGGTCCTCGAAGTCTGTGGAGGTTCCCCAGTTTCTTGATGAACTTGGGACTGAAGCCAAGGCAGAGTGAGGAAGGCTGGGAGTTTTGCTGATCCCCTCACTGCTCTGAAAAATGACCCTGGTGCAGCAGCAATGTGGTGATGATTGACAACCCTATGGGCTGTGGGCTGAATGAGGGAGCATATTGCCTGCCCAGCGTATCCTGACAATCCCATCTGGAGATGGCCAGGTAGGGATTCAGGTCCTAGGACATCCTCCAGCTTGGACCATAGGCAGGGTATGTGAGACCAGCCAGGCAGGTAGGAGACCCCCGACATCCTCCATGAAGCAAGAACCTCTGAGTCCTCAGTCGACTCTCTTCCACTCTCATGATGAGGATCCATGTCCAAGCAGGCTGTGGCAGCAAAGAGAAAGCCAGCCCTGCCACAAGGCCTTGGCAGTACCTGCTGTCCCCTTGGGCACCCTAGCCCCCGGCTTCCTGCATTTCTCCAGGATGACCGTGCTCCTTCTCACTGGCCACTTAGCTAAGCCAGAGCCTTGCCCTCCTTCTGCCAGGGCAGCTTTTCTGTGGATTTCCCAAGACTTAGAATTCTCTGGCTAGCTAATGGCTCATTTGCTTAGGCAGTTTCCAATGCCCAACATCACCCTCCCTGCCCCCTCACCCCCAGCTTGAGTCAGCTCTCAGCTGGCTGCCCAAGCCCTGGCTCTGGTCTCTAAGAGGTCTCTCACAAATCTGCAGCTCAGCTCTAAACACTTCTGTATTTGGTCTCTTCGGTTCATTGATCAGGAATCATAAGATCCTTTAAAAACACAGCTGGTAGAGTTGCCCATCTGTGCTTCTGCATTTGAATCAGGAAATCGGGCTACTTAAATTTTATTTAAACCTGCAGGTCTGGGTGGAGGATGAAGCTGCCCTCACGATGAGTCCTGTGATGATCTTCTCATTTTCTGGATCATCTTAATTCTTGAGACCACCCTTGGTTGGGCTTCTAGGACTAGGTCTGTATTAATGCTCATTTGTCTCCTGAGCTCTTCTAAGGACTATTTTCTTTTTACACTGAGATTTACTAATTACAGGGAAAAGCACTAATCTCCACTCCTCCCCCATCCCTGCAACACATACACACAATTACTTCTTAAACAAGATGGGCCATAAGTCTTTAGCCAGATCAGTAACCCAAGGTAGTTATGTTCTCTGTGCTACCTTCCCCCACCACCAACTTTTGAAATCTACACAGGAACGTTGTTGATGTGGCAGAGAGTGCCAGCTATCTCTAGTATCTGGTCTAGCTGAGCACATCGCCATCAAAATACGTATTAAATTTCCCAGCCTTCTTTCCAGCTATGTGACTAAGTTCTGATCAATGAGATATAAGTAGGATAATGTATTCAACTTCTGGAAAGTATCCTTAAAAGAAAAAGCCACACCCTTCCTCCTTTCTTCCTTCTTCATGCTAGCTAGAAGGCACCTTTTATAATGTGATAGCTGGAGTTAGAGCAGCACCTTGGACCATGAGGATAAAGCCACACTTTGAGGCTGGCAGATGTGGTAGGCCAACTTCTGAGAGGGCCTCCAATTATTCTCAACTTCTGGTATTCAGGTCCTTGTTTAGTTTTCTCCCATATTAAGGAGGGCTGACCTGTGAGATCAATAGGATATTGCAGAAAAGACAGTGTGACTTCTGAGACTATATCATAAAAGATATTGTAGCTTCTGCCTTGCTCTCTCTCTCTCAGATCACTCGCTCTAGGCTAGTGGAAGCCAGCTGTTGTGTTGTAAGCCATTCAAACAATTCTACGGAGAACTATAGGTGGTGAGGAACTTCAGCTTTCTGCCAACAGCCAGCAATATTGTAGTCCCAGTCAAGCCTCCATATGACCACAGATCCATGTGATAACCTCATGAGGGAGACCAAGCCAGAACCACCCAGTTAAGTCACTTCGAGTTCCTGACATATAGAAAGAATGATAAATGGTTACCATTGTTTTAAGCAAGTGAGTTTTGAAATAATTTACTACACAACAACAGAGGAGAACAGCAAAATAGAAGAGGCCTTTCCCTATGAAATTGTGGAGGGCCATCACAACTCTTGATACCTACCTTATCTATTTATTTTAAAAGAGAAATAAACTTCTTTTATTTTCACAACTATTATCTTGAGTTTTCTGTCACTTCTACTCCCAGCCCTGTTTTGGCACCATTCACTCAGAAATTCTTCTAAGACTTACTAGCTGGAAGTGTGTTTGGAGGCCATCTCAGTCATTCCGGCTGCCAATGGCATGTTGATGCCTAAATCTTTCTAAGATGATGAGAAGTTAATATTTTAAAATGCCTATCAAAGGAATTGTATAATGAGAACCACAGGCCAAGGATCAGGAGACCCTGGCTCCACCCCCTCCTGTGAGATCTCACTTAACACTCTGGTGATTTTACCAGGGCCAGAGACACCATTTTCTCATGGGTCTCCCTGGAATTTCCATGAGGCTTAAACATCCTATATAATAAAAGGCTAATATGCAAATTGCCCCCTTGGGACTTTAACTGGGAGACCGATCGCTCGCTATGACATGCACTGACCACCAGGGGGCAGTGAGGAACATGGTGGGAGACCAGTGGTGGCAGCAGGGCACTGAGGGAGCGAGGAAAAGAGAAGGCAGGAAGGTGGGGAGGTGGGAGACCTGATCAGCCCTGATTGCCGGCCAGGCCTAGGGACCCTACCCGTGCATGAATTTTGTGCACTGGGCCTCTAGTTTGTAAATAAGTGCTTTGGAGAGTTCAAGTGGATCTATCAACTGAAGAGAGCTCTCTTGCTGTGGGTCTGGCTGTTTCTGGATGGAGGTAGCCTACATCAGCATTTACAGGTATCCCTTTCATGGACCAGCTTTTAGTGTGCATCTTATGTGGCCTACTGAGCAAGTCCTTAACAGTGGTGAGATGCCCTGGTTCTATTCAGCCATGGCCACTGACTGGACTGAGAGATGGCAGTCCTGTTGGTTTATTCTTTATACTAAAGCACTCCTTCCTGGTGCCCTGGTTGCAGGACAATGGCCAGTCCTCTGAGGCTTCCTCTCCACCCACATCCTGCTTCATCACAGACCATCACGTCTGGGTGCACTAACCAGCTAACACAGTTCCTGACTCCCAGCATCACGATTCCTGGACCTGCTTAATGTTCCTCATCTTCTCCCACTTGGCTCTTGCCACATCATGGGATAGTTTCTTTCAGAATTCTTTGCCTCCTAAATTCTACCAAAGGCCTTGACCTCCTGCTTCTTATGTTTTTCTAGTCCTCTCTCCACTGCTGTTCTTAGACTTTAACAGAGATCTGTTTTTAGAGGCCTCGATTGTTTCTCCAGCCTGGCCCATTAGAGTCATCTGAATAACCATCAGTTTTCATATATATATTTTTTAATTGATTTTTTTACAGAGAGGAAGGGAGAGGGATAGAGAGTTAGAAACATCGATGAGAGAGAAACATCAATTGGCTGCCTCCTGCACACTCCCTACTGGGTATGTGCCCGCAACCAAGGTTCATGCCCTGGACCGGAATCGAACCTGGGACCCTTGAGTCTGCAGGCCGACGCTCTATCCACTGAGCCAAACCGGTTAGGGCCCATCAATTTTCTTAAATCCTGCATTGCTTAGGGTAATGATAAATGCTATAACAAAAAAATTCCAGAATGTGTATCAGCTCAGATAACATAATTTCCTGCTCATAAAACCCCCAAATGGCCGTTTCTGATCAGTGGTGTCCTTCTAGTGATTCAGTGACCAGGATACTGCCACCCTGTGCCTCTTCCATATCTGACATGGTTCCCAAGGGGGCATCAAACTAAAAGAAGGGGAAAGGAAGGGTGCAGAAGGCACTACTGTGTCTTAACTATCTTGGGCTGGAAATGACACACGTCATCTCTGAGTAACATTCCATTGGCAAGAACAAGTCACTTGCCTCCTCTCAGATGTAATAGGTGTGAGGGGAGGAATGTACTGGGAAATGTAGTCTCTGCTGGGAAGCCGCTATTCTATGGGAGGGTAGGGACTATTTCTTTGGTGAACTGTTAGCTCTCTCTAGTACACACTCTTCCCTTCCTTCTGCCACACCCTCCTAGCAAGACCACAGTGCGGCACTATAAGCCAACCTGCCTTCCTGGCTTCTGTGTTCTGGAGAAAAGCTGAGGTGGACAGATTCGTAGCAATGCAGACTTATAACTTCCCATCAGGGCCCTGTATTGCTTGGCCTGGGTCAGATTCTCTCCTATTTCCCATATAAAGAGTTCCAAGCATCTTCTCCTTGCCCTTAGCCGCTCCCTCACCCTCATTCTCAGCAAATGAGAATTTTAGGGCCAAAGGGCATGATGTCCCTCCACTTCTTCCCCTGCTCTCTCCTCCTCTCCACACTCATATAAACTTGCCTATGCTCAGATTCACTTCAGCTTCCTCTACCTGGCTTCACAGCCTCACAACTTCCAAGCTTTCAGACCCGTGTATCCACCTGCCCACTGTATACTTCCACCTGGATGCCCATAGGTCTTCCATACTCACCACGTTTATGATGCAACTCAACATCGCCCAGCCCCGCCCATTCCCCCAAGCCTGCTTCTACTCCTGTGCTTTCTTTAACCTGTGATGGTGAACCCTAACCACATGGTCATCCACAGTAAAACCCTGAGGGTCATCACTGTCCATTTCTCAGGTTAAATCTTGGCCAAAACATTTCTTGAATCAATTCCTCCCACCCCTTTCCTTAGCTCAGATCATTTCTTGCTTGGATGCCTGTAACTACCTCCTAATGGGTCTTTGTGCCTCTAGTCTGTTCCCCTCTAATCTGTTCCCCACAGGCAGCCAGAGTGACTGTTTTATGGTACAAATTTGACCCCCACTGCCTGCTTCGGCCAGCCCCTCAGCTCCCCTGACACTCCAGCAATACCAGACACTCCTCTGTACGTGACCTGTGGATCCTTGATGCCACATTGGGGTCACAGGTGGGTGCCCCTCCTTGGTGCTGCGAGAATACCCTCTGTCTGTGCTTATCACACTCCTTGATAAAGCTCTTTCTGTATGTCTGCCTCCCAGCACCACAAGGGCAAGAGCTAGCTCCCTTTATCTCACTAACCCAGTGCCTGGGACAGTGCTTAGCATACAGTAGGTGCTCAATATATGCTCAGTGAATGAATGAAGATGGTGAGAAGGTACCCATTGAAGATAAGAAAAATCTTTATTTAGATAGACTTGCCTTATGCTAAATGAACATTTCCTTCTCAGGAGAGCCAAACTATATATATATTTATCTGTGAAATCTGATCCTTTGCCTGAGAGCCTCCCCATCAATTAATCATGACTGGCCATTTGCATAAAACCTCTTCTCCCAAAGCACTTTGCACAGAGAGGCCAAGCTCTCCTGACCTGCCAGAGCTGTAGGCTCAGTTCCCACCGCGTGACTGGTCTTGGCAGTAGATTCACACCCATGCCTCCTACTGGACCCCCATAGCAGCCCTAGGAGGCAAGACAGAAAGTAGCATTGTCCCTCATTTTTAAGATAAGAAAACCTGTTCATAGGAGATGATTGTCAAAGGGTGCAGAGCGCCCTAGCTGGTGTGGCTCAGTGGATAGAGCGTTGGCCTATGGACTTAAGGGTCCCAGGTTCGATTTTGGTCAAGGGGACATGCCCAGGTTGCCAGCTCGATCTCCAGGGAGGGGGCATGCGGGAGGCGGCCAAACAGTGATTTTTCCTCATTGATGTTTCTCTCTCCCTCTCCCTTCCTCTCTGAAGTCAATAAAAATATATTTGAAAATAAATAAATAAATAAATAAAAAGGGCATAGAGTGAGTCAGATATCTGTTCTTTTCCACAGTATCATAGACCACTCTGCCCCTGCCCTCTGGGGCTGACATTAAGCCCCATGGTGCCAACACAGACCCTGTGATCTGTGGGGAGCGCCTCAGACCAGGAGGATTGAGACACTACCCCAACCCCTTAGGTCATAATACTGTACATTTTACGTTCCAGCTATTCTCTTGGGTGGGGAATTATTGGGACAGACACCCACCCAAACTGACCCATGAGTAAAGGGGGACTCTCATAGAATCCAAATTCATGAAGCCATCCCAGAAATTAGAAACTCATTAGACAGCCCTCTGTATACTTCTTTTATAAGTCCCAACATGGTCGCCAGCACTGAATCCCCTGACTCACAACTGCAGGGCCCAACACCATAGAAGTGGGGTGTCAGAGCCTGGGGAGTACCTGTCTGGCTCACCCTAGGTGATGGTTGGCTCTCCCAGGTCAGGCTTTGAGCCCCAACCCATCACCAGGAACCTGGGTAGAGGGTTGGGTCAGCTGTGACAAAAAATGGGCAGCAGGGGCTGTGACAGGGAAATCCTAGGAGGGAGGGAGGGAGGGACCCAATTATAAGATGTTGAAATTTTGTGGGTGTCCTGAGTAATTTACCCACTGGGGTTATCTCTGCCTTTCATTGTCTTTGACTAGACATTTCTCAGCTCTAAAGATGGAAGGTAAGTCATAAAAACTTGATAGCAATGAAAATAATTCCTGTTCACAGAAATGAAATTGTGGAATACAACTGACTATTACTGCCGTGTGGAAATTAACTAGTTTTCCACCCATTTCTAAAACCATTTCAGCATTGCTTATCTATCATGTGTCATACTTTGAGTTCTCCTTTGAATTGGTTGTAACATTTTAGCAGTTATCTCATTAATTAATGAGTTAAATCTTTAACACATGTTAATTTTATATCTTAGGAGGGGTGTGATTGCATCCTTTTTTACAATTTACCATTAAATATAGACAAAGCCTGTATGATCACATACGCATTTTAGAAATATTCGTGGTACAGAGAAAAAAACTTTAGAAGGATACACAAGAAACTGTTAGTGGTTACTTGTGGGAGAAAAAAAAAGAATGAAGGAGCTGCTTTTCATTTTTGTATGTTAAAATAATTTCAGTGGAAGTTGTCCAGGCAAATATTTAAGGGTCATTTGTTTTCTTTTTTATACTTTTCTATATTTATTTTTAAAAAGCAGTCATTTTAAGCTGTACTTATGGTTGCTTGGACTTTTCTATGTTATATTTTTAAATAAAATTTTAAAAAACTGGATATACTTTGTCATTAAATTTTGTAAATTTTAAAGGAAAAAGCAAACCAAATAAACTACATCTTGAGCTACTGCTCCAAGCCAGCCATGGGCAGCCAGGAGGTAGTTAGGACATGCTACCTGCCCTTAGGGACTAGCATAAAGTTCAGGCCCCACCCATAAGCTAAATGGTTCCAGTCACCCAGTACACCCACTTTTGTCAGGAGCTGCCAGGTGAGGAGCCTTCCTCACTGTTCAATACCTACTGGCTCACCACCCTCCGGCACCCCTGACAGCCCAATTCAGGGGACGCTGATGGAAGATCATGCCAGAATGGGAACATCCCTTCCTCCTGGCCCATCTCCCCTGACAGACAACCTGAGAGGCATCCTGCCCTCTGGCTTGCAGCTGAACAGGGAAAATCACTGCCAAACCACTGTTGTGCAACAATGCACTTCTGAGAAGGGTACACAACATTTTCGTCAATTGAGTCCTGTCTTCCTCTTAACTTACATGATGGACCCAGTGTGCTCTGCTTGCAAGCTCTTGGGTGCCTCACCCACTAGTATGACTCTCAACACTTTCTATTCTTCCGTCTTCCTTAGCCAACCTATAAACCAGTATTTAAGTACATGAGGATAGAACCTTCCTTCTAGGAATTCCTCCATCAACCAAACCTGGATACTGTTTTCTTTTCTTTTTAAAAAAATACTGGTAATATTGTTATTATTTATTTCTGAGAGGAAGGGAGAAGGAGAGAGAGATAGAAACACTAACGATGAGAAAAAAATCATTTATTGGCTGCCTCCTACACACTCCCTGCTGGGTATCGAGCCCACAACCTGGGCATGTGCCCATGACCGGAATTGAACCGTGACCTCCTGGTTCACTGGGTTCATAAGACGACGCTCAACCTCAGAGCCACACCAGCTGGGCTCTGCTGTTTTCTTAATGTGTATATGTGGTGGTGGAGGCAACACCAACAGGCAGTACGACCATCTCTCAGCTCCAGGAGCTCCCCTGACCTTTAGCACAAGTGTGTGCAGTCCCTTGCATTGGGCGCATCTCAGAGAAAGAGGAAGGCGGGGGGAGAGAGAGAGAAACATCGATTTGTTTTCTACTTAAATAAGTATGCATTCATTGGTTGATTCTTCAATGTGCCCTGATTGGGATCGAACCCGTAACATTGGTCTATCGGAACGATGCTCTAAACAACTGAGCTACCTGGCCAGGGCAGAACAACACTTCTTATAGACTATTGTGGGGAAGGAGAGAATTACCCTTAGTGACACTTCTTGGGGATGTTTGAGCCTAGATCCCAATGTTGTCTGACCTTATCAC
>NW_006283354.1:1793196-1810543 GCF_000327345.1 Myotis davidii
AATATTGTTATTATTTATTTCTGAGAGGAAGGGAGAAGGAGAGAGAGATAGAAACACTAACGATGAGAAAAAAATCATTTATTGGCTGCCTCCTACACACTCCCTGCTGGGTATCGAGCCCACAACCTGGGCATGTGCCCATGACCGGAATTGAACCGTGACCTCCTGGTTCACTGGGTTCATAAGACGACGCTCAACCTCAGAGCCACACCAGCTGGGCTCTGCTGTTTTCTTAATGTGTATATGTGGTGGTGGAGGCAACACCAACAGGCAGTACGACCATCTCTCAGCTCCAGGAGCTCCCCTGACCTTTAGCACAAGTGTGTGCAGTCCCTTGCATTGGGCGCATCTGCAGGCAGATGCTTCATTAGTGAACTCTGGCCTAGGAGGACCCAGGAAGAAGGAAAGCATGAGCCTTCTGTCTTCTTTCACTCACTACACACGCTCAGCTGGTCTGATGAGGGCCAGCCCTCCCCACTAAGCACAGAGCCACAGCCACTCCTGAATCCTAGAGCTGATGCTGCAGAACACCTTCCCTAGCATCACACTACTTATTTTTAGTTTTTTAATCTTAAAATTTATTTATTTATTTACTTATTTATTTATTTATTAACCCTCACCTGAGGATCTTTTTTCCATTGCTTTTTATCGATTTGTTTTCTACTTAAATAAGTATGCATTCATTGGTTGATTCTTCAATGTGCCCTGATTGGGATCGAACCCGTAACATTGGTCTATCAGAACGATGCTCTAAACAACTGAGCTACCTGGCCAGGGCAGAACAACACTTCTTATAGACTATTGTGGGGAAGGAGAGAATTACCCTTAGTGACACTTCTTGGGGATGTTTGAGCCTAGATCCCAATGTTGTCTGACCTTATCACTCTCTCCCTAAAGTGCTTCATTAGTTCCCCATTGCCTCCAGAATCAAGGCCAAGCTCCATGGTTGGCCTTCAAGTCCCTTGCTCCCAATATGGCCCCAGCCATGTCTCTAGACCATCTCTCTATGCCATGTACCCTACAGCCTAACCACTCATTCACCCCATGCATGCTTGTCCAATTTGTGCATAGGTTTAAAGGCTGTTTTCCAAGTCCTCATAGCTGCCCCCAAAGCCTCATTTCAGCGGCAGACTCGCTTATATTAATTGGTATCATCAAAATTGCATTACTATCTATGCAAACGCAGGCATGCCAGTGCCTGTTCTAATGCAAGGCCTTACCCTGCTGCTCACACCATTCCAGCAGCTGCACCTGGCTGAGCATCACACAGACCACTTTCCAGAATGGCTCTCTCCACAGGAGCAGCTGCAGATTCCTCCCACCTCCCCAAAGCTCACTGCCATGGAGCAGAGGCAGTTCTATTAGGACACTTCATAGCATCTCGCTGCCAAAGTGACAGCTACAATTATGTTTTGGCCGACAGCTGGAGCTGAGAGAATACACAAACAGCCAGACCTCATGAGCCTCCATGAATCAGCAGTTTGCGCTCTGTGTCCAGCTGGTAGGTGGGGTGGGCCACCCTGCCAGTCGTCCAGCCCTCCCTTGGTGGGCAGAGTGCTTGCTACAGACCTCAAGTTAGCACTAGGGACTCTTAGGTGAAGCCCACCACTGGATGGTGATAGTTAATGCCCCCTTGGACCATCCCAGGTATCAGAGGAACAGAAGAATAGGGTGGCCAAACCCAGGCAAGATCCAACCCAGAGGCACAGCACTTAATTTCTAGACAAAGGCAGAGACAGGCAAAGCAAAGAGTCAAGTTCCCCGGGGGGAGGGAGGGGGGGGACACACGTCCATAATGCTGGGTAGCCTGGTGTGGGGTGTGCTTGTGTTAGGCAGAGGGTCTCTGTGGAGGCGCCAGGGCACCACCTCCATGAGGAGCCTCAGGGCCACAGGCTGTGAGCAGAGGAGTGGTATCAGTGTGGGGACCAGGACACCGTAGCAAAAACAGCTGCAGAGGCAGCAGCTCCCATTCACTGAGCCTTCAATGGGCCAGGGACCATGCTGACCACTTTACATATGTTCCTTCTTTTCATCTTCATTGCACCCAGTGAGGCAGATTCTGTTATTATCCCCATTTTACTGGTGAGAAAACTGAGTCTCCAAGAGGAATGTGATGGAGGCTGTGCAGCTGGCAAGTGTGACCTGTCCTTTCTCTCTGAACCGCAGGCTCTCTGAGGCCACAGCACCTGAAGGTGGGCTCCTGAGTCCAGGCCCTGCCTTTTACTCAGCCTGACCTAGGGTCTGGCTGAGTCTCTGAGAGGGGCAGGCTCAGGTTCTTGGGGTTCTCCAAGGGGTGCTGCTGCCCTTCTTAGGCCCCTTGTTGGAACTGAACCTGCCTATCCTCACATCCTGTCCAAACGCATGCAGAAAAGGAGGCAGCAGGCTAGCAACTCTGTGCAACATGCTTCCAAAGTGGGCGTCTGAAAGGGCAGTGGGGTTGGGGTGCAGACGTGTTTGTATTCCAAGTGGCTGCTGCCCATGAATCACCAATTTCATTTTGTGCTCTCAGCTCTGTGAAGGCATCGTTTCTACCCAGCCTCACATGGAGCTGGCGGCCAGAGCCTCTTAGTGGGGCTATAAATAGCAGATTATCAACTCACCTCCTCTGAGCTCATCACAGGCTCTTCGCTTTATTGTGTATCTTCCTGCTGCCTGCACGGCACTCACTCAGATTTCCCAGGTGAAGCCTGGCTGAGACCCAGTGCATGCTCTGGGGCGCTGCAGGGCTTGGGTTTCCAGATGTGTTCAGGGTGACAGTGAGGGCAATGGCAGACTTTTGAAGAGCTTAACATTTAAGACGTCATAATTATAATCTCACTGTTAAGGAATAAAAAGAGTTGCAAATCCATAAGGTATATGAGAATAGGAGATGGCAGCAGATGAAGGATGCTAGGACAACAGCAAGGGACTGTCATTTCTCCAAAAGCCCTAGAAATAAAAGGCAAGGGGCAAACACACACCCAGAGAAAGTCACCTAGAGTGAGTAGCAACAAATGAAAGGTTTCATGCCTTCCTGTGGACATGTCTCCTAACACTGAATGAAATACTTTATGGCTCTCTGGCTTCAGAAGCGAGATACACTGAATGAAATACTTTATGGCTCACTGGCTTCAGAAATGAGATCGCATTTTTTAGTATTACTCACAGCTACCATTTACGGAGTGCTCCCTGCGTGCCAGGCTCTGTGCCCAGCCTTTGCACGCTGTATCTCATCAAGTCATCACAACAGCCATATTGAGTTAATGCTAGCATCAGCAGCTTTCTGTAGTGAGGAGGCTGTGGTTCCAGTGTCACACAAACACTGAGCACCCGCAGAACAGGGCTGTGTGTGTCCACGTGTACCCATGCATGTGTCCACGTGTGTGTGCAACCAAAGGGATCTGAACTGTAGTCTCCAGCTCCATGCACTCCATGACTGTACATAGGAGCCAGATGCTCACAGGTCATCTTTCCCCAAGTCCCAGGCCCCCTTGGCATCCTGCATGTTCCCCTGTCACTGTCTTCGCTCAAATCTGATCCTCTAGTTCCTCTGCAGGGAGAGAACTAGCCTTCATTTGGCCCAGCTCAACGATTGTCCTACCTCCTTCCTCTAGTCTCTGAAACAGGCAGAGATCAGGTGAGACTCCACCACCACCCTTGGCGGCCTCTCTCCAATCTGTTTCTTCCTCTCCCTCTCAGAGCACAGCCCCATGTTTTAGGTCTGGTCCCTTTTATTGGCTTGTCACAGTAGCCTTCCCGCTCAGTGCTGCATTTGAGGAATGGATTTTTACGAAGCTCTTCCAGTGATCTTGGTAGCCAAGGTTAAGAACCGCTTTGTTTAATTGGCCTCCTAGTCTAGCCTCTCTCTGTTCTAAGCCCTCCCACCCATAATTATCAGCTTAATTTTGTTAAAGCACAATTGATCTCGTGTCACTCTCCTGTTCAAGGTCCTTGGGTAGCTCCCCACTGCCTGCAGAAAAGTATAAAGCCCTTAGTGTGGCCTTAGCTGGTTTAGCTCAGTGGTGTCAGCCTGCAGACTGAAGGGTCGCCAGTTCAATTCCGGTCAAGGGCACATACATACCTTGGTTGCAGCCTCCTCCCTGGTCCAGGCCCTGGTCGGGGCATGCGCAGGAGGCAACCAATCCATGTGTTTCTCTAACATAGATATTTCTCTGTCTTTCGCTATTTGTTCCATTCTCTAAAAATCAATGGAAAATATCCTCAGGTGAGGATTTAAAAAAAACAACAACAATAAAAGAATAAATGAAATAAAGCCCTTAATGTGACATTCAAGGCCCTCTCCATCTTGGTCCATTGCTAACCCTTTGCCCCACCCCACAGACCCACCTTTTCCTGTGACAGCCTCCTGACCCTGCTCCCTCTCCTTAGCTTTTCCAGGCTTTAAATGTTGGCTGGGTACAGCAGAGCACATAGAAAGAGCAGGGAGCTTTCCTGAAGACACTGAGCCCTTCAAAAAGAGGAATGAGAAATTACTGTTGAAATGCCCCCTCTTAATTCAAGAGCCACATGTGTAGCTTTAAATGAAGAGGGTTTTGTGTGGCCTGCAGATGAAAGGAGATCCGCCAGTAGATACAACACAATAGCAGTAATGTGTAAACACAGGAGAGCAGGAGAGGTGGGGCTCATGATTAATTCAAAGGAGATGGTATTTCGGCATTCTCCTTGCTTTTATTCAAACCCAGAAGACAGAGCAGGTTTGGTAAGCACTGGGGCTTGGGCCACATTTCAAAGTGCCCCTCATGCTTTTTTGTCCCCTATTCTTAGACAAAAGCAGAGAAACATATTTGAATTTTGTTCAAAAGATCAAGGGTGTTTTACTAATACTATTAAACAATGTGTGCGTTTGGACTTTGCTCTATTTCCCATAAAGAAACACCTACTTCATAATCAAACAAAAATGACTGTGTTGACTGACAGCATGAGAATGGGGCCTGGAAATTGTTCCCAAGTGCTTCAGAGTGAAAACAGACCCTAAAGAAGCTCTTGTTAAATGTGGCAGAAGAGCCTCTCATGAATCTCTGCTCCCTCCCGAAACTCTGCCAAAAACAACGATAAAGGAATAAAAAGAGTTGCAAATCCATAAGGTATATGAGAATAGGAGATGGCAGCAGATGAAGGATGCTAGCACATTTTAGGAGTGTGGGAAGCAGAGGAAGAAGCAGTGAGTCACATGGCAGCACGGGGGAGGCAGGAGGCCTGATGCCTGCAGAGGGGTTCCCTGTGAGAAGGTGAGAAGCACGCCAGGCTGCAGGGAAGGGCAGAGCTGCAGAAGGGACCGATGGGGCCTCCATGAGAGCACAGTCCGCGTGGGCAGTGGAGTCGCCACACCTTGCCCATTCCCACAGGAGACCTGATATGCTCAGTGGAGAATTTGCATTGGCACATGAGGAACTATGGAGGGTGGGTATGAAGTGCAGAAAATATGGGGGCTAAATAGAAATCTAGATACTAAAAGGTTAAGTCCCAGCTCCTTTTCCTCACCCTGCTTCTAGACAACCTGTCAGCCAGGCACACCTCTTAACCTCGATTGAAGACTAAAGAACCCCTTTCTGTAGGAACTGAGAAGACTCAAGGGTAAGACCCCCTAATACAGACATTTGGGATCCCCATTGCAAAAGCCAATTTATGACCAACGCCCACTACAGGGAAGTCCACCATTGGAAAAGCTCCACCCAGGCATGCTGACCATGCAATCATCTCCGTAGCACAAAACCCTTACATATGAATGGAGAGTCAAGATCTTCAAACTTTTAAAAAAATTTATGTATTGATTAAGGAGAAAGAGAGGAAAGGAAAGAGGGGAAGGGAGAGAGAGACATCAATTTGTTATTCCACTTATTTATGCATTCATTGGTTGATTCATATGTGCCCGGACCAGGGATCAAACCCACAACCTTGGCATATTGGGACAGTGCTCTAAGAAGCAAGATCCCTAGGCTTTTAAAGCAAGCCTCAGATATGACAGACAGGTATGGGGGAGCAAGGGCGAGTGGGAAGGGAATGCATAAGTTCAGGGAGGAGAAGAAAGCTTTAAAAATACTATAACATCCTCAGGGAGGAAAAATAAGATTTATAACTCATGGTTCATTATCATGAAATGTCAGAACATCAGGAATAAAGAAGAGACCCTAAAAGGACCCAGGAAGGAAAAACAGGTCAATTGAAAGGATCAGGGATCAGAATGGCACTAGACCTCTCAGCAGCAGCTCTAGAAGCTGAAAGACAATCGAGTGAAATTTTCAGAATTCTGAGTGAGAATTATTAATGGCTTAGAATTCTAAACCCAAATTATTAAGAGAAGTGGTAGAATAAAAGATGCTTTCAGACATGGGAGATCAAAAATAATTTGCCTTTCATGTTCCCTTTCTCAGGAAATTGTCCACCCAAACAAGAGTATAATCCAACAATGAGGAAGACATGCCCAGGAGAGGTGAAAGGAGCCCCTGGATGACAGCAGGACAGGAGTGCCCTCTGACCAGAAAATAGAGGATTTTAGGTCAGAGATGGGCCAGAGGATTACCTGACAGGCATGACTAGGTGCGAAATTTTGTTGAGGGGCTATTAGAGGGTTGTGAGAATTAATAATAAGTTTATAAAAAAAGTGAATGAATTAAAAAATATGAGGCAATTACTACCTTCAGAAAAACTACAACACATAAACTACAGAAGAAAATAAATGCAGCCCTAACCGGTTTGGCTCAGTGGATAGAGCATCAGCCTGCGGACTCAAGGGTCCCAGGTTCGATCCGGTCAAGGGCATGTACCTTGGTTGCGGGCACATCCCCAGTAGGGAGTGTGCAGGAGGCAGCTGACTGATGTTTCTCTCTCATCGATGTTTCTAACTCTCTATCCCTCTCCCTTCCTCTCTGTATAACTCAATAAAATATATTTTTTTACAAAGCCATCATCTTAAAATAAATAAAAAATAAATACAACACCAAAAACATTTACATAACCATAACAATGTAAAAAAAGATAACTGATTTAACCAAAGACTATGAAACAGGTTGGGAAGCTGGGGGAAAGGGAAGGAAGATGCAGGAAATGGCTAAACAAACAAACCCTCATCTTCCATAATTGCAAGAAAATAGTAATGTCTAAAACTGACAAATCAACAAATTGGCACTAAAAGTATATTATTGGAAAATATGGGGGAGGAGGTTAAAACTGGGCAAAATAGCTGAAAAAGTTTAACTGGGTACCTCTGGGGATCAGGCTGGGGGTTGGTGTTGGATGGGATAGGGGACTGCTGTTCTTGACCATATGCCTTTAGTACTATTTGACTTTAAAATTTGTGTGTGTGTGTATGTGTGTGTGTGTATATATAATTTTCATTAAAATAAAATTTAAATTTAAAAAGAAAATCAATAGAAAATATCTTACATGGAGAAAAACAAAATTTTTAAAGTATTAGTTACTCATTAATCACAGCTCTGAATTGTTTCTATTGATCTTCCTCTCCACTTATTCATTCACTTAGTCATTCATTCATTTATTTTCTCTCAAAATCTTAAATGTTGATTGGAAAATGTGGTAGGGTTGCCAGAGAAAATATATTCAAATTTAACCTATTTTATTTGCTAAATCTGGCACCCTAAAATATAGACCCCACTATCTAGGTCTGCGGCTAAAGCGATTAATGGAACCAGAAAGTTCTGCAATTAATATTCATAGTGTGGGAGATGTGTAAAGAGGCTGACAAAACTTCTTGGTCAGATGCTGGGCAGTGATTTGATATCTAGTCAAGACATATGACGTGGTGCCAGGAAGCTCCTTGCCAGCCTCTGTGAGCCCAGAGTACACTTAAAGGGAAGCTGGGTTTGCCTGAGGGCTCTATCCCTGGGCTCAGGAGCTGTGCCCAAAGGCTCCTGCAGGGCATAGAGGTCCCTAGGCTGCATTTTCTCTTCTGAAAGAGAGCAGGGCAGGATGACAAGGGACCTCAATTTAGGTAAATTCAGGAGTGGGACCATACCCATGACACCAACTCTTGTTTTTTATTGAAAAACTATCTCTCTGTAAGCAAATTTACACAAGTTCCTAATCTCGTCTACAATGTGCTTACTAAAAGTTTCACTCTCAAAGGAGAATTTTGTTGTTGTACTGTGTTGGAAGATTCTCTACCACTGACTAATGGTAGAAATGTAATCAACTTTTTCCCTTTTGTGCTGGGAAAACTATTCTTTGTGGTTAATAGAATTAAGACTAGGGATGTGAGTCCTCCTGAAAGCTAAATTCATTCCCAGAATATATAAATATACAATTTGGCAATACACATACATAAATGTATAAAGAGAAACAACTAGCCCTAGCTGGTTTGGCTCAGTGGCTAGAGCGTCAGCCTGCGGACTGAAGGGTTCCATGTTTGATTCCAGTCAAGGGCTCGATCCCCAGTAGGGGACATGCAGGAGGCAGCCAATCAATGATTCTCTCTCATCATTGATGTCTCTCTCTCTCCTCTCTGAAATCAATAAAAAGAGAAACAATTAAAATATGAATATTTTAAAAATGAGGATGAACACAAACATAAAGGATTTTTGTTGCTTCGCTATTATTTATACCTTATGTGAATAGAAGTTAACAGCAGATAGGCAGGCAACAGGTTTCAGAAATCAAACCGGGATTAAGATGAGTAGCTATAGAATCTTATTCTATAAAACTACTGGTCAGAATAACAAAAGAGACTTTCTAAAAACAAAGAGCTGTGCATATGTGTGTGTGTGTGTGTGTGTGTGTGTGTGTGTATTTAATTGTAAAATATTTAGTTATCTAGTTCAATCATGAACCTATTATAGATGTGAGATGACCGGGGCTCAGTTCAACCCAAGGGGTATTTAGTATTTTTCAGACAGCTCTACTTGTTTAAAGTTCTTCTATTTAAAGATAAAATCTGACTTTATATAGCTCTCACTCTTTGGCCCTATGCCTGCCTTGAAAAGCAGAAAATAAACCATCTTCTACAAAACAGCTCTTCAAAGATCTGAAGACAAGCATAGGGCCTCTCCAACTGTGTCCTCTGCTCCCACATCACCTGATCTCCAGCTCTCCTCCTCCTTCCCTCCCTTTGAGCACTTTAGTTCATCAATGCTGTGCTTAAAATAAGGCACTCGGACTGAACTTCTCCTGGTATGGCCCAAGGTGTACAAAATAGCGAAGAACTCTAACTTTCTGTGATCTTGAATGCTGAACATCATTTCAGTTAGGTAAAAGCAGCCACTTGACTGCTGTTATAAGAACATCAATTTTGCCGAACCGGTTTGGCTCAGTGGATAGAGCGTCGGCTTGCAGACTCAAGGGTCCCAGGTTCGATTCCGGTCAAGGGTATGTACCTTGGTTGCGGGCACATCCCCACTGGGGGGTGTGCAGGAGGCAGCTGGTCGATCTCTCTTATCGATGTTTCTAACTCTCTATCCCTCTCCCTTCTTCTCTGTAAAAAATCAATAAAATATATTTTAAAAAAAAAAGAACATCAATTTCGCACAGGTTTCCCTCAGAGAGAAGACTTGTTTAATTCATTTTTTAAAAAAACCAACCTTACACTTACATTTACAACAGGCTAAACATTCATGCCTTTTGATACAGAAATACCAACTGTGTCCTCTGTTCCCACATTACCTGGGATTTATATATATAATCCTCACACAAGGAAATTTATTGATTTTAGAGAGAAAGGAAAAGAGAGAAACATCGGTCTGAGAGAGAAACATTGATGGCTTCTTCATGTATGTGCTGTCTTCCTTTTATTAATATTAACTAGCTAATTATGATGCTAACAAAGGAATTAAAAAATGTGAGAGCATTCAGTGCAGCCTTGCACTATTTACCTGCTTTAAAGAGGAAGCCTGCAGCTGGTAGGTATGGTAACTTAGGTCCAAGAAGGTACTTTGGCAAAACATAGTAAAAGCTTTAAAAGTGTGCAGTTCTTTGAACCAGGAATTCCACTTCTAGGAGTTTATCAGGAGTAAAATAAAACCTAGATGTCCATGGAAGTTTAGTTGAAAGGACAAGTCACAGTGGCATTCATCAAATTTTTAAAGTATAATTAAGTAGAAGAATATTTTGTTTTAGAGCAGGAGTTTAGCTCTGAATTGACTCACACTCAACAAGAACAACGACAAATAGAGAAACCAGCTGCAGCCTCCAAAGTTTTGTCAGGAGCTGCCAAAGGTGAGAAAGAGTAGGAAACCTGGTGAAAAACCTTGAATGAGAAGGGGAGGTAGACTCTCAGAGAGCTTAGAAAGCTCTTATTGTTATTATTCCCTTCCAGAACGGGAAAACCCCACTTTGAAAGGGAACTATGAAAACAAGTCCTAAATCATACAAAGAAAGATTGCTAGGGACAATGGAAAGCACTGGAAAAAGAAAAGTGGGCGCCTTCTCTTAGAAACAAAGGCTGTAAAGAAATCTGGGAAAGAGAGATGGACAGAGAAGCTCTCATCAACCACGCTTTGAAATCCAGAGAAGAGGTGACTACTCACAGAGGCCATGTCTGAAGTTTGTCGCTGTGGCAACAGAAAGAATTCCCCTGGCCACACCTTTCCACCCCTCCAACACTTGTTCAAGGCACAAAACAGTGAAGCAATGCCTACAAGACACTCAGAGAAAAGTAAAGTTTAAGTATAAAGCCTATACGACACTCAGAGAAAAGTAAAGTTTAAGTATAAAGCCTATACGACACTCAGAGAAAAGTAAAGTTTAAGTATAAAGCCTATAGACAAACATATTGAAAACTGTAAGAAATCAGGAAATATGAGCCTTTTCTGAGGAACCTACTCGGGCCATGGAACAGCAATCTCAGTACTACTGAGCGAGTCTGAGGAAATACAGATAAAAGGCCCCTCCCTGAGCATGAAATGTATTTGACTACAGAAATGAGAGTAAAACCAACACAGAGGTTAGGATGACAGATCAGAATGCAGATGTTACATTCCTTAATATGATAGATATTTCTCATCACTAATAAAAAACTGAAGAAGAAAGAGAGAAGATAGGAATAAGAATAAGCTCACTGCCCGGCCAGCATGACTCTGTGGTGGAGCATTGATCTGTGAATCCGGAGGTCACGGGTTCGATTCCAGGTCAGGGCACAGGCCCAGGTTGCAGGCTCGATCCTCAGTGTGGAGTGTGCAGGTGGCAACCCATTAATGATTCTCTCTCATCACTGATGTTTCTAACTCTCTCTCTCCCTCTCCCTTCCTCTCTGAAATCAATAAAAACATATATTTTTAAAAAGAATAAGCTCACTGATCACCTCAAATTAATTGATTCAAAGGATACTATTTAAAAATTCCAAATAAAGTAGAAGCTTAAGCATATTTAACATAAACACTAGGATTGATAATTCCATTGATTGTATTACGCAGAAGGGGTCAGGGGGAGAGGATGAGATTACAAGATAATTTTATTATTGTTCATAGTAGGTATTTAGAAGATACAGTCCCTAAAGAGAGTGGATCAACAGTATTTTATAAAGGTAACTTCTAGAACAAAAATACAAACCTTCCTAAATATCAGAACCACATTAAGAAAAAGGGCAACTACATAATGAAAACACATTAAAAAGTATAGAATCGAGACCAAATATATCTGTTATCTCAATAAATATAAATTAGTTTAACTCATCTATTTTATTTATTTATTTGTAATTTTTTAAGTCCTCACTTGAAAGTATGTTTTTATTACTTTTTTAGAGGGAGGGAGGGAGGGAGAGAAAGAGAGAAAAAGAAATGCACCCCGACCAGGGATGAGAACCTGCAGCCTAGGTATGTGTCCTGACCAGCAATTAAACCCACATTCTCCTGGTGTATGGAGAATGCTCCAACCAGCTGAGCCACCCAGCTGGGGCTAACTCATCTACTTTAAAAATAGTTTTCAAAATAGATTGCAAAGCCCAATCCAACTATAGGCTGTATACATATAAGACAAAATAATTCAGAAAGCTTAATAATGAAAGGATGGGCAAAGAAAAGCATACAAGAAAAATACAAACTTTAAAACTCTTAATATCTGACAACATAGAATTCAGTACAAAAAGTTTAAGCAAAATAAAGAGAAGTAGTTTTTAATGCTAAAGGCTACAATTTACCGTAAGAATTTAAGATATGAGTATATATGCACAAAATAATACAGCAGGAACTTTCATATAATAGAAACTATAGAAATGCAAGGAGATTTAGACAAAGACACACTAATAATAGAAGACTTTGATTTGCTTTGCCCAATTCCAAACAAATCTAGTAGTCAAAATTAAATGAGAATTTAGAAGTCCAAACAATATAATCAATAAGGTAGATGTTACTGATACGTATCAAACATTATGCCCTGAGTATAGAGAATATACTTTCTTATCAAGTGGTCTGAAATATTTGTACACACAAAAGATTATATGTTAGGCCATAAACCAAATCTCATTAAATCATCACAGTAAAAATAATATAGATAGCATTCTATAATAACACAATAAACATTGACATTTATAACACACTAGCATTTAAAAACAAAGAGTGCCCTTCTATTTGAATGTGTGTGTGGGTATATATTAAATAAATCCATAATCAAATGGAAAATACAAATTCAAAACTGCAGAATTTCTAGTAAACAATAATAATGAGCATATATAGAAGGATCTAGGAATATAGTTAAAATAGTACTCAAAGAAAAATTCACCACCTTAAATAAGTATATCAACATAAATAAAAGAAAAATAAATGAAATAAACAGCTGGCTTAAGAAACAAGAAAAAGAATTATAAAATAAACCAAAGGAAAGCAAAAGAAAAATAAAGATAAATACAATGCCTGGGTTGTGGTCCTATCAAAATATAGAACTTATAAATAAATAAGCTTATTCTTTTAAAAAGTTCAATAAATTAGGTAAGTCACAAGCTAAGTTAATCATAATGAAGGAAATGCACTAAAATCCAAAATAAGAAATTACAAATGGGAAATAGTCACACAAATATTAGAAAGTAGAAAACAAAACAAAAACAAAAAAGAATACCTTATACAATTTTATGCAGATAAATTTGAAAATCTGTATGAAATATATAATTTCATCAGAAACTAAAGATAGAAAACCAAAATAGACCAATTTGCATAAATTTTTCAAAATAATTTGAATATAATATTATGCATAATATAGCATATAGATATAATGTTATAAAAGTTACAATAAAACTTTTAAGAAATAATTTTGTCAAAATAATTAGATAAAATTTGTCAAACACCCTTCTCCCTCCCCCCAGAAAACGTAAGAAACATCAGGTTCACTGTTTTATAGGGGAATTCAACAACTCTACTAACCTTTAAAGAACAAATGATTCCAGTGATTTTTGAAAATGCTCCATAGCCTAGAAAAAGAACAAACTCATTTCAAAAAGAAAATATAAGTATATTGATATCAAAATATAATAACAATTGTAAGAATAAAGAAAAATAGGCCAATATCATTTAAAAATATCAATACAAAACTCCTAAATAAAATTTTAGCAAACAGAATCCAAAAGCACACTGAAAGAAGAATATATTATGACCAGCTGGCCAGTGTGGCTAAGTGGTTGAGCACTGACCCATGGACTAGGAGGTCACAGTTTGATTCCCTGTCAGGGCACATGCCTGGGTTGTGGTCATGACCCCTAGTAGGGGGTATGCAAGAGGTAGCTGATCAATGATTCTGTTGCATCATTGATTTTTTGATCCCTCTCCCTTCCTCTCTCTGAAAACAATAAAAACATATTTAAAAATAAATAAATAAAAGTTATTTTTTAAAAAGAATATATGACCAAATGGAGTTTATTTTAGGAATGGAAATAAGGTTCAATATTAGAAAATCTAATATAAATCATATTATGAACTACTGAACCACTAAGCCAAACCAGTGGGGTCATCTAAATAGAAAATCATGGGTAGCTTTATAAATACGAAAATGCATTTGATAAATACTTATTCTTGATTTAAAACATTTAGAAAAATGGGAATTAATGGGTACTTTCTCAAAATGAAAAAAAATTCTTAGCAGAAAAGCAATAGTTTGCTTAACAGGGAAATGCTAGAGACTCTAATATATAGAATATGTTAGACTTAATAACCAATGCATTGTAGGCATGAGAAATAAATTAGTGGTAAAAGAATTGAAGAAAAACATTCTAGATTATTTTTCTAGCGTATCCTCTAGAATTCTCTTAAGGTTTCCAGACCCAAAAGGATTGGAGAGGAATGTTCAACGGTAGTATTAGGAGGTGAAGGAAAGAGGATAAGCAAAAAGAGGAGGAAGGGGAGGAGAAAAGGGAAAAATGAAAAGAAAGAAAGATTTGGTGGTTTGAATACATTTGACACTCCATCCAAAATGTGGAGCCTATTTTTTGAAAATGTGTTTTTATTGACGAGAGAGAGGGAGAGGAAGAGAGAGGAAGGGTGAAGAAGAGATAGAAACATCAATGAGAGAATATCAACATTAATCAGCTGCCTTCTGCATGGTCTCAATAAGGATCAAACCCATAACCTGGCATGTGCCCTGAACAAGAATCGAATCGGTGACATCCTGGTGCCTAGGTTGTTGCTGAACCACTGAGACACACTGGTGGGGTCAAAATATGGAGCCTAATTTTTATGCCCCTGAATGTGTACTGGACTTAGTGACTAATGAATAGGTCAAAAATGATGTTATGTGACCTAGGAATCCATGTCATGAAAGATATTGTAGCTTCTACCTTGCTCTTTTTTGATTCAGCTGCTCTGAAGGAAGACCCCTGCCATATGAGGACACTCAAGCAGCCCTGTGGAGAGGTCCATAGTGAGAAACTGAGATCTGTGGCAAACAGCCATGTGAGTGAGCCATCTTGGAGGTGGCTCCTCTGGCCCTAAACAAGCCTTCCCATACATGAAGCACCAGCCAATAAATGTCCTGAAACCTCATTAGAGATGCTGAGCCAGAACCACCCAGTTGAGCTCCCCCAGCATTCCTAATTTACAGAAATTGTGAGATAATTTTTATTGTTTTAAGTCACTAAGTTTTGGAGTAATTTGTTATGCAGCCATGTAACTAATACAGAAGGCAAAATAAAGTCATTTCAGATTGATAAAAAGTGAACATGCCACCAGCAGACCTATAGTAAAGAAAATGCAAACAAATTTTTCATGCGGAAGGAAAATGAAACCAGATTGTAAGAGATAGAGAAGGAATGAAAAACAAGTAAAGTGATAAATGTGTGTTTAAATCTAATGTTTCATCGGGTTTTAAAATATACCACAAGAATAAGATCTAAATAAGTGGAGAGATACATCAGAATTATGAATTGGAAGATTCAATGCTGTTAAATGTTGGTTCTTCCCAAATTGATCTATAGATTCAATGCAATCCCAATTAAAATCCCAGCAGCCTATTTTCTAGAAATTGGCAAACTAATAATAACATTTGTATCAAAAAGCAATAGCACAAAATAGCCAAAAAATTTTTGTAAAAGAACACAGTTGGCCTTGGCCAAATAGCTCAGTTGGTTGGAACTTTGTCCTGATTCACCAAGGTTGTAGGTTTGATCCCCGGTCAGGACACATGCAAGAATCAACCAATGAATGCATAAATAAGTGGAACAATAAATCTATCTTTCTCTCAAAATCAATTTTTAAAAATATTTTTTATTGATTTCAGAGAGGAAGGGAGAGGGAGAGAAAGATAAAAATATCAATGATGAGAGAGAATCATTGATTGGCTGCTTCCTGCACACCCCACACTGGGGATCAAGCCCGCAACCTGGGCATGTACCCTGATGGGAATTGAACTGTGACCTCCTGGACCTCCTGGTTCATAGGTCGATCAATGCTCAACCACTGAGTCACACTGGCCAGGCTCAAAACCAATTTTTAAAAATTAAAAATGAAAGAAAGAAAGGAAGGAAGGGAGGGGGAGAGGGAGGGAGAGAGGAAGGGAAGGAGAAAGAAAGGAAGAACACAGTAGGATGATTCAAACAATTTGATCTTAAGACTTACTATAAAGCTACGGCAGCGTTGGCAAACTATGGCCCATGGACCAAATCTAACCTGGAGGTTGTTTTTGTAAGTCATAGAAACTAAAAATGCTTTTTTTATGTTTTTAAATGTTTGGAAAAAGAAACAAAGAAAAGTATGCAACAGGAATTATAGGTAACCCATTGTTTACAGAAACAGTTTACTAACTCCTGAGTTACAGTATTCAAGGCAGTATAGTGTTGGTAAGAGGACAGACAAATAGATCAATGGAACAGAATAGAGTTCAGAAATAGATTCACACATATATGGTCAATTGATTTTTGACAAAGTACCAAGGTAATTAAATGAAAAAAGGATAGTATTTTTGACAAATTGCACTAGATCAGGGGTGGGCAAACTTTATGACTCAAGGGCCACAATGGGTTCTTAAACTAGACCAGAGGGCCGGAACAAAAGCATGGATGGAGTGTTTGTGTGAACTAATATAAATTCAAAGTAAACATCATTACATAAAAGGGTATGGTCTTTTTTTTTTTAGTTTTATTCATTTCAAACGGGCCGTAGTTTGCCCACGGCTGTACTAGATCAATTAGACAACCATATGCAAAAAAAGGAAGAGGAGGAGGAATAGGAAGGGGGAGTTGTGGGAGGAGGGGAGAGGAGTTGGAGGAGGGGGAGAAGAGGGGGGAGGAGGAGAAGGAAGGAAAGGAAGGAAGAAAAGAAGGGAAAGAAGGGAAGGAAGGGAAGGGAAGGGAAGGGAAGGGAAGGGAAGGGAAGGGAAGAAAAAAGGTAAAAAAAAGCCCACCTGGGCCCTAACTGGTTTAGCTCAGTGGATAGAGTTGATGTTTCTAACTCTCTATCCCTCTCCCGTCCTCTCTGTAAAAAATCAGTAAAATATATATATATATATTTTTAAAAAGTCTACCTGGTGTGGCTCAGGTCACGATTTGATTCCCGGTAGGGCACATGCTGGGTTGCAGGCTTGATCCCAAATGTGGGGCATGCAGGAGGCAGCCGATCAATGATTCTCTCATCATTAATGTTTCTATCTCTCTCACCCTCTCCCTTCCTCTCTGAAATCAATAAATATTTTTTTAAAAAGGTAAAAAAGAATCTCAACCTATGTTGGGAGACAATTCTCCATGGGTCTCTTATGCATCTTCACATCTTAAGAGTTAGACATTAATGGCCCGAACCAATATGCTCAATTAATATTTGACAAAGGAGGCAAGAACATACAATGGAGCCAAGAAGGTCTCTTCAATAAATGGTGTTGGGAAAATTGGACAGATATATGCAAGAAAATGAAACTAGACCACCAACTTACACCATACACAAAAATAAACTCAAAATGGATAAAGGACTTAAATGTACGACAGGAAACCATA
>NW_006283354.1:1811130-1816007 GCF_000327345.1 Myotis davidii
CCACATGATCTCACTCATTTATGGATAATAAAGACCATTATAAACTGATGAACAAAAATAGATACAGAATAAGAGCTGCATCCAACAGACTGTCAAACTACAGTGGGAAGGCCAGGGAGGGTTGCAGGGATGGGTAAGAGATCAACAGCAAAGGACTTATGCATGCATATAAGCATAACCAATGGACATAAGACACTGGGGGATAGGGGAGGCTAGGGGACTGTCAAGGGCGGGGGGCGGGGGGAAATGGACACATATGTAATACCCTTTGTAATACTTTAAGCAATAAAAAAAAGAGTTAGACATTAACTCTTTTTGTTCCAGGCTGTCTTTTCAAGGATGTTTTCCATGAAAGACTGGAGATAGTGTCCACCTTCAGAGCAAAGGACAATTTTTTGTTTTTACTGTTCAGATAAAAAAAAAAAATAATGTATTTTTCTGGGGCAAAGGTTGCACAAGTTTGCCTGCAGTCCTTTAAAAAAGACTATTGGCCTGGTGCACAAAATTTGTGCACATTAAAAGGGGGCTAATTAGAGGAAATATTTTAATATTGCTATTTGTCCTTTCTCTATAATAGAAGTGCAGAGATGAAAGAAAATTAGTAAAATGTATATGAAAATCTTCCTCCTGTCAGAGTCTGGGGCACGCCGCGGGACCCAGAGTCAAGTCCCCGCCTACCCGCATGCATCCTGAAATCACACGAGAACCAGACCTGGCTGGCCCCACCCCTGTCAAGCCCCACAGGGCGGGGCGGGGGGGCAGTTGAGTGGAATACAGCCTCAGGTCCCCTAGCCCAGTCTCAGGTCCCCCGGCCCTGGTGCAAGGGTGAGAGGGTGTGAGGGCATGAGGGCGTGATGACCATTTGCATATTAGCTCTTTATTATATAGAATTGATGTTCCCTAAGCTTGGAGTTGCTAAGCTTCAATACAAACCCTCTCTGTGTACCTGTTTGTATTTCATCCACCTGGGTCTTTTGGCATAGCCCCTGTGAGACTTGGGGGACATGGGGAAGCAATGCAAACATGAAGCTCACACAGCTTGCTGTGCTGTAACAAAGTTCTTTGTTTCTGTCTCAGGAGTCCTATGTCTTTTGTCAGCATCCATTGAAATTGTGGCAGGGCAACTTGTTAACTTGCAAGTAGGGTAAAATTTTATATCCTTTATTGCTCTTGACAACCCCTACCTTGCATCATATACAAAAATTTTCTTGAAATGACTCATAGACCTAAATGAAAAACCTAAAACCATAAAACTTCCAGAAGAAGACAGGAAATCTTTATGTCATTGGGTTAGACAAAGATTTCTTAGATAGGACCAGAAAGCATAACTCATAAAAGAAAAAAAGAAACTGAATTTCATCAAAATAAAAACTTTTGCTCTTCAAATGACACTTAGGATTGTCAGGGCAGTAAGACTATTCTGTATGTTACTCTAATGGTGAATACACATCCTTATACATTTGTCAAAACTCAGAATGTACAACACCAAGAGTGAAACCTAATGTAAACTATGGACTTTGGATGATAATGATGTTTCAGTGTAACAAAATATACCACTCTGGTGGGAGAAGTTGATAGTGGGGGTGGCTATGTGTGTGTAGGGGAGAACATATGGAAACTCTCAATATTTTCCACTCAATTTTGCTGCATAAAATTGCTCTAAAAATAAAGTCTATTTTTTTAAAAAATGGGCAAGAGATCTGCCCTGGCCATTGTGGCTTAGTTGGTTAAGCATTGTCCCCTGAACCAAGAGGTTGCTGGTTTGATTCAGTGTCAGGGCACACGCCCAGGCTGCAGGCTTGATCCCTGGTGGGGAGCGTGCAGAAGGCAGCTAATAGATGTATCTCTTATTAAT
Organism: Myotis davidii; assembly: GCF_000327345.1. Classification (NCBI taxonomy): domain Eukaryota; kingdom Metazoa; phylum Chordata; class Mammalia; order Chiroptera; family Vespertilionidae; genus Myotis; species Myotis davidii. The sequence goes on from NW_006283354.1 coordinate 1,812,986, forward strand.
ATTTCTCTCTCTTCCTTACCCTCTCTCTAAAATCAATAAAAACAATTTTTAAAAAAGGGAGGGGTCGGGGGCAAGAGAGCCCTAGCCGGTTTGGCTGAGTGGATAGAGTGTCAGCCTTCGGACTAAAGGGTCCCAGGTTTGATTCTGACCAAGGGCACATGCCCGGTTGCAGACTTGAGCCCTCTCAGAAGGGGGCGTGAAGGAGGCAGCCAATGATTCTCTCTAATCATTGATGTTTCTCTCTCTCTCCCTTACTCTCTGAAATCAATACAAAAATTATATTTAAAAATAAATAAATTTATAAAAGGGCAAGAGAGCCCAGTGGTGGCTCAATGGCTGAGTGTCAACCTATGAACCAGGAGGTCATGGTTCGATTCCTGGTCAGGACATATACAAAAATCAACCAATGAATGCATAATAAGTAGAAAAACAAACGGGTCTCTCTCTCTCTCTCTCTCTCTCTCTCTCTCTCTCTTTCTCTCTCACCTTTCCTCTCTATCTCTAATCAATTTTTTTTAAAAAGGAATGAAGTATTGACATGTCACAACATGGGTAAACCTTGAAAACATTATATAAGTGAAAGGGTTTATTATAAAAGACCACATATTGTATGATTCCACTTACGTTAAATGTGCACAATAGGAAATCCAGAGATAAGTAGATCAGTTGTTATGAAAGAGAGCAATTGCTAATGAATATGGGGTTTCTTTTGGGGGGTGATGAAAATGTTCTTTATTTAATTTGTGTTGATGGTTGAATAAATCTGTGAATACACTAATTGAATTAAAAAACTTTAAATTAGTGGATTTTATGGTTTATGAATTGGACCTCAATAAAAATGTTTAAAAAAAGATAAGGTAGAAAAACTGATTTTTGTCCATGGAAGTAAGTACTCTAAGAAAATCTGAATCATAGAAACAAGTTAGAGACAAAAACTGCTTAGTAACTGGACTTGCCTCAGGGCTCTATATAAGTAATACTGGCATTTTTAAACTACTTCACATTAAAAATTTTTTTTCTGCTTTACATTTTGAAAGCATAAGGTCAACAATTTCATATTATTAAAAACAAAGAATACCGCCCTAGCCAGTTTGGCTCAGTGGATAGAGCTATAGCCTGAAGATTGAAGGGACCTGAGTTGGATTCTGGTCAAGGGCATGTGCCCTGTAGGGGGCATGCAGGAGGCAGCCAATCAATGATTCTCATCATTGGTTTTTCTATCTCTCTCTCCCTCTCCCTTACTCTCTGAAATCAATAATATATATATATATTTTTAAAAGGATACCCATTTGTGCACTTTTGGGTTCTTATAACCTACATACATGTCTGAGTATGTTTGTATATAGGTACACATGTATGCATATATCCCATCATTATCAAAGATGTTGCTAAATAAGCTAGTTGCTGGATGACTCCTTAGCTTTTTCACACCTGTGGCTGACACAGCTGTGTAGCTGCAGCTGCTGGTCACAGAGCCCAGGTTCCTATTTGTGGGTCAGCCTTTCCACCTTACAATCAGGTGACAAAGAATTTTGTTCAGCAAGCCCTTATTAGTGTTAAGTTTGGTCACTCACAGGTGGAATTAACTACCTAGGGCCTTGTTGACTGAGTACTTGGTGATGGGCCTGGGAATGGGCTGTTTTAACAAGCCCCTCAGGAGGTGTGATCTGCACTCAGTTAGATAGGCCCAGCTCCGGGCATCTATTCCTGATTGCTGTGGAGAAGCTGAGTCTGTCTTTGGCTTCACAGCCCTTTCCACCCTCCCCTTGTTCACAGGGTGAGAGCAGCATGCCTCCATATTGTTAACCGTAAATGAGATGTCCCTACACCTGGTGTTGGGTCTGCAGGAACAGTATACTCATAAGACTGCCTGGTATTTCCATTCTGTATGTGGTTTCTGCCTTGGGCGGGAGAGGGGGAATGCAGCTGATTTCTCATCAGAAGCAGCAGACAGCACATGACTGGCTCTTCCCCTGGGCACCACGCACAACATAGGACCTTCACTGGAGCCCTTAATCCTGGATTTTAGGGCCGGCTCTGTACCCTATGCCACATCTTATAGGGGATGATGGGGAAGCCTATTAGGTCAATAATCTCTCAAGGCTGATGCTGGCTCAAGTGCTTTCCCTGTTACTGTACTGGAATGCTTTCAGGGGTGGGAAATTCACCATGAGCAGCGAAGCTCTTCTGTCTCTCAGGAGGTCTGCTATGTGGTCCGAGAGCAGACAGCAGTCATGCCAGCTCACCTGCTCATCTCCTCTGGACACATACATTCTGGCTCCTTCCAACATCTTTTGGAAACACAGGTGTCCCCGTTTGGGTTAAAATCCGTCAGTGGCTCCCCATTCCTCTTAGGATCTGGCCCACAGTCTCTCCCACGGCCCGCGGTCCTTGTGGATGGCTGTGGCCTCACCTGCTCCACTGTCCTCCACTCTCGGGCCTTGGCACACAGCTCTTGCTGTTCTCTCACCAGGCCAGGCTCTCTCTTGCCATGGCCTTCTCCTCTGTGTGTGGTTAACGCCTGCTCAGCTCCCAGCATCCAGCATCATTTCCTTGGCCCCCCAAGTCTGGAGCAGGTTCCTTGTTTAGACGCCTAGCACTCTGGACCTCTTCCTTATTAAAATTTGTCAACGTTGGACATTTTCACTTGAACGGTTAGGTGTTTCACCAATGGCTCCCTCAGCAGATGATCAAGTTCATGAAAGCAGGCCTCTGGGTTTGCTCTCATTGCAGAGGGCCTGGCGGGACTGTAACTGGATGAATGACTCGCTCAAAGAAGGCGGGTCCCTCACAACCTGGGTGCGGCGTGGCGACCCCTGGGAACCACAGACGGAACCGGAGCAGCTGCTCGTAAAAGTCCCCCGAACTGAGGAAATTCGTCCGCGAGCCGGGTGCCCGGGGAACCCTCAGGGCAAGGACGCAGCACAGCTGTGTCTCCAGCTGCCGAGGGAGAGAAAGGGGCGCCTGGTCCCTGCGCTTGGGGACCTCGGTTTCCCTACCGGTTCCCCCAGGGGTCCGCCGA
>NW_006283354.1:1816447-1843523 GCF_000327345.1 Myotis davidii
CCAGCCGCACTGGCCAGGCCTGCGTCCGATTCCCACCCTGGGCCTGCCCCTTGGGAAGATGTGTGTGGCCTCTCCGAGCCTCGGTGTCTTCGTTTGGAAAACGAGTTGTGAAGATTACAGTATTGAAGGGTGAAAAGCACCTAGCACACAGGCTGTCATCTAGCAAGAGCTCAGTACATGCTGGCCTCTGCAATTGCCGTTATCTGTATTGCTAGTGTTAGCTCCAGCCGTCACCCCTGCAGAGTGCATTTCAAGTCCATTAGCTCCTTTCACCCACATGGCAAATGCAGAGACGAAAACGGAGGTCCCCAATTTACATAAGAAGCTGAGGGAGGGGAGGTGACATACTTAGGGCCTGGCAGCTTCTGGCAGGATGCAGTCTGTGGCCCTCGCCTTCATCTCCCCACTCCCCAGTCTGCTGGACCCCGAGCCAGAGCCAGCTTTTGCCTCATTGCCTTTCCTCTCAGGGAAGTAACAGATGTCTTGCATCTCCCCCCTCCCCAGCCATGAAGAAGGTGACAGATCTTGAGGCTCCCATCTCCTTTTATTTTAGCGTTTCCTGAAATTATGTTAACAACAAAATGACTCAGCTTATTCCTGGTTGTCTGACTCTTGTCACCTAGTCCTAAGCCACTTACTTGATTATGCTTTCAGATGTTGGGGGTTATTAGAACAAGATTTGGGGGAGCAAATCTTGCCAGTCACATCCATCTCTTTTCTCTGCCTTCTAGGCGCCCCTGGGAAATCCTGGTTAACAGGATCCAAGATTCAGCAAATGTCAGAAAGTTGGATAAATGAACAAATAATTTTATTTTCATTAGACCAACATTCCATGTGTTTAAAAACTACAAAGTTTTTGGCTGCCATACTATATGCATGAATATGTACTGCCAGATGTACAGTGCCTCTATTTTTGTGAATGTTTTGCTTGTTTTGTAAGTTTGTTTTGAAATACCTGCTCTCTTGGCATTCCTAGAGCCACTTCTGTATTCCCAACAGGAAGAACTGTTAACTAACCTGCTGCTGAACATGTATTGATTTCCCCTGTAGTATCAAATCAGTCCTCTGAGAATTGAGTTTACAGTCCCTTTACCTGCAGTTTCTTGTTAGCCCCATACTGACAAGCAATTTTTTCCAAGGTTTTTAACCTTACTACTTTTTATTGTGCAGTTACAACAAAGACCTTTTAGACAAGGTGATGGAAATGGCTGATGGGATTGAAGTGGAAGACCTGCCACAATTTACGACCAGAAGTGAGTTAATGAAAAAGGTAAACAGGCTTTCCAAGTGCATTTGAAATGGTATAGAGTTGATAGTGATGCATTAGACTATATACTGTTTTCTGAATAGGGTGAACCTTTCCTTCCTGCTTGTGGCAGATCCTCTCCGTGCTTTTTTGCTCCTAAAAGGTGTTCTGCCCTCCCTGAGATCTTTCACATCGATTTTCTTTTGTAGTATACTTTCCTCTCTTGTATGTAGCTGTATTTTGTCATGCCAGGCTATTAGAGATCAGACCACTTCATGATAATTGGGTTGCAAAACCTAAGGAGGTTTTGTAATTGACACGCACATCCCTAACATTACCCATAGGCCAGAGTGAATTTATGTGTGTGTTGGGGGGAAGGTCTCTCTAAACTGTTATATATTGTAAAGGGGTCTTGAGCATCAAAATGTAGGGAGCCCGGTCCTGGGATGTCCATTTTTTTATGCTGTCATTGCACACTGTGAGCCTCCAGCGGTTCTCAACCTGTGGGTCGCGACCATCAGAAAACACATATAGCATATCAGATATTTACATTGCGATTCATAACAGCAGCAAAATTACAGTTATGAAGTAGCAACGAAAATGATTTTATGGTTGGGGGTCACCACAACATGAGGAACTGTATTAAAGGGTCGCGGCATTAGGAAGGTTGAGAACCACTGCTCCAGAGAATAGTTCTCAGGCACGTACCTGGCATCCTAGAAACCAGCTTTGCAGTCAAACTAATCCTTAGCATCTGGCTGCCTGGAAGAAGCCTGCAGGGAGCCTATACTTCTGTAGCACTTTTGGATTACATGTGTTTCAATTTCCTTCAATACTTATTTTTCTTTTTCTAAATTTTTTTTAAAATTTTTATTGATTTCAGAGCGAAGGGGGGCGGGGGAAGAGAGAGAAACATCAGTGATGAGAATCATCAATCGGCTGCCTCCTCCTGCATACTTCCTACTGCGGATTGAGCCTACAACCCGGGCATGTGTACATGACAGACTTTGTGTTGAAGGCTGTCCCCTCGCCATTGAAGGCCACCTTGAGAGCCCACTGGAAAGAGCCTTCAGGGACTTTTGTCTCTTCCCTGAGGTGTTTGCATGTAGTAGACACTGGCAAACCTTAAGCAACATTGCCAGCCCAGAACAAAAGAAAACCTTCATGTTGAGCCATGCACCTGAAAACATGTTGTAGTTCTGCCCACAATTGACCCCTACCTCTAAAATTAGAGTTTAGTTGAGTCTTATGGCTAGCTAGCAGGTGGAAATGAATCGCCTGGCATTGTTGATATCTTAGGACTTAGTGAGGATGACTAAGGGACATGAGCTCTTTAAAGTAAGACTTTAAAAACACTTATGGTCCTGGCCGGTTTGGCTCAGTGGTTAGAGTGTCTGGTCTACTGATGGCACTTGTCCAACAGTTGCAGTGTATGGTTTTTCTTTTGAAAGAGGGAGGTTCGAACACAAATATATGGAGTGAACATTTATCTAACAATCATCCCCAGGCACCTACTGGAAGCTTTTGTGGTTGACCAGCTTTATCCATTAACAAGCAATAATTAACAAATGAGCAGCAGCTTACTCAGAAAGGGTGTCATTACTATGACTGTCAGAATTAATATTTCCAATGCATTGTCTTAAGGAGAAAGAGGAGTGATTGACTAGGAAGCTGTCATTATTGACTAAAAGAAAGAATTTCTCATTGTAATTATTGTCCATTTCCCCTGAAAACATTTTTATCCATGAGGGAAAATGGCAGAATGGAAAGTGAAGAAGTTAGAAAAATGAGTGTATCTGCGTTTCAAGAGGTTATTTTTTTGTGCATTATGTACAGTCTTGGTAAGCTGTAGGGTAATGGAGTAGCCACTTGGTGGAAGGAGATAGGATTCTAAGGTGGTGAGTATTTGTATTAAAAAAGCAGCCTGTCAGATAGTTAAATCAGTTTTGTCTTGCATCCCCAAGATAAATGCTCAGTGGAGCCACCTTTTCCCCTTTATCTGCTAAAAGAAGCCAGAAAAGCTCTGTCTGACCCCATAGGCCAGTGTTGCCTGGTGCCCAGGATGAGTGGATCACGTATCAACACTTTGTGTCAAACACCAGACTTGCAGCAACCAAAGCCAGTGGCAACTGTTGTGCTGTTGTAGTCTTGGTCTTATCAGAAATCTGAGAGACAATTTACAGAATAATCTCCTTCCCTTTGAAGATGGTTTCTTTAGGTGGTACTGCATCCTCCTAAAAGGAGAAAGACTTCTTATACTTTTTGTTTTTGGTGAGGAATTTTGCTGCTTTTAAATTACTCAAAAAGACTGACGCAATAGGCTTAGCTAGGATATAGGTCATACCTTGAAAACTCTGATTACTAAAAAGACTCTCAGATTGATTCATTCACACTGCTAAATGTTAAGGAAATCCATTCAAATACAAGGTGACAGCCAAAATGATTTCTTCACACCTTCCTTAAAAGTTGTCTTAAGCCATGTTTAAATTTACCAAAGGTGCTAGAGAGTACCCAGAAATAATATGTCTGCTTCATTTCGCCACTATTTCAAGACAGTTTCTAATAGTGTGAAATCCAGAAGTACATAACCTTCACATCTCCTAAATATCCTGACTTAATGTGGAATGTTGTGAATTACTACCTGGATTTAGCTGATTTTAATTTAGAACAATAACTGTTTGTGTGATTCTGCTTTTAGAACCTTTCATTGCAAAGCATGCTAGGAAGAAAAGTTATATTTTAAGCATTTCCATTATCACATTAAATTGTGAACATTTACAGATCACAAATGACAAAAAAAAAAAATTAGGTTCTGGCTTCCAAATGGATGGTATGGTCAGAGTTCTGAATTTTTTGTGTGTAGTAAAATATTAATAATTTGAGTCTCCTTACTATCTGGGTAGTACATAAATATTGCATCGCTGCTGTATTTTATGAATCTGATTCACTGGGCTGCATGACTACATAATCTTTTCCTTTTTCCCCCCAGCATCAAAGCTAAGACAGAAGATCCATCACATTTTCATTATCAGGTACAGGCTAGAAAGGAAGAATGTGACGTTGACCACAGAAGCTCTCCTACAACTCCTCGTATTACCAACATGTAGGGAAGAGGCAGTTGAAATGAAAGTGGCATTTTAAAAGGTCTCATTCTTCCAGTAGCTATCATTGTAAAAGTATGCATGGATATTTATGTATTTATAAATCATGCCTTTTTATTTTGTTTCTGAATATCAAACTTTTTGTTAAAATGCATATTTTTTTATGTTGATGTAATAATGGCAGGTAATGGATTTTACACTTTGGATTTCTCAACAATGTACCTTTAAGCGTGATCTGGTCTTATGGTCCTTTTTTCCCCTCTCACAAACCAGACCCTTTATTTCCTATTGCTATCTGAAGTTTACACCATCCATATACTCCACTGTCATACACACTCATCTTTTTTAAAGAGTTAAGAGAATCAAACCATAGGCTGCAAGTACCCATCAGCTCATGTGAAGAGGCAGCCTGCAAAAGAGCATCTGATCTTATTTTAAAACTGACAAAAGACGCCGAACCGGTTTGGCTCAGTGGATAGAGCGTCGGCCTGCGGACTCAAGGGTCCCGGGTTCGATTCTGGTCAAGGGCATGTACCTTGGTTGCGGGCGCATCCCCAGTGGGGGGGCATGCAGGAGGCAGCTGATCCATCTCTCTCATCGATGTTTCTGACTTTCTATCCCTCTCCTTTCTTCTCTGTAAAAAATCATTAAAATATATTTTTTAAAATAAATAAATAAATAAAATAAACCTGACAAAAGATTCCTTAGTTTGATCCAGGCAGCCAGTTGATCTGTAGATTCTCTAGAACAGGGGTCCTCAAACTTTTTAAACAGGGAGCCAGTTCACTGTCCCTCAGACCATTGGAGGACCAGACTATAGTTTAAAAAAAAACTGAACAAATTCCTATGCACACTGCACATATCTTATTTTGAAGTAAAAAAAACAAAACGGGAACAAATACATTTGTATTTGCACGTGGCCCGCGGGCCGTAGTTTGAGGACCCCTGCTCTAGAAGGTCTCCCAGCTGCTGAGTGAAGGCCTCATTTCCCCGCCCCCCAGAGGGAGCCTTACGCTCTTGTCTTCTACAGACTTGAGGAATTGCCAAGCACAAAGAAATTCTTTATTGCAGTGCTGCTCTGCTCTGAAATTTTGGTATTAATTTCCCCCTATTAGTTAATGTATCTTTATCCCTCTCCTGTTCCTCTTTCCTATTTAGTATCCACCATTAAGTATTTTTTCCAAGCATAAGTACTGAGAGAGGGACATCATTTAGGAGACAGCAGTGTAATAGCCAGTCACAGTAGGATTCTCGCATCAGGGTGCTTGGTCCTGAGGATAGTAGTAAATAAGACAGTGGATACTGCTTTAGTTTAACTTATTGAAAAACCCAGGTACCTCAACAACCAGAAGTGCTAACGAGGAGAGCTGACTATGGGAGCATGGTGTCTGGTGGCAGAGAAATGGGATGACTCTTGCCATGGCTTAAGGCCAGGCTGTACACCTTGGATGGGCCTCTTCTTTGTGCAACTTTTAGCTCATCTCTAGTGACCACTGGAGTGGACCAAGTTGGGAGAAACAAGATCTCTGACCTATAACTCTGGACAAGCCACTTCTCCCCTCCAGCCTTATCTGAAAATGGAGATCATAGAAATAACTACTACCAGAGCTATGGCAAGGATTAAGATGGAGGGCCAAGCACATGCTTAATGAGCCTTAACCTCTTCTTTTCCTCAAATGTAGCCTAGTCTCTTTCATTCTAATCATTTGTAGAAATTTGTGAGGCTTAAAAGGCCAAATTATAAAGTGGAAAGTCAGACTGTGGTTATTGCTTTTTAAAAATGTTTTTGTTGATTTTGGAGAGGGGAAAGGAGAGAGAAATAAAAATTGGCTGCCTCCTGCACACCCCCTACTGGGGCTCGAGTCTACTACCTGGCCTTGTGCCCTGACTGGTAATCAAACCTCATGACTTCACTGTGCACAGGATGACACTCAGCCAACTGAGCCACACCGGCCGGGGCTGATTATTCACTTTTAAAATGCATTTTTCCATGGGTTTCTCATGATGGATTCTTTTTTCTCTAGAAGATATAATGTCCCATTAAATTAATATCCCATCAGGAATATATCTATTGCATACAGCAAGCTTAAATTGTGTACTGACAGATAAACTTCTCCACCCCCATCCCCATCAGTTTATTTTTGAAGACTTCACTAACCAAAATCAAATTTTTTAATACCATTTTCTGATGCATTTTCTAATACCATTTTCCTCAGTTTAAGCAGCTCCTTTTTCTTCTCATCTGTATGACTTATATGGCTATTTTTCCTGTAAAATTAAATAATATTTTATAATTTTAACATGTTTTTCTGGCATTGAAATCCAATTTTTTTGCATGGCAGCACTCCTGTGGTGTAGGTAAAATGGTCCACTCTTAGCTTTCAAACAGGAGCTCGCACCAGATATAAGCTACAAGATATTGGCCTCTTCATATATATATAGTCTTCCCCAAGATGGGGTGAGGATCAAGTGATATCTTAGGAAGAGACATAGTGTAGTATTACCTTCAAATAATGACTAAAAGAGGATCTTTTCTGTTAAAGACAGTAAATCTCAATACTTGTGAAAAGCACAAGAACAGTTTAGGGTGCTCAGTTAAGTGATACCCTTTCATGTTATCCAGAAAATTGCTTTTTGAAACATTCTTAAGAGTCTGTGGCCCACCTGATCAATCCTCTACCTTTGCAGGGGAAAGATTCCCGCTGAACTTTTCCAGGATCCACTTGGATCTGTGCTTACCTATTCCACGGGCATTGGGAGGAATGACACTATCACCACCCTGAAGCTTTGCTATCTGGAGTAGTAAATCGCCATGAAAATAGTGTTCATCTGAAATGAGGTTTATATTACCCCATATGTCAGATAACTTAGTGTTTACCCGCTGTCCAGCTCTAAATTCTCTGCTGGGTACTCTTATGTCTGGAAGGAGACTGTTAACTTCTAGGTCGGAGTTCTGTTATCTAATCATTCTTGATGAGTTTAGGGACACCTTTTGGCTCTGTAGAATAAAAGTAAACACAAATCTTTTTTTAAAAATACACTTTTATTGAGTTTTGAAAGGGAGAGGGAGAGATAGAAACATCAATAATGAGAATTATTGATCCGCTGCCTCCTGTACGCTCCCCACTGGGCACTGAGCTTGCAACCGGGGCATGTGCCCTTGACTGGAGTTGAACCTGGGACCCTTCAGTCCACAGGCTGACACTCTATCCACTGAGCCAAACCAGCTAGGGCTAAACACAAATCTTAAGAGGCACAAGTTTTAGAACTTAAAACAGAATTTTGGTCATAATGTGTATTGTTTCATTCAACAAATAGAGTACACACTAAATAAGTTCTCTGTGCCCTAGTTGGTTTGGCTTAGTGAACGGAGTGTCTGCCTGTGGACTGAAGGGTCCTGGATTTGATTCCCAGTCAGGGCACATGCCTGGGTTGCAGGCTCGATCCCCAGTGGGAGTTGTGCAGGAGGCAACCAATCAATGATTCACTCTCATCGTTGATGTTTCTCTCTCTTTTCCTCTCCTTTCCTCTCTGAAGTCAATAAAAATATATTAAGAAAAAATAAAATTCTCTGCTTGTTATGGACACACACACAAATACACAAATTCTTTGGTGGAGAAACAGAATCTCACATGGCTCACTTTTCATTAAAATAAATAGAGAGCAAATAGTAATGCCTGTTTATTTTTTAGTGAAAAGCAAAAAAAGTTTGTCCCTTCAAAGTCATGACTCCCAGGGCTAGGAGTGGCAGTATTGGCTGCCCTTTTTTGGTTTGGGCTTTCTCACAATGCCAGCTGTAAGGGCAGAGTCCTTTGCATATGTTCTTGTGACATGGAGGTTGGTTTGAAGCCTTGCCTTTGGGTAAGAGGACCACCTGAGGAGTTGGGGTAACCATCTGAACAGATGCCCTTAGAAATCAAATTGTAAAAATTGAGACTATTAAGCTCCCATTTGATGAATTCTTATCTATTCTAGACCATGTGAACCAGAGCTTCTTTCCAACAGTGCTGTCAGAAAAGGGTACCTCCTTAAAATATCACCCTGGTAGTTGTGGCCCAAGTCCCATCTTTCTTTCTCTGCCTAGGAGAAGTAGGCTAATGAACCCAAAATATCCTTTACTGTGGCCCTCCAACCTATTGCTTGAGAGGAAGATGCTGTTAGGGCCTAAGGCAAGCCTTGGTACTCCTCTGGTTTAGTGAAGGTAGTAAGGTCAACCTTGAACTAGGTGGGCCTAAAGACCTTGCTTTGATGTGAATGCTAGCACCAAAATCTCATTCTATAGGGCTGCATTTCCCTTTCCCTTTGACATATTTTTTTTAAGAATATTTAACTGAACCTAGTAGATGTGAATTAGGAGATGCTTCCCAAAGTTATTTCACCTCAGGATAGGGATCGGCAAAGTGGGGATGATCCTTTAATCTTTATTGGAGGATTCCGTGGAAAAACTAATGTCAGTGAAAGCACCTGGCACTTAGTGAACTTTACTTCATTCCTGCGTTTTGTTTTACCTTTGAGGCCAAGCTGGTAATATATGAAATGTCTCAACTTACATTTACATGCAAAAAAAAAAATGAGCACCCACAATCACCCCATTAGACCAGGCTCCATCCTCAGGGCTGTAGAAGGGCATGCCTTTTCCATTCAAACTGTGGAGCTGTCACCTGGCCTGTGTTCTACCCCCAGCCCAGGTCAGAGCTGGTGGTTCAACCTGGTGTGCCCAGCCACAGGTCACAGGACCATGCTGCATGTGTGCTGCCAGGGGTTTCTAGGGCGTCATCCTGCCTTGGTGCTGGGGTCACACAGTGAATTGCATGCCAGAGGGCTCTGGGCCCTCACAGGGAGTGGCATACCAGATGAACGGTGCACATGCCCCTGCCCACCGTGAGAATATGAAGTGGACAACTGAGGGACCAGAGTCAGGGGAGAAAGGAGTACAGCTCAGAGCAGACAATAAAGGTGTGAAACTGAAGGTAGACCCAGCTTCCAGTCTAGTGAGTCCCAGATCATTGCACTGCTAGGGCCTTCAACCCCTTGGACCCCAAGGCCAGAAAGAGACAGCAAAAATGGGGGGACAAACCCCATTTAGGGAAACCCCCAAAGGAAAGAAAATGAGGAATCGCCAAAAAAGAAACTAAATAAAATGGAGGCAAGCAGAATGTCAGAGAAAGAATTCAAAGTAAGGGTCATACACCTTCTTAACTAGCTGGATGAGAAAATTACCAACATATGTAAGAACTAAGAGGAAATGAAGTGATCCATATCACTCAAGGTTTGAGTGTGTGGTTAGGATATTGTCTATGAGGAGCAAGAAGGAAGAAAGAAAAGTACAGATGACCTCAATTAAGGGGTCATGGCTAGAAATGCTGATTAGGGAATCTGGTTTGCTGTGTTTAAGTTAAAGTATCTCTGAGACAATTTTAAAAAAGGAGTAGACTGTTCTCTATAATGCTGTTTATATTTTGCTTGGTAGTTCAGTTTGTTCATTAAATGCCACATATGAGTGAAATCATTTGCTACTTGTCTGTTGGTGGTGTTGGGGTGTGGTGTAGAGATGAAGTAAAAAAAGAAAAAAAGCTAGAGAGAACCCATGGACATGGACAACAGTATGGTGATTTTGGAGGTGTGAGGGGTTGGGTGAAGAAGGAAGAGGCCATAGAGGGGATACATGGTGATGGAAAGAAAAAAAGAGAAGTCAGGTAGAAAAAAAGAAAATGAAAAGAAAAAAATGTGAACCTGGATGATGAACCTATGGAAAGTCAATTATTTTCTATCTTCTTTTGTTCCTGTTAGATATTTTCTATAATAAAAGATTAAAAAAAGAAAAAAAAGCTGTAGTGATGATGTAGAGAAATTACTGACAGAATGGCACATATTTCTTATTTTTTGAAAGGATAGAGGAAAACTGTCAATTCTTTCAACATATCTTTGTTCTGTTATATACTGGAATAAGTGATAAGTAATCTTTCCCCTTATCTGACAGCAGCTGTTTTCCCTAACTACATGGGAACTGAAGAGGGCACAAGGACCCAGGTCCTATGCACAATTTCATTTACCTTTAATAGCTTTCCAACCATTGACTTTTCTATTAACATACATAATTCCAACAGATTTCTTTGGGACTTTGCATTGCTGAATGCAATATAAAGGAACTGTAAGAAACACTACCAAGACCTAAAAACTTGGTCTCTGCTCTTGAAACATGGAAGAATTAAGAGATCAAAATACCTTAGATGTAACTAAATTGTGCTGTAAGCCTGAGTTCTTTCTTAAAAAGAGTACTAAATGAATAAACTTAGGTGCCTTATTCACTGAGCACAAAAGATGTTACTAAGTACTTTAAATAGCTTTTCCCCCCTATTACCACCCCCTATATTAATAATTTTTAGATCAGTTCTAGAAGTTAATCATATTAATGGAACTTATGTTTTTGGGGGTGGGGTGTGCAGACTCAAGGATATTTTTAGGAAGAGAAAAATTTTTGGTCTATTGATAAATCATAGTCCTTTATAGCAGAGACCTGAAAATGTCCCTTGATCAAGACTTTATACTAGAAAGAGAGTTGGAAAATGGTGGTCAGGAAAACCTTTTCATTGGACAGATACCAGTCTGTACATAACTCTAAATCAACAAAAGTATTTTCATAAATTGGGATAGAATATTTAAGTTCAAATCCCAGCTCTATCACTAGCTAGTTGGTTGATCTAGAGCTAGTCACAGTTAATCTCTTTGTACCTAGTTTGCTAGTCTTTGATACCCACACCTCAGGATTACTAAGTCTGAGATGCAATGTATGTCAGAATTCTTAGAATAGTGCCTTGTACAGTGTTATGTATTGTTAAAGAGGAATTTTGTCACAAATGTATTTAAATTTTAACATGAATCCACCTTCATAACTAAACAACTTAATTCTAGCCTCCTGCCATAGCATTTATAAAATTTGTGGAGTTTAAAAAAAATTTGTATAGAGTTTCCAAGTACATATTTTTTTATATAACCTTGTGCCTTTCTAGCGATGACAACTTCCCCATAACAACATCCCTCTCCAGAAGGAAAAAACACACACACACAAGAAAAACGCCTGGTATGGAGCCCAATTCCCACATCATGGATGTGAAATGCCCAGGATGCTATAAAATCATCACCGTCTTTAGCCATGCACAGTTTTGTGTGTTAGCTGCTGCACTGTCCTCATTAGCCTAAGCTGTTCCTAAGCTGAAGGAAAAAACTATGAGGAGTAATTCAGAGACCGTGCCCAAGAATTTTCTCCAATGAAATGCAGACTAGGTGAGTTGGATGCGTTGACTCCTTGCCAAGTAAGATATAATTTATATATTAAAAAGGCTAATATGCAAAGTGTCCCCTTGGGAGTTCAATCACTTGCTATGACGTGTGCTGACCACTCTGGGGTGGCACAAAACAAAGGAAGGCCCCAGATGGCAGGCCTGCTAGCTAGCCTAGGTACCCTACCTGTGCACGAATTTTCTTCAATTAATTTCCCATCGATACTTGAAATGTTTGAGTTTAAAATAGGGAAAGGAAAACAGGTTAAGGATAAAAATAGATTTCAAAGCAGTATCCAAATAACATGTAATGAAGTAAGAGGGAAGACTCATTGCTACTGTGTATTAACTATCAGAGTCACTTCACTCACTGGACTATATGTCTATAGAAAGAATAATTTTAGAGCTGAATATAAAAGCATCACACATTTAAAATGACCAAAAAGCATCGTTAAATAAAGTGCCTTTCCCCCACTTTTGGCCATTAATTCCAGTGAGTGAACTCTCACTTGTATCAAAGTACTTAAGGCCATACACTTACCCCCAAATTTGCCAACTAATAACTTTAAAAGAAACGATCAGCACTTATCCTTCTAGTTTTAAACTTTGCTTACTAAAGCTATAGATATTCCCATCTTACAGTCTTCTAATAGAGAAGCAGCTCTGAGCTTACTAAACTAGTAGGAATATGACAAGAAAACTCTTGGGATTACTGAAATAGCTGTTTTAACTACTAGAAAGACTACACAGGTGGTTCAACAGAATTTACTTGTATATTTTCCATTTTCTATCCTACTTGAAGGCATAGGATAGCTCTGTATTAGCTTTCTACAATACCATGTTTTAAATGTAAACTAGATGCAGTACAACTTTTATACAATTTAGGAGATTAAAAAATGTCTGCCTTGCTCGTCCACTGAAATTCTTATTCATTGCTAATAGTGGGGTATGGACGTTTGGTAAATGCTTATGGTTTTACTCTCTTCATTATCAAAGGTCTTTTAAAGTGCATCAAGCAGCAAATAAGTTGCATCAGCTCTCTGCTCATTAAAGGTAAAGGTGCTAATTCCTCATGGTAGAGGTGCAAATTGTGAATTCACAAGAGGCACAGTTTAACAGTAAGTAGAGCATGAAGAAACAGTAAAAGTGGCCCAAGTACAGAGTTGGACAGAACAAACCAATTTATAACTGCTCAATTGAAAGCAATACAGGTGCATTCAAAAATGAAGTTTGAGATTATAAGTGTTTAGAATCAAATTTGAAGAATTTCTTGATAAAATATAAATCTGTTCTTTTGAAATTGGAAATGAAACTATCAATTGATTGAGAGCTAGAGACTTATTAACCCCTCCTACATAGATAAGGAAATAAGTGACAAAGTCTCTTGAAGTTATGTATTTTAACAGCTTTACATGTAATATTCATATATAAAAAACTTTAAGTGCTTTTCTCCAATTTAAAAATCTAAAGAATTCAAAAATAAGGCATTCAATATTTGAAAAAAGTACAGATTTACAAAATGTGTATATTCTGTCATGAAAACTCCACACCAACATTATACACTTGGAAAAAAATACAAACAGGATATATTACAAATTTATGTAAGCAATAACTTAGTTCACACCATGCAATAAAAAGTACATTAATCAAGATACACAAGCTTTTATAGGTTCTAAACTGAAGGACTTTTCTTCTGCAGAATCCTTAAAACTGGTGGCACTTAAAATTTGTTAGCCTTTCTACTGAGAGGTAAATTATACACAACGATGATGAAAAAGATTAACAGACCAGGTGTCTATTATGAATCATTCCAGCTTTGTTCAACAATGGCTGAAACTCTTTTCTCATATTCTCGTTTGTTTTCCTGATAAAGTTGTGCTGCCTGGCTATTAGCTGGACTGTTTGGATTTGGTTCATCCAGCAGAGACTAAAAGGAGAGAGAAAAAAATAGAGTTGCAGAGTTGTTCTTTGTATTAACAGGGGTCAGATAAAGAGCACAGAAGTTATATAAAATGGCAGAAATTATTATGTCTTACATATTTTTAGGTCTAAATAATTTCAGAAATGGCTTGATAAATACAGTGAGAAGATTCCTACTGCTAGAGAAAAGGTTCTAAAACAGGTCACTCTCAATTGCTTTAAGACCTTTGGAATAAATTGGGAAAGAATATCTTCTTTAGCCTACTAACATTAGGAAGCAAGCAATTTGATTTGCAGATTTGGTTAATATACACCACCTATAAATAGCTTAGTAACAAACCTTTTCCAACATTAAGCTCTATTATTGTAGTTATTTGGCAAATGTCTTCACAAGTTAAATAATCTTGTTTCCTTTAATTAATAAAACATATCTAGCAGCAAAGGGATGAAATAAGAAGGTTAAAAACAATTTTTATAAGATGACCCCAATTAAAGCAAAGCTTTAAAAAGGTCACAAACCAAAACATTACTTCTGCTCCTCTCAAATCCACATAACTAAAACATACCTCTCTCCATCCCTCCAGAAAACTATCATTCAAGGTCCACTGTGAAATATTCTGCCAGAGTGCTTTAGCAAATAGTTATGCTACTTTCTTTTACATATATGCTAGAGGCCCAGTGCACAAAATTTATGTGTGGGGGATGGAGAGTCCCCTCAGCAGGGCCTGCACCCTCTCCAATCCAGGACCCCTTGGGGGATGTCCGACTGCAGACATCCCTCTTGCAATCCAGGACCGCTGGCTCCTAACCACTCACCTGCCTGCCAGCCTGATCACCCCTAACTGCTCTCCCCTGCCGGCCTGTCCCTAACCACTCTCCCCTACCTGCCTGATTGCTCCAACTGCCTCTGCCTCGGCCCCCACCACCATGGCTTTGTCCGGAAGGACGTCTAGAAGGATGTCTGAAAGACTTTCAGTCTAATTAGCATATTACCCTTTTATTAGTATAGACAATTTCTTGGATGGGGCAGTATTCTCAATTCTCTGCACTTGGCAGTTTCTTGGGTCCCTATGGGTTTTTTTTAAGCAATCATCTTTTATCTTTCCCTGAGATTTTTCATTCTTCTCCACAACTTCTGGCTATACTTCATGGGCACAAATACTTGGCCTGTGAGAATATTAACTTACACATAAACAGGAAAATAATTGTGGATTTGATCTAAGGTGGTCACTAATGAAAAAGGAGACCAGACGTCTAAAAATCATGGGTTTTTTTCTGAGCTCTGCCACTGGTTATCTCAGTGCTGGGAAAGTTAATTTGCTCACTCCGTCTTTAGATTATGCTTAAAAGAGCTGATTGGATACCACAAAGTCTTGAAAAACTATGATGCATCTTAATACACACTTACCTGAATTGAGGTTAAAATAGAAGATACATCATATGTTGGACTCCATCGATTCTGAAGGATATCTAAACATATGCTACCATCAGCATACACTGCAAAGACAACACTAAAACTGGTTACATATTAACTTTGTCATACCTATTAAGAGAAAGCTTTACCACAAATAGAACGCTTGGCCCACACAGAAGTTTTGAAAATTAGGCAATAACTAAACCCCATTCTCACAAGAAAACCAGTCCTAAATAAGGTCTCTTATTTTGTACCTTCTCATGAGGAGGCTGGGTGGGAGTTAAAACTTTTTCAACATTCCATATAGTAAATCTGTTTAAATTCCCTATTTCTAAATATTCTTAAATAAAGCTTTTTTTGAGGGGGGGGGAGGTGAGTTTATTTCTTTAAAAAAATATTTTTTCTTGCTTTCAAAGAGGAAGGGCAATAGAGAGACAGAAACATCAATGATGAGAGATGATCAGCTGCCTCTGGCACATCCCACCCACACTGGGGATCGAGCCCACAACCCAGGCATGTGCCCAGACCGGTAACTGAACCTGGGACCCACCCTTCAGTCCACAGGCCAACGCTCTAGCCACCGAGCCACACCGGCTAGGGCTAAAGTTTATTTTTTAACACAGCAATTTCACTCCCAGAAATTACTCTAAAAGAAATAACCATGAACATACAAAATTTTACTCACAAATGTTCACTATAACACTCTTTATAAGTGTGAAAAATTGGAAACCACCTTGTGGCCCATAAAGAGGGGACCTGCTAAATGCTACATTCATATAACCACTGCCACACTAGTCAACAGAAATGATACACATCTACCCTACGTTAACTAATGTAGAAAGACATCCATAATATATTACCTTAATACTGTAATTTTCCAATTATTTATACAGGATAATATAATTCCATTTATAGTAAAAAATTATAACTATCTTCATTTGAGATGTATGTAGTTGCAAAAACATTTGTAAGATTGTCAAAATGTAACTAGCAGATAACTGTGATAGTAGGATTACGAAAGATCTTGTTTATCTTTTCTTGTATTCTGTGATGTTTTTGCATTGAGTATACATTCCTTTTATAATTAAAAAATAAAAGTAATTAACAAGTTTTAGAAGTTTTTAGAGCAGGGGTGGGCAAACTTTTTGACTAGAGGGCCACAATGGATTCTTAAACCTCGACTCAGAAGAAGGAGCTGCGGCCATGTTTCCCAACGTTGCCATGTTAACACTGCTGCTGGTGAAGGAGCGGAGGGGAGAGCAAGAGAACCCTCCGCTCTTTCGGCTCCACGGGCCGGACAGAACAGCCGAACGGGCCGGATCCGGCCAGCGGCCGTAGTTTGCCCACGGCTGCTTTAGAGCAAGCCAGATCACTCTACATAAAAACAGCAATGCAGCTTTTGGGAGCAGGGGGAGAAGACGAGGCAAAGTATACTTAAATGCTGTCATACCACAGGGCTCTATTCTTCTTACCCATTACTATCCATGTGCTAGGTACTTCCAACTGTTAGCTTTAGACCAGATCCTAAAACTTAGCTTAACAAGTCAATTTACTTACTATAAATCCAAAGGAACATCACATTTAGGAAACCCAGAGCAAATATCACACCTCTGTAAATCCCATGAAAGTATAAAATGATTTTTAAGTTTTGAACTAGTAACTATTTTTGAGAAGTAATCAAAAAGTAAACAAGCCCTAACTGGTTTGGCTCAGCGGATAGAGCGTCAGCCTGCAGACTCAAGAGTCCCAGGTTCGATTCCGGTCAAGAGCATGTACCTTGGTTGCGGGCACATCCCCAGTGGGGGGTGTGCAGGAGGCAGCTGAACAATGTTTCTCTCTCATCGATGTTTCTGGCTCTCTATCCCTCTCCCTTCCTCTCTGTAAAAAAAAAAAATCAATAAAATATATTTTTAAAAAAAACGTAAACAAGAAACCTAGGGACTGATGAATAAATAAAGTGCACTATATCCATACAATGGGATATCACTCACCATAAAAGAAAATGAAGTAGTTATGTGTTACAACATAGATGAACCCTGAAAACTAGCTTGCTAGCTGAAGTTAGTCACAAAGAACCATTTATATTACATGATTCCATTTATGTAAAATCTCCAGACTAGGCAAATCTATAGAAACAAAAAATAAGTCCATGGACTGCTAACAGGTATGGGATTTTTGGGGGAGGGTCATAAAAAAAGGGTTCTAAAATTGGCCCAGCTGCATGGCTCAGTGCTTGAGCACTGTCCTATGAACCAGGTCATAGTTCAATTCCTGGTCAAGGGCACATGCCTGGGTTGCAGGCTCGATCCCCAGTAGGGGGCATGCAGGAGGCAGCCAATCAATGATTCTCTCATCATTGATGTTTCTATCTCTCTGTCCCTCTCCCTTCCTCTCTGAAGTCAATAAAAATTATTAAAACAAACACTGAACTGTATATTTTAAATGGGTAAAGAGCATGGTATCTCTCTTTATAAAACCCTAATATGCAAATAGACTGAACGGCAGAACAACTGAACTAAACAGTCGCTATGATGTGCACTGACCACCAGGGGGCGCGAGTGGAACATGGTGGGCATTGGCTGCAGCAGGATGGAGGAGCAGGTGGGGGGGGAGAGGGGGTACCAGACCAAGGTGGGGTGCTGGTCGCTGTCATCGGGGCAAGCCTCTGGTGGTTAATGAAAATTCTTTGCTCCCGTGCTCTGTGGTCCCATCTGGTGCTCGCACCTGCTGCTGGCACCAGCCCTGCTCACACCCACTGCTGGCACCAGAACTGCTGCCGGTGCTCAGCGCTGGCCGATTGCCCCTGAGGGTTTCTCATCCTCCCCCTGCTCCTGAGGGGCGATTTAGGCAGCAGCTGCCCCTCGCACTTGCTGACAGCTCTGGCCCTGCTTGCACCCACTGCTGGTGCCAGCCCTAATTGCTCTGCACTGTCAGGGGGTGCGAGTGGGGCCGGCACCATCAGTGCATGGGAGCAGTGGTGGCAGGAGCGGGGATGCCGGCAGACAGGGAACCAGGGGCCGCAGTGGGAGGGACAAGGCAGGGGCGCAGAGGATGGGTCAAGACCCGTCCTATGCCCACCTCAGCCTCGCAGTCCACAGTTCCTTTCAAGGTGCATGAATTTGTGCACTGGACCCCTAGTATGAATTATATTTCAATAAAGGTGTTAATAAAGTAAACCAGGAAGTTAACAATAAAACAGTACTGATAGCAGAAAAAAGGGAGACGATGTTATTAATATTAAATGATAAAAAATAACAATATAGTTTCTCCATAAATCTATTAATCCTACACCTATACACATATACTCCCTGTGCATTCTACAGTCTATTCCACCTTGATTTACAGAGCCCCCTTACTATAATTTGGGTTGATTCAATATAAAGTCTAAGCCAGGATAAAGCAACAGCAGAGTAGTAAGCAACTTGGGAATTTCCCCAAAACAGAAACAAAACATTCAATTAAACCTGTCTTGGCTTTAAAAGAAAAAAAATGGCAGCTGGAAGGAAAAAGCAAAAGAAATTAAATCTATTATTGGGAAGTCACACTGGTTCCACGTACACAAAAAGACTCCTCTGGCCGAAACCGGTTTGGCTCAGTGGATAGAGCGTCGGCCTGCGGACTGAAGGGTCCCGGGTTCGATTCCGGTCAAGGGCGTGTGCCTGGGTTGCGGGCACATCCCCAGTGGGGGATGTGCAGGAGGCGGCTGATCGATGTCTCTCTCTCATCGATGTTTCTGACTCTCTATCTCTCTCCCTTCTTCTCTGTAGAAAATCAATAAAATATATTAAAAAAAAAAAAAAAAAGACTCCTCTGAATAGGGAGCTCTACCTGCCTATAGCCCACTCATGCAGTTTGCAGTACTAGACTTCATGCAATCAGAAAGACTTCTGAATATGTGCCTTCTGAAAAGAAGTTAACTGATGAGGAAGATCACATTGAAATGAGCAAAAGGTTACAAAAAGAGAACTTAAATATTTTGGAAAATAAGTCTTTCAGACAGTAATTTATAATCCAGGAATATAAATATATTAAAAGAGCACAAAGTCGGGGAAAAACAAATTTAACTACAAAAGGGTCCCTCAGCAATCATTTATGAAAAATAATAAAATAAACTTCTGAAAATGAAAATAGGAATGAGAAAAAAAGAGTAAAACTATTTTAAAAAGCCTTAAAAATACACAAACCTTTGATCCAGTAATACCACTTCTAAAAACTTATTCTAAAGAAATATTCAGTAGTATTTGAGAAGATTTATTTTCAAGAATATCAAAAGTGCTGAAAACTAACAACTGGACACTGATTAGGTAAGTTATGGCAAACTCAGAACATTTTGTAGCCACTAAGAATGGTGTAGAAATATTTAATAAGGGAAAATGTTCATAGTATATAAAAAATTAGGTACTTAAGTTTATTCAGAACATACCAATTTTGTACAAGCATTTATTTGTGTTTTTAAAAGCTAAATTTTAAGTGACAAATTCTTTTCAACATCTTTCACAGTTCTACAAATAAATATTACTTTAAAATCAGAAGTTATTAAAACAAATTTATCTCAAATTTGGAACCTTGGTAAGATTTGTGACTAATACTGATCTGGAAACAACATCTGGAAATGGGCCCTTGGAGTGAGAACTACGGGGTAAGACCTAAAAGGAAGGAAACAAGCTTTTCCCCCCTCCCTTTTATCATTTGCAAAGTCAAACAAAGTTGCTACTTACCATTTGGATGAAACATTTTGGATAAAAACCTAACAGTTGGTGGTTTATTTGGATATTCTTCAGAAAATTCTATTACTAGTTTGAAAGTACCTAGATAGAAAACAAACCAAAATAATTATAGTACAGACAAGCATACCTTTTAGATCTCTTCATCAATGAATTTTCAACCATACTGTGGTTTTTGCACCACATAAAAATTCATGTGAATTTTGGTTTAGTATATGAAACATACTAATATACTTCAATTTATGTCAGAATGACAACACACATTGCATTGGCAAGCATAGGAAACTAACACTTTCACATACTATTGGTGGGAATGATAACTTACATTTTTAAAAGGCAATTTGGTTCTGCTACTAAATTTAAAATGCACATTTGGACAATTTATTATAACTTAGAAGAGGAGAGGGTGCCCAGAGGATTTCTGAGAGTTGGTGACTACCACATACAAAGGACTCAGATTGGAGACTTGGGAGCTAATGTAGAAGGTCTGTTCTGTCCCATGAGACTCCCTTCACTTAAATATGCCAAGAATCAGTACTGGTAAGCGTAAGTGTAACTGCCTACTATTGTTGGTTATAGACCAACATAGTACATTTTGGTCAGTCCATATCAGTATTTTTTGGTCAATAGAAGCACAGGCAATTTTTTTAAATTATGCATTTTAACAAAGTAAATCTGTTCACAGTAAATAGAAAAGTTAAGAACTCTCAACTCCAATTCCAAATCCATTTCACAGAAATAACACTACTAGTGGTTTGGGGTTTGTTTTTTTTAGACTTCTTTTGTGTTTATTCACTATCTAAAGTCCTTTTATTTTGAGGAAATTCACCTTAAAGGTGAGTAGCTTAGAGAGGTCCTCCCTCTAACTACAACCCCTTGGAAAAACTTACTCCTAACGAAGTCAATGGAAGTTTAAACCATTCCATGTGTCTCTACACAGTTCTTTCCCTTATGTCACCTTTTTTTTTAAAAAATGCCAACTATAACTAAAAAAAATATTTAAAAATAATCTACTAAAAAATAAAAATTTAAAAAATAATCTAAACAACAAAACCTTAACCTAATTCTAAGCTCCTGGTTTCAGTTTACTAACATAAGAGGTATGTATTTAGTAAAATATTTTATTCTTTATCTTCTTCACTACTCATATTTGATATTCAAACTCTACCTCTTCACAATTTTTTGTTTGGAAATTTGGAATTAGGGAGGTTAAACATATAAGCAAAATAATAGGTAGTATCTATTTCATATTTTGATATATTAATAGAGGTACTATGAAATGTATAGTGAAGACAGCCTTATACCTATGTATTTTTAAAGTTTACATTTTAATTCTCTTTAATTACAAAAATGTACTGTGTAAAAATTTCAAGTAAACACAAATATGAAACAGCTACTTTTAATTCTCCCCCTATTGCGGGGTCTCCGGACCCGCCCTTTTTTTTATTAACCCTCACTTGAAGTTATTTTTCCAATGAATTTTAGAAAGAATGGAAGAGACAATCACAATTATGTAAATGAAAACATCGATGTGAAAGAGACATACATCGATTGGCTGCCTCCCACACTGGCCCTGATCAGGGCCAGGGATCCAGCCTTGCAACGAGGCACACGCTCTTGACAAAACCCGGGACTGAAGGGGACCCTTCAGCCAGCAGGCTCTATCCGAGCCAAACGGACTAGGGCTCAGGACACTTTTTACATTCTCATTCCACCAAGCTTCAATGTGAAGTCACCGAATGTGAAGCTGGAAAGAGATGCATGCAATAGCATACCATTTTATGGTATCTCCACAAAAAAAAAAAATAATTTCATTTTAAAATATCGGCTCTCTAATAATCAGCTTGCAAAAATTCCCAAAACTTTTAACAATCTGTTCTTACAAATCAGTACAAGCTGCCCCCAGCACACCAGTGGCTGTAACTACCAATATGTGTTGTATTAGAAATTATAACTCAGAAAAATCTTAAAATATATATCAAGAACTATAAACTCATTACACATTTACCTAAGTAACATTTAATGAGAAAAAACAACAACAAATATATTCTCACCAAGTTAGTGAGAAGTATTGTTTTATATTTTTTGCAAATCTCTTTAATGACTATCTTAACAGAAGACAGCTGGATTCTCTTAGCTTCTTCTGTATTCAATCTGTTGCAATATGCTGTTCTGGTTGAGGAACATGAAGATCAGGCATCACACAATTATATAAGTGAAAAGGAAGGGAGTGCTTTCATAGCCTTTTCAGATAACTAGGTGTTTTTTTATATTACACCAAAGAAATGACAAGTTTTTAAAGGTTAGTTGCAATTAGAATCTGAAACCATATAAGTAAAGCTTTACAACATTCACATTTGGAAAATCCTGGTTCACTGTTCAGCTGCTCTTGTTGACCTAAAAGCTCACTTAGATCACTTTTGAGAATATACCTGCCAAATACTCAAACCTAAATAATCAGTTTGTCAGTCATTCTTTCAAGTAAGAATGTTCCATGAAAAAAGCAGTAGCTCAAGTTGCAACTCAAACAACTGCAGAAGTATTTTTCCTCCAGACAATCATCATATTTGGTATACAAGAAAAGTGCTGTATACATACTTCCCACTTCATCACACAGAATATTAAAAAGATGTATACTCAAGGATCAGAATTTAATAATATTAATAATTTCCACTTTTTCACCAAGAGATTAAGTGAAACTGGCATTTTTTAAAATATAAAAAGTACCACTTAGTACAGTTTGGTGCCACTGTCTTGATTTATGCCAAGACACTAAACTGCTTAGGTCCTGGTTTTAGTCAATAATGCTTTTGTACCACCAGTACAAATGTCAATACAGTGAAAAAAGGCAAATGTCTCAGTATTGGTATGAACACAGTTTTGATCACATTGAACCCCTGAAAGAGTCTTAGGGACCTTAAGGGGTTTTTGGACCACTCTTGAGAATAACTTGGTGTAGAGTAAAAAGCTTAAGTCCTTAAGTACCTCTATTTAATTCCTAACCCTGACCTAGAGGTAACCACGGATAACAGTGTGGTACATAATCCTTTAACATGACAGACACACTTGCATATATGTACTATTGCAACATACATTATTCTGTAACGTCATTTGGTCTACCTTATTCTTTAACAGGTATATAATACTCCAGAGTCTAGCTAAACCATAATTTGCTAACCATTTCCTCTATTGGGCATTCAGGTTATCTCCTTAAAAATGGTGCTGCAGTCAATATCTTTGTACAAATATCTTTGCTGCATTAATGCTGAAGCCATTTTGATAATTAAAACAAACCTGTTTAACAATTCTTTTTTAGAACTGGAAATTTGCTTTTTTAAAAAAATAACATAGTTTTAAAAAGTATGCAAGAATGCTGTTTACAGGTGTTGAGTGCCAGTTGTATGTGAAATTACAGGCAGCTTTGTGTATTTAAGAACAATTTCAGCTCAACATCCTTTCAATACAGATGACAAAGTTTAAAAAAAAAAAAAAAAAAGCACAATACCCTCTCCTAGTGTTTACCACAGGAACATTGTTAGCATGCTACAAAGGCCATCCAAATTTAAACTATTATCAACACAGACCCTATGATCTAGGCTGAAGGTTCTATAGCCAAATATTAAGGTAATAGAGTGGTAACAAAGGTGATTAAGCTGATGGGAGGAGACAGTCTTGTAAACTCAGTAGCAGTATTTAATTTTAATTTGACCTATTAACAATAAAAAACAGTTTTAAGTAGATACATTGGTGTTATAATTTTCTCCTTTTGTTGTTGTTATTAATCCTCACCCAAGGATATTTTTCCACTGATTTTTAGGGAAAGTGGAAGAGGGACGGAAAGAGAGAAATATCGATGTGAGAGAAACACATCCATTGGTTGCCTCCTGCAAGAGCCCCCACCAGGGCCCACGCCGGGGGGAAGGTATGTGCTTCTGATCGGAATCGCACCTGGGACACTTCAGTCTGCAGGCCGCACCAAACCAATTAGGGCATAATTTCCTACTTTTTAAAAAGCTTCTTAACACTGTAGAAAACATAAGGAGAATGACTTACCATCTTCAAAGGGTGTCCCTTCTGGTCTGAAAACAAGAAAATTTCTGATTAAAGCACGTTTTTCATTCTTTTGTTCTGCTTTCTCCTGATTTTCAAGAGTGGAAAGGATAAACTCAAACAGAAAGAGGGGCTCATCCTGACAATTTGTGGAGTTTTTAAGACAGTGTTAATTTAGTATCATCTTAGGCCTAAATTTTTACAGATTTAGGCATAAAAGGTAACTTTTATTTTCTAAGTTTTCCTTTTAGGGTAGCTTTACACACACACACACACACACACACACACACACACGTATCACCATTTTAGCACAAAAATAATTCAGCTCCCAAATACCAACAAGTTATTTTGTAAATATGTGCATTCTTAAGAAAAAAGGTCCTATTTTAATTTACATCAGTAAGATGGAAATCAATACCCTTTAGTTTAAGTATGTTACCAAAGAAGCATGCTCTGCTTTTTAAAAAAATCCTCACCCAAGGATATGATGTTCATTAATTTTAGTGAGGAAGGGAGAGAGACACATTGATGTGAGAGAGGAACTTCGATTGGCCAGGCCTTTAAGAGCCTTGATTGGGGATGGAACCTGAAACTTAGGTATGTGCTCTGACTGGGAATCAAACCCACAACCTGTTATGCACTGGATGATGCTCTGAGCCCCTCTGCTAGGGCAGGTGTGTTCTATTTTTCAACAGAGCAATTTCTAGTTCAAACTGGATAGACCTAACTAAACCAAGAAAGCCAGTTTCTTTTGCTCAATCTTTTCCTGGCCTCCATACCCCAATTTCATTTTTCCTAAGCAGCAGCATGAAGTTTAATTATTACTTGCAAGGCATATTCAGGTCTCAAAGAAACATGTTCACAGTCTGAATTTAAAATAATAACTTTAGAAGGAGAACTACACTCTTTTTCCCACTAGTTTTTAAGGCAGACTCTTACTTGTAACTAATTCAGAGGCAACTCAGAATTGTTTATGAAAATATTCCCCCTTAAAATTAAAGATTTAACACAAAACCCTAGTTTTTTAAAAAGGGTGAAATAAAAAAAGATCAATTCTGAGAAAACCAAAGAAAAGGCATAAGGAAATTTTAAATTAAAAAGCATATATGCAATATATATGTAGAATGTAAGACTGCTTCTCAAAGACTTCATTCAGCTACAGGCATACTCATTTTATTGCACTTCACAGATGTTGCCTTTTTTTATGAATTGAAAGTAAGGCCCTCCACCAGCCAAAAAAAAAAAAATTGCTTTATTGTGGTAGTCTGGAACCAAACCCACAGAATCTATGAGGTATGCCTGTATTTCATACTGGGCTATGAAACGTTTTTTATTTAAAATCTTGTCATAGTGTAAGTTCTCAATGTTTTTTGTTCCTAGCCTTTTTATAGTTCTAATAAATACAAGCATAAACACTTGCTTGGCACATTTTGTATAAAATCATTTATCTCTTCTCCTTTAGTTTCAAATGGTATTTTTATAAGGTAAAACCCAAAGTTGTTATAAAATCTTAGGTATTTTTAAAAAATATATTTTTATTCATTTCAGAGAGGAAGGGAGAGGGAGAAATAGAAAGATCAATGACGACAGAATCATTGATTGGCTGCCTCCTGCACGCCCCTACTGGGGATGGAGCCCGCAACCTGGGCATGTGTCCAGACTGGAATCGAACCCAGGGCCCTTGAATCCACCAGCTGATGCTCTATCCACTGAGCTAAACCAGCTAGGGCTATAAAATCTTATGTATTAATTGCAAAATGCAAATAAATTTTATGTAACTGATAAAACTTTTATGGCAATGTTTTTTCTAATTTACCTTGCAGTTTCTGTAAGGTCCCCATTCCACCTCAGTCTCTTTTCCTAGTTGCTCATTTTTAAAAACTCACCACACCTAGCAGTTGTTTTATCTTTCAACTCACCCAAATATAACTGCATTCCACTGCATGATGTTGTTTTCAGATGGTGCGCCACTGACACCCACAGGTGGGTCCTCTTGCAATCTAGAAATCCGTAGTAATTTTAAAAGTTGAACATTTGGGCCACTAAAAAGGCCAAATAGAACACCTATAGGCTCTATACTATCTGCTCTGAGACACAAACAAAACCTACTTCCTTGTTCTTACGCTGAGCTGGAATAAACCATCTGACAATAAAAAAAACTTGCCCAGGTACATACTTATTAGATACCACTACAAATCATCTAGAATGCTAAAGGGCTTGGGAGTATCCCTCTTCAATTACCATCAAGATTAAGATATCTTTCAACAACTAATATATGTATAGGCTGCCCTCAACCAAAAATAAAAAACCTCAAGTTCAAAAAACATTTTAACAGAAGCATCAATTTTGCTGCTGTAATGCAGACTGAGTGCTAAGGATGGCTATTTGTTCAACATGGCCACCAAACCTCCTCCTCCTCAAAACAAAAAATCCTCAGTGTGACCACTAAAGGACTGAAAACACTTGATTCAATTTGATTAGGAAAGTAATTTCAGGCAGGAGAGCTACTTTATCCCCTTTGCTTCAATTAGCAATGGCTTTCAGAGTAATCAAAATTGCTTGGTTTTCCGTCAGTCCTTATTTTAAAGGCGCTGCACGAACACTAAAACTACCTCTGAGAGCAGGAGACTCAATACAAAACTATCTTTCAACATCTGTCAAATTCTTGTAACCTGAAGACCCTTGGAAAATTACCAAAGGCACCCTGTGTCCAATGCAGAATAAAGCAGAGAATCACAGCAAATCAGGGTAACACTAGGCACGAACTGTAAGTTTTATTATTTGAATTTCACTCATCTGAATTTCAGCTAATTTGAAATCTACTGTTTCAAGCTTTAGAAGATGACTTTTACATGAAATAGGGCATCTCCTTTCAAAGACTCAGTAAAAAATAAGCGCTGTATTTTCTCTCTCTCTCTCTCTCTCTATATATATATGTATGTGCAGTGATTGTCATGTGGTATGATACTTTCAAATCAGTCCACATAAAAACAGTTATTTTTAGTGAGCCTCAAGAAGACTGGGCCGCGACCAGAAGCCTTACAGGAATGATGATGCTGGACGCCCACCACAGGTAACCGGCCAAGAGAAGTGACAATTATATTCAATGATGATAAACTGGTCAAAGCCCAACACAATGGCTTCCAAGGCCTCACCTACGATTTTATCATGGCCAAGTTGAGAGGTCACTCCCTGAGCCGCTGATCTAAGTTTCTATACTACAGATTTCGTCTCAATCAGGGCAGGTCTCCGAAAAACAGAGGATCGCAATGCCAAGTTTTCTATTACTTTCCCCCCACCGTACCATAAGTAAAAGGTAAACTGGGGGGGGGGGGGGGGGG